>NC_051050.1:14445162-14761829 GCF_904848185.1 Acanthopagrus latus
ATATCTGCTGTTGAGTCTGGAGTATGGTATAGAGACCTTGGACAACCTTGAGTAAAAACAGAAGCTTTGTTTCTTTGGCAGAGGTAATATTGTAGGGTAAAATGACATTTTGTGGTGGAGCTATGGGCTGTAGTCTCTCAATACGTCTGTAATGGAGCCCAGCATTAGTCGGTGGCTTGTGGCTTTTTGCCAGTAAGTCCAGACCACATGGATAGACAGACAAGCAGTGGGATGAACTGCGGAGAGACAATGTTAAACAAAAAAAACAAAAAAAAGTATGTCTAGATCTTCAAAGGGAATAAATAAGACAAGATAGGATTGAGATACTGTGTTGGCATGAGTGGCGTGCACACACACACACACGCGCGCGCGCGCACGGTCAGTACAAGGCCATGATCTCAGAACACGCCAGCATCTGCAGCTGTTCTGTGTCCATCAGTGTGTGCAGCAGATTGCAGCAGAACTCTGCATCCATTCTCTGTGGCTACTGTGGGGTAAAGCCTGTTTGTTGTATCTATTCAATGCAATGTGATTGTCATGTTTAATCTTTTTGATGGTGGGTTCAGCGACTGGAATGGAGAGAAAAGTCTTCACACTAGTGCACAGCTCACAAAGACTGAAAGAAAAACACACCTGTTACACACCTGCTCATGGAAATTTGGAGTGAACAGGCTAACGTCGGTGTTAGCTTCGGGGTTAGCTTGTTGGAGGCTAACCAGTACCCTCAGATCTCACAGTTAGCTCCTCCAACAGGCTAAAATCAGTGTTAGCTTCTCCAACAGGCTAACAGTGCAAGCTTACAGCAGTATGTTAGTTACTCCAGTGTTTTGTTGACGTTGCCGCAGACCTCAGACCTAATAACAGTGGTGCTGCCATTTTTGGTAGTTATTTTGAATTTAGGACAGGGTATATGCCACCATTACTTTAGAAATTCTACACTTAGGATAGTTGTGTGATATCTTAACTGCTATTGGATAAGATGTTAGGTAGGGAAGTTTGTGTACAAAATATCCTATCACTGTTTTTCTTAACCGCATGTAAGATTTTCCGTGATCCATCAGTAACTTCATTTTTCTTTATGATACATGACCGTGTCTGTGTCTCCGTCGCTTTGGCATTTAATGGAATATAGCGAAAGACCGTGTGTCTGCTCTGTATGTGCCTTTCAGTGTTTTGTTGTGGACATAGCGGCTCTCTGCCGTATTCACACCCATGTGGAAACTTCTCTCTGTGCAGCCCGTGTGAATCCCTGACAGGTTGGTCCCGTTTTTCTGAGGGGTCAGGACTACAATGTAAAGAAGGGTCTACGGCAGACAGGCAGATCCCCCTCCATAAATTTGTTTGTGGCATTATTGCTGCGGGTGGTGGGAGCCTCAAAGTGACCATCGCATTCCTCCACATAAGGCTGCTCCGGTCACGGCCGGTAAACACAGAACACGTTGCCGGAGAGCCTCGCGGTGGAAATACGCGGCCTGATGTGGGTGTAGCAGCGGAGAGGGAGCGAGTGAGGAATGTGTGTGTGTGTGTGTGTGTGTGTGTGTACAATATGCGAACATGTGCGAGTGTCTCGTGTGGCAGAGGCCTTTGAAGCCTGCGGGGGGTTAAGAGGGATGGTGGCGGGGTGGAGGAGGATGTATGGCCTCTTTGCAGGTTGGTTGTGACCTCCTCGGGGTCAGAGTGCACTCCGGAGACACCGGGGAAGATGTCTGCTGCGAAGGAGGTGATTTATCATGGCCACCTGGAGTAACTTATCTCCCTTTTCTCTCATGTCCTCCTCCAGTTTGCGATGAGCGGTCGGCAGATTAAACGGCCGTGGCGCTGTGAAGTCGGCTCCTGCGAAACGACCGTGTTAATTGGACACTTCATGCTGATTCCCCCCCCCCACATTTCTCTGCACATTAAAATTCCCCTGTCAACATTTTTCTGCAAACTTATCTCATGTAATAGAGCTAAATCTGTTTTGCATTGATTTCCAGTTATGTCTTGATGGAAAAACAAAACCCAGTATTATAACAGTATATCTATTGATTGCCGGTGTTTGTCTGGATGCATCACACACTCCATCCCGTGTGCACAGGACAAATTAGAGCCGCCGCGGACAGTGTAAATATCCATCAGGAGTTAAATGAGTTACTGTTTTCATGGGACACAGTTTCTGATAAACGCTTCCTCAGTGCAAAACACCGCACACACAGATAACTGAGCTGTAAAAGAAAAAGAAACAAAGTTGCTGTAGTTTTCATTTTCAAAAAATGTCACGGTCACACAGCCTGTCCTCTGACATGCCCAACTCCTGACCACAGACTCACAAACATCTTACATTCTCACTCTTCCATAACTGAACTGATCACCCAGGTACGCACCTCAGGTTAAGACTTAGACAGCCTGATCCTCATCATGGTATGGAGTGGTTATATGTGAGAAAAAAAAGTCTGTCTGCAAAATAACTTTTTACACTGGTTCAACTGGTGCACCTAACTTTCTTGTTACGGTGCACCAGCGCATAATTTAGGCGACCCCAATAATGCGTTTAATTGAATTTCTCAACAAACTTAATGTAAATGATTGTCGACGGACACTGATCAAAGTTTTATTTCATTTAAATCAAAGCTGTGTCTTTGTGACAATTGTGTCTTTAAACAACCCAAAAAAATAAAAAAAATCGAATTTAACATTTTTGTTATTGATTATTCATGGTGAAAACATGAATAATAAATAGCTGTGAAAACACAGCAGAGTCATTTACAAGCCAGCTGTTATTGGTCATAAACAATATTTACCACTGCCAAGGAGGTTATGTGTTCACTTGTGTCTCACGGTTGGTTGGTTTGTTAGCGGGATCACACAAAAACTACTGAACAGAATTTCACAAAACTCGGCGCGATGATGAATCTCCTCATTAACTCAGACAAAGGGACGGATCTTTATCTTTAATCATCTTTATCTGTTTCTGTTCTATCTGTTAAATTGCGTGGTAAGGACATCTTCAACATTTTTCAATATTTTAGTTAGTTTCTCAGGGAATAATGCATGGCTCTTTGTGAAAAATAATTAGGTGTATGTTTATGTGACGGCATGTACAGTTTGATGTGGATCCAAATACAAATCAGGATCTATAGTATTTAAATATGTTTTATTTGATAATGGATTAGGCTTGATTGAATTAATGGGGGTTGTTGGGCCTTGGTGGGATACTGTGTACCTTTACTTAGTTCCATTCTAGAAGTTTGTCTATAACATGGTTTGTTTGCATCAAGGTCACAGGATGGCCAGTATGTTGCTTGTTAACATGGTTTAGATGATGGGCAAGAGACATTTCTCATCCCTTTGTCCATATTCTGTATCAATACAGTGCAGTTTGTTGTTGTGTGCTACCTTTCGCTTTATCCAGTAGCATGTGATACTGTCACGCAAACACACAAGCGGCACAAAAACCCTCATATACCATATCATATACCCTTGGAAAGAAATCAGTTGATTATTCATGACAGGCTAAGTTTGGTCATCCGTTACTCACACATTGGAATGACACACCGTCCACACAGTCACGCTACCTCTGTCACCACGGAAGACTTGACTGGAAGTGAAGAGGCAGGAAATGTGGCAGCCCGAGCTGATAGCTGTTCGGCCGCAGCCTTCAGGAATGAGAGGAGATGACAAACACGGTCATGAGGGAGGCTGATGAACTGTCGTCGCGATTGCGGATACGTTCGGGAAAGCTGAAGCCAGTGTGGGCGCGCACAAAGACGCAGAGTGGAGTTGATAATGAGCTTTTTTTTTTTTTTTTTTTTCTCCAGATGGAGTTATTCACTATACGTAACTTATAATTGCTTCAAATATGAGCGTGTTTGCGACACCTGATGTGTGTGTATGTGTGAGGGAACAGCTTGTGGAATTTGCGGGGGATGCAGATCAGATTTCGGGGTGACCTTGAGGTGCCCCGTAGCTGACACAGCAAGTCTGTCTGGTGAATGTGTGCGCGTGTGAAGTGTGTGTGTGTGTGTGTGTGGGGGGGGGACTTATAGACTTATGAGATGGATTTACGATAATAACATATTGATCTTTTATATTACAGATCAAAATCTGTTGTTATTTTTTGAGTCTTGGACCACTTGGAATAAACTTTGCTCATTTTAACTTTTTTCTTCTTCAATGTTAAGGAAAAGTTAAGGAAGAAAAGCTCAATGTGAGACAAAGATGGCCTCTCCCTTAAGCCTCCTGCTGGCTTTATATCCTGTAGCCTTTTAAAAAGTCTGCCGAACACACAGCGACTCTGTAGTGAACCTGCTCTTAACGATCAAGCATGACAAGAACTCTTCACAACCAAACCACTCACTGACAGCAGGACAGTCTTGCGCCGCCTATAGTTCAGGAGAAATTAACATTTACAGCCATGAAGATGAGAAGACGTTTCTTTAAAGTAACTTGTTGTATTTGTGCAACTGAGTTTGACACCTTCCACAAGCTCTCTTGATCAACAAACAACTCTTGAATGTAGACGCGGCTACCCAACCAACTGTTCATGCTCATGCAAAAAAAAATTGCAAAACTCTCTCTCTTAAAACTAGTGTTAGATTTGTCCGTTCTAGGTTACCGTAAAAAATTGTCAGGACCTGTTCCCTTTCTAGATTTAGGGTTAGGGTTAGTTAGGGTTACCTAAATTGAAGGTAACGAAAACAGAACAATGAATATCAATATTTCATATTTTATTCCATGTCTGCACACTCGCCATGAATTGTTTGCACATCTAACATCTCAAACATGCATCCTCCATCTGCTCCTGTTTTTTTGCCCACTTAATCACCTTTGAAATTCTTCAACACAGCAGAGCTGATGTGGACAGAATGTATCTGAGAGCATGACAGATGTAGCAGACAAACCGAGGCCACTTTGCGGGAGGATCAGGACGCCTCCGCATCCTCGCGGTAACACAGATTAGGTCGGAAGGACACACAGTCCCACTCCAACAACTGTCAGTGTGTATAAACACACTCAGCCTCTTCATCAAGTAGTCCTCTGGAGGATTACTCATGTCCTCTTTATAAAATAACTGCTTGGCTTTCAGACTGCTGAACTGCTTAGATCTGCCTTCACCTTCTATAATGAAACTCATCCACAGTACAAGGAAGTTATTTTTGGATTTTATGGATGGATGGATGTAATGCAGGGATGCACTCCTGTGATGTCTCGACGTCTTGGCTTTCACAGTCAAACTTTCAACGCAAATGGGACTGCGTGACTTACAGACCTTGATAACATTACAGTTTTATAATGTAAATATTATAATAAAAGGGAAGAGGGAGAGACATCCATCTAGTGTGGCACAACACCGCTCAGCTCTCCGACCACAGAGGTCTTCAGGGACGAGCTGCTGTCTGAACTGGTTTCACTCTCCACTGGTGAACGTCTGCACCTTCAGTTACTCGAGAGCGAGGATAGAAAAAAAAAAAAAAAGGCTGCATATTGTATCAATTATCATTCTCAATGAATAATTTAACAATTTAACTGAGGCCATTTTGAATCAAATAATTAACACGTCTAGACAATTGACTGTGAGCACTGTCATTAATGTACCACGAAGTAGCGGTGGATTAATGTTGTTATGAAACAATAGTCGAAGCTGAATTATTTTTCTCTCTGTATACTAGCTTTAAATTCCACTTGGCTGGTTCATTGATCTTTGGTAGATAATCTCTTTCGTACTCTTGATCCAAACTGAATCTGATCTTTGCAATCATGCAAATTAAGAACACTGTGAAGTTTTTCATATTTAGTTTTCCGTATGGCTGTTTGTTCATTTATTTATTTATTTTCATTTTATTTTGTTAAGTGAAAGATAGAGTAATGTTCCAGGTGAATATTTTGACATTACTATGGCTTACAGGCACTTCAAGGGTAACTCCACCAGTTTTATACATTACATTACAGTGTGTTTACAGTTCTTGGGGATTACTACTACATATGTAGTTTTATAAATCCTTTTGTTACTCCAGAAGAAGCTGCATGTCCTCTGATAAATTGCCTCCTGTGATGTCACTCAGAAGCTAGGTTGCATTGTGGGTGATGTAGGCACCAGGTTTTGAAAAAGCAGTTCACTGGTCCTTATTGCCATCATACAACAGTGCTGAGCGTCATTATGGAGAGTTTAAAAATAAATGATCAGAGATATCAACTTTTTTTTTTATTCCACACACTTCCTTTTCTAAACCTGGCGCCTACATTATCCACAATACAACTTTTTGTTTTCAAATATGCAGTAGTGCTCACCAAAAACCTCTAAACACACTTTAATATGTCAAATTGGCGGACTTACCCTTTAAACGCCAAAATAACAAAAGATGGAATCCCATTTTTCCTCAAAGCACGACCTTGGATGATCCGTTGTCGAGTGGCTGCTGTGAAAGTTAACACTTTCAAGGATGAGCAAGTGTGGAGCAATAATATTTATGTTGCTCCTGCTTTATGTGAACACACCTGTACTGTATTACTGCTCTTGGCTCGACTCAATTGTGTATGTTTTGGTAGTGGAGTTCATTATTACTGTTGCCAACTGGAAATGTTATTCCTCCTTGCAGAAGACAAACACTAAATCATCCCAAATATCCAGTTACTCCCCATAAACTCACTGTTCTAGATGGTTTGATAGCAAAGTAGTGATGTCTGTCAACTCTGCTGAGCCATTTGAAAACTGATTCTGGGGTGGAAACGATTCAGAGTGCTTTCAGAGGGGATTAAAGGTAGAAGCTTTACCACGGATGATTGGCAATTTCATTTTTTATATTACAGGATGGAGTAATTTAACATTCATCTGGTTTATTCAAAGATTTTTAACTTGATTATGAGCTTAATTGACAGTAAATTCTACGGTTGGTTGGGAGGATTTAATTTAGATGTAGAAAGTGATTAACATGAGGAATACCATTAACTATGTTATAAAACTCGGCTATAATCATTTTGCATCTGTGCCACATAGGGATAGATATTAATATTAAATTAGTGGATGAAGGACCCACGCACATTTAAAAAGCCCTATGTGCACTCTGCATACTCACACTTAGTACATAGACACAGCCAGATATGCACACCCTCACACACACACACGCAAACACACACACACTCGCATAGCACAAAGACTTCTTTCTGGTATGCAGTGTTATTCTGGTTCCAGACTACATGCAGGTACATTGAGTCCAGTCCAGAACAGCAGGGTTGCTTTCAGCAGCTCATATTCACACTTTCTGTGGATTGCAGCGCCATGGTAACAGTGCCAAGTCAGTCAGAACTCTGATCCTTTTTTAATTTTTTTTATACTCATGAATCAAAAGACCCATTCGAAATGAGCAGACACGGTGTTTGGATCCTTTGATTTATTCCATCTTTAATTTTACTGAGGTATGTGTACTTAAGTTTTACGCCTCTGGCTCCGGCAGGGCCAGATGTTTTGGTCTGCTGTGGTACTTAAATCCAGTTTCTCTCTCTCTCTCTCTCTCTCTTCGGGCACAGCCAACATGTTGGACACCATGCTGCTGAAGAACGGATGGAAGGGGGGGTCAGAGCGGAGGACCGAGGAGAGCAGCAGCACGGCCCCGGTCGCGGCCCAGAACATGCTCTGGTGTCACTGCTACCACCACTGCCCCGAGGACTCCGTCAACAATACGTGCATGTACGGTGAAGCACACCCAGAGCTATGCTCACACGCGCGAAAATAACCCGTCCGTCAGCTGTGTATAAAGGCTATTAAAAGACAAAACAAACAATTATCCAAAGAAATTATTCAAGCTACCTCTAATTGGTAGACAAATGTTTTCTTTACCTAGCTGTCCTATTTTAATAAAGCCCCCAAAAATAATCTAAACACAGTAGGCGTACAACGCTAAAGTGGTGGAGTACTCTTTTCAGACAGGCCTTACTATCTTTCTACACAAATCTGTGCCTTTTACTTCTGGATTATTTAGATTTTTAGAACTTTTTTTTTTTTTTCAGAGTAAGCAGTTTCAGTACTTTATTAGAGATGCAATAAGTAAGAATTTGACATGATAAAATTCTCACCGTTCAATAAAATGTAACTGAACCCAAACGTAAAGTGTTGTTGAAGACCCCCACGCTGGTTAACTCATATGATGCTGTGTGTATGTGTTGGTAGGACCGACGGATACTGCTTCACCATGGTGGAGGAGGAGGAGGGAGGCCTGGCGGTGCTCACGGCAGGTTGTTTGGGCCTCGCCGGCTCCGAGTTCCAGTGCAGAGTAAGTCAGCTGTGTGTGTGTGTGTGTGTGTGTGTGTGTGTGTGTGTGTGTATTTTTTTTTAAATGCCCATTACTGCTGCGCTCGCCTGCGTATGTGTGTCCTCCTTCATGAGCCGCTGTTAAGTCTTTACGAGCTTTTTCCTTGACTCACTGCAGCTCTTTATGAGGCCTATTTAAATCAGACGTGTCCAGCCCTGCTATCTTTACGCACAGTGGGAAGAAACCCTTTTGTATGGTGTAAAATGTTCTCATTAGGAATAAGTGCGGCCGTAAATCTTTCGTTACTCGTCGTGTCCATGCACGAGGCTGACGCGCATGTGTTTGTGTGCGACAGGACACGTGGAACGCGCGCTCGAGGAGGGCTCTCGAGTGTTGCACCGATCAGGACTATTGCAACAGAGACCTGCATCCCACGCTCCCTCCACTCGTGACGTCAGGTGAGACGCAAACGCACACACTCGGTCACACAAGTCTCCGCACACAGAAACCCTGCTCCGCTTTAAAGCGCGAGTGGCTTTTAGATTCAGGGCCACGCCGGGTGGTGATGGGTAGTGACAGTTTAAACTGTTACAAACCACAGTGTGGTGCTGGAGTGAAGTGGCACATGCTGCTCCGGGCGAGGGGCGAGGTGGGGGGAGGAGGCCATGAGAGACAGAGAAAGAGGCAGGTGAAACAGAGCCTGCAGCCTTGGCTTGTTCTCTCACCCTCTAATGAAAAGGACAGCCTCTCCCCGGGGCCTGCTTGAGTTTCTTGCCTCGGGACGGATGCGAGATATCTGTCCATCTGTTACTCCACAACACACCAACACACACACACACACACACATTCTCCTTCCCACCCTGGCTCTCTGTCTCTGTCACACAAACTTACACTTCCACACCACAGCCTCACACACTTCATTTTGACCTTCAAGCAAATGGCGACAAACCAATTTGTCAAGTCTGTTGGAGAGAAATAAAGGGAAAAAAGAAAAAGTGTTTTCATAGTTTTGGCCATTGTGGCCATCAGTTGTGACAACACTACTCAGCATTGCTGCAGCAAAGTCACACGGGGCAAGAGAAAAAGCTGTCAGGCGATCAGACGGGTTATGAAAGAGCCAACAGATTAGCCAAGATATGGAAATGGGTAAATTTTAAATTTTTTGTTATTTTTATTGTTTTAAACTAAAAATGAATTATCATTTAACCAGGAAGAGAACTATGTTTGCAATTAACAGTCACAACCAAAAGTAATTTGACTGTTCGCCTTTTATTTCTCCCCAAAACATTTGGCTCAAACCAGAGCAGTCCTTTAACTCTCTGAACTGACAGGGAGTAAACATGCAGTATTCTTTGTCCACCAGCCCTTTCACTGTGTGTGCGACTCTGTACACACCATGAGGTATCCACTGTGCCCATGCCTCTGTGTGTGTGTGTGTGTGTGTGTGTGTGTGTGCGTGGCTGATTGGCAGCAGCGTGGCAGAAAGGCTAGAGCCCCAGAGCTGCTTCAGGCCTCTGGGGCTTCTGCTGCGATGTCAGAGTGACAGCTGATCTGCGGGATTCAGGAAGGGGATGTGATCGATCACATGCTGTGGGCGGGGAGGGTTAGAGGGAGGAAGGGGAGAAGTAGCTTGTCCCTGCCAACAAAAATTAGAAAGATGTCAGTGGAGATAACGATGAACAAATGACTGTCGTTGTGTCCACTCTGGGTCGTGGTTATTAACATTTACTGGTGGTGAATCGATAAAGATGATAATAGGTTTTCCTGTGTTTTTTTTTTGTTTTGTTTTTTTAGATTATGTTGACAGCAGCATCCAGTACATGGCTCTCTTCATCTCAATCATAGTCTGCAGTATCATCCTCGGTCTCATCCTCGTCTTCTGCTACTTCAGGTAAGAGTCCTGTAGGCCTCTAAAAAAAAATCTGTCAGCACGGTCACACTTCCCCTGCGTGCAGTCGGTAAACACTGCGTCACCCTTCCTTTGGCAGATATAAGCGCCAGGAGTCACGGCCGCGCTACAGCATCGATCTAGAGCAGGAGGAGACCTACATCCCCCCTGGGGAGTCCCTGAAGGACCTCATAGAGCATTCTCGCAGCATCGGGTCAGGCTCTGGGTCAGGACTCCCTCTACTGGTGAGAGAAAAGTTGTGCACATCTGCCTCAACGTCCCAAGATTAGAAATTCTTGCGATTAGGGGCTGGGTGATGGCTGAAACCTGTTTCATGCTCTATTATGAAGATTTTTTTTTTTTAGCGCTAAGATTTATTTCTGTATGCCAAATACATCTGATAACCATGACAATCATCATATTGATTTTGCAATAACACAACAGGGTAAACATTGATTTGACTGATCAGAAACTGATTGATTTGAGTGCAATAAACTGCCATGAAATTGCATTTTTCAGTCACAAATTTGATTGTATGACTTGACTTGTGTCTAATTTTTATCAACATCAGTTGTCAGCATTTGAGAACATCTTGCACTGCAGCCACATCAGCTGCTGAACTGGCTAAAAAGAGATGAAGAGGAACAGGGATACCCCAGACTCCTTTATAAAATCACTTAATTTTGTGCAAGTTTGTAAGTCCTGTTATTAAAGAGGAGATGGCTTCATAAAACACACGTCGTCCACATATTTGTCTCTAGGTGCAGCGCACCATTGCCAAGCAGATTCAGATGGTGAAGCAGATCGGAAAGGGGCGATACGGAGAGGTCTGGATGGGCAAGTGGAGAGGGGAGAGAGTGGCTGTCAAAGTCTTCTTCACCACGGAGGAAGAGAGCTGGTTCAGAGAGACGGAAATATATCAGACCTTCCTGATGAGACATGAGAATATTCTTGGTAAGGTTTTAAAAATGAAGTGTGCAAATTATGTGTTTTTTTTAATTTGAGAAATTGACACAAATACTTTATTTTCTATGTGCCTTCTGTCCATCCCAGGATTCATCGCAGCAGATATTAAAGGCACCGGCTCTTGGACTCAGCTCTACCTAATCACAGACTACCACGAGAACGGATCGTTATACGACTACCTCAAGTCCAACACCTTAGACGTCAAGGCTCTGCTGAAGCTGGCCTATTCCTCCATATCAGGCCTCTGTCACCTGCACACCGAGATCTACGGCATGCAGGGCAAGCCGGCCATCGCCCACAGAGACCTGAAGAGCAAAAACATCTTGGTGAAAAAGAACGGATTCTGCTGTATAGCGGACCTCGGGCTTGCTGTCAAAGTGAACAGGTACAACATACATTTTGGACTTTGAGAACTCACGTCAACAGAATTTGGGAATATCTCTCCCTCAAAATGTCTTTAATCTGGTTATGTTTCTCCTCCCTGTCTCAGTGAAACCAACGAGGTGGATATCCCTCCCAACCTGAGAGTTGGCACGAAGCGCTACATGCCGCCTGAAGTGCTGGACGAGACCCTGAACAGGAGCTACTTCCAGTCTTTTATAATGGCTGACATGTACAGCTTTGGCCTCATTGTCTGGGAGATGGCCCGACGTTGCATCTCTGGAGGTGAGAAAAAAAAAGGGGGTAAAAGAAAAAATTTAAACATGACCTACACACGTCTAGGTCGTTTTCTTAAACATGACGCTGATTCTGTACATCCTGTCCCGAAAGGCATCGTGGAGGAGTACCAGCTGCCCTACTACGACCTCGTGCCCACCGATCCTTCCTACGAGGACATGAGAGAGGTCGTCTGCATCAAGAAACAGAGACCTTCGTTCGCTAATCGCTGGAGCAGTGATGAGGTATGCTTTCCAACAATTCATGGCCTTAAAAGACTTGATTGGTTGGTTGTAATTAATGGGTTTTATTAGTTGCTGATGAATTATTTATCCTCGTTTCATAGGGCAGTAATAAGCCATTAGAAAGAACACCTGTGGGAAAAAAAATCCAATTGGTTGGCATTTATACCTGCAGAGTGAGCGGCTTATTAGAAAGCAATCTCGAAACCCAAAGGCTATCGTCTGACGATGATTTAGTCTTTGGGAGAATATTTTCAGGCTTCCTGTGTAGCCTGCACGGTATCTGGGCCGAGACATGCTTGCGCGAGCTTGTTTTTGTTCACAGTCCAATTACTGTACCAATTTGATTTAAGGTCCAAACAAGATACCTTAAAAAAAAATAAATTAAACAAGCTAATTAAAAGCTAAATTTCTTATCAGCAGTTGCCTCGGACCATACTCGCACTGTGAATCCAGTTTCCTCCACGGTGGGAAAGCTTTTTTTCACTTCCTGATTGATCAGCAACTGAAGAGAAGCACACAGAAGCAATATCATTTTTTTAATAAATCCCGTTAGCTTCTGTTCATGGCATTCAACCGCTTCCTAGCTATCATTACTATTTTGTTACAGGTGTGTTTCACCTTCAGGCGCAAATAAGTGTGTCCAGGATATGTACTGAAGCTAACTGGTTTTCAAGTATGTAGATCTACTTTGAAATACAGCCCGTTGTCCCTCCACATTTTCACTATCCATTGCCTTTTCAGTTGCTGATCCATCATTAAGCAGTGACATTATAGCAGCTGTCTGATTCCCTGTGTTTACAGGACCCGCAACCTGCTGTGTTAGCAGTACCACGTAATAAGCATCCCTAAGTGCCACGTCGTATATGATCTATTGGCTCTGAGATTACATTTCGGCCAACGCAGCCGGCCTCTTTTGCTCTCCACGTGGGCTTTTTACCTGCAAACAGAAACCAGAACGCTTCCAACATCAAAATCTTGCCTGCAGATATCTGTTTGTAGAGATTCATTAGAAAGAAAGTTAGTCATGTACGGTGGCCCTGAGAGCTCAAAGCACATTGAGCAACTTAAGTAAAAGCCATTCAAATCGACACAACACAAGCAAAATTAGGAAATGACGACAACAGTGTGTAGAGGCAAAATAAATAGTGGCGATCTGCTGCAGAATACAAATACATTTTTCACAACCTGCAAACCCGGATTTCTTCTTTGAAATGGGATGCCACTAATTACACATCGTTATAACTGACCACAACTTGTAAACCACTTATAAACAGTTTTGTTGTATACTGATGTGTATTTACATCTGTGTCTTCAGTGTCTACGGCAGATGGGAAAACTGATGTCGGAGTGCTGGGCTCACAACCCGGCCTCTCGCCTCACAGCCCTGAGGGTGAAGAAGACCCTGGCAAAGATGTTAGAGTCCCAAGACATCAAACTGTGACAGCGAGTCAAGAGGGATGCTCTCATCAGCACAGACTTGTCACTGCCACTGGCACGGCGCCACTTACAATGGCCAATAGAAGAAAGGGAAGAAAAAGAGACTGTGAATGATAGGACAAAGGAGAATGACAGGGGGGATGAGTGATGGCGATAATGGCAGACGGGGGAGCCAGAGAAGTGAGGGGCGAGAGATTTATTATGTCAGGGGAGATCTGCCCTCCCATTGTCTGAGCCACCTCGGCCTCAGAAGCGAGTGTTCAGGTTGTGCTTTCTGTGAAAGCTGAGCGGTCGTCGGGTCCAGACTGTCCCGGTGGGCAAGGACCTTTGCAGCAGAGGAGGACTACAATCCCTCTGATCAGTTCCAAACAGGGGAGGCTCCGGCGCTGCCCGTTTAAAGCCATACAGCGTTATTATATGTGCAGTCTTTTGTACTGCAGCAGCTGCATCCATGTTCTGTTCTGTCAGTCCCAACCATAGTGACTGTCACCCATCCAAAGAAACGTCTAATTCATGCTCAGTGACCTCATTGTCAAGGACTATTATTATTATTATTATTATTATTATTATTATTGTTATTATTATAGAACGAAGCAGAATAAGACTAAATTAACTGCAAAACAGACGTCCAGCAGAAACAGATTCTTCTATATAGTATTCCTATGTACATTTTATTTCAATATTAAAAGATGACTTCTGGGTAAAACACTTATGTCAGTCATGAATGTGTGAATTTCTGTTTTCGCTGACGCTTGTTGTCTCTTTCTTCCACTCACAGCTCATGTGTACATAGCTCTGAAATCTAATGGTAATTGTAGCCCTGCTGGATGTTAAAATGTTTTTCTTTATTTCCGTTGATTTATCTGTGTACAGAATACGTTCCGTCCACTCTGCCACTTAGCATGTGCCTTATTTAATCTGTACATATGTGATTAATGAGAGTGCACGAGTGGATCTGGAGAACATTCCCCCGATTAAAACTATGTGTCTTGAACATTGGTGTATTTATGTGAAACACTCCTGCACGAGTTATGTTGTTAAACTCCAGTGGTGGACTCAGGATGTTTGAGGGGTAGGGGTGGAGGAAAAAAAAAAAAAAAAAAAAAAAAAGGGCACCAGCATGCAGAAAGGGGACTGCAAGGGCACCCGACTGGGCACATCACTACAATTTCCCCACTGGAAGAGCACCCTAGAGGTGACCTTATCTAGTTTCTTCAACTGGAAGTGCAGGTTAGAGTGCACTTTAACAGGTTTTATCCACTGGAAGGACCCCTTGAGGGCACTTTATCATGTTTTGTCTATCATAAGAGTATCCAGGAGATCCATTTTGGCATCATCCTTCCCCGTCATGGAGGCACCAGGAGGGGGCGAGGCCCACCAGTGTCAAGATCACGGTTCAAACAAAGAAGATCCTCATGCGCCATGTTTCAATGTTGCATATAAATATAATTTATTATTAGTCTTAAAAATTCTTTCTTACACTTTGTACAATAACTTGACAGATGAGATGCAAGCAGTTTGCGAGGAAACATCATGAGTGCCGGAAAACAGACAGGCTACATTCTCACTATACACAATAATAATCATGAAGCTGAAGAGAACAACTAGGGGAATGCGAAAGCTAGCCCACTGAGAATGTAACGATTGTTTCAGAGAGATGCAAAGTTTGCATAGACGGCTTTACGAGAGAGAGAGAAAAAAAAAAAAAACTGGGACAACTGCCATTACAAAATGAAGGAAAAGATAAAAATCAGGAACCAACCAAAAAACACCTGAACAGTCACAAGTGCTGCTGCATCAAAGGAATGTTGCGTTTACAACTATCGCTTTTTTTTTTTTCTTTTTTCAATGCACAGAGTCAGTGTCGGCGGAACATTGATGGCTTCTGTTATTAATGTACAAACACAGAAGTCTGAGTTAAAATCCTCCAAAAACCACACGGTGACAGTCATTCAGCTCTCAACACAGGAAACACTTTTTTTTTTTAATGACACTTGATATTCGGATGATCACCTTATGTATTAAATTTAACCTCATACACTGTATGTCAATTATTTGGTAAAAAGCAGTTTTATTTAGTTGCATTGGTCCTATAAAAATATACTTATTTTGATATCAGCCTCGCGTCTCTGCCCGGTCTCTTTAATGCAGATATCATCTTGAACATCGTACAAATCATCAGCATCAGTCATGAACTTTATTCAGTTTGGGGAAAATGGTCTTGATCGCCCTTTATTTTAGGGGCCGCTGGCTTAGTTAGCCAAATGACTTGGTAACATGCAGAAAAATGAAATTGAAAAAAAAAAAAAAAAAATTCAATGCAACTTATCAAAAAACATTTTTAAGACTAAAAAAAAAAAAATCACATAATGAAGAAAACAATAATCATACATAACATGAATAAAACGTATTAATAGTAGTTACGACAGCAACACTAAAAACCTTAGAATGATTACATCATTGATTCCCCTCTGTACATGTCGATGTGGCTGACAAGGATGAGTCATTACCGCGAGTGTCCACCAGGAGGTGCTCTGATACAGTCAAATAGAATGAGAGAAGGAACAACAAAAAAATGTGAGGACACTGCAAAGTATTCCATAACAGGCATCATAAGATACAAAAACAAAACAAAAAACAAACCAAAGATATGTATAAATAGGCATATTATTAAATACTATGTTATCACAGAGCACGTACTCGTCCATGGAGACTGATTTTGGAGGGTGAGAGATGCTCCCTCTGATCTGGAAGCCTTTGCTCCTTTGATCGTTTGACCTCTGATGGTCTCTCACTCCTCAAGGTTTTTTTTTTTCTTTCTTTTTTTTTTTCTATGGCATGGGCATCATCCTCATATCCGCACAGTCCATCCAAATAACTGGACAGCTGTTTCCAAGGAAACTAGAGCCAAAAATATCAAGTTGTTGTACCAGAGCAAGAGAGAGAGAGAGAGAGAGAGAGAGCGAGCGAGAGAGAGAGAGAGCGAGTGAAAGAGAGCAGCCAGGGAGAAATGACTGGCAGAGAGTCTTGTTTACCCTCCAAGTTTTTACACCCTTTGTTGCCAATGTTTAACTGGGTCATGGCTGAGTAGACCGAACTGTTTCTATCCTCTTTACTTGAGTGCACACACACGCAGTTATCAGCGAGTGTGTACGTGCGTCTGTCGCTATGACGTCATATGACTCTCCTGCTTTCGGGGGGTGAACTCCCTCCCCCCTACTCGTCTTTTCTTTTTCTTGATTTTTTTATCTATTTATTTTTTAACGTCTCCTTCCTTCCCCGGGTTGTGTCGCGCTCCCTGGTAGGCAGATTTCAGTGTTCAGTTGCCGTGGGAACAAGGCTGTCATGGCGTCCCATCTCCTCCAGTACCTGGGCCAGGCGGCTGAGGTTGCCATCGGGAAAATGCTGGGCCTCCCACAAGTCCAGGATCACTCCCGTAGGACTGGATTTGGTGGCAAAGTAGTTCAGATATCTGAGTGGGACGGGTTAGAGAAAGGAGGTGAACGGTTAACAGAGATGAATGGGTTCAGTTGAATGAGAAGACAGGAGGAGGCTGGTGCTTTAACATGGTTTGACAAATGGTTTCAGTGTGTTTTAGCTTCATCATTTCAGTCTGCTTTTTTCCATTTTGACCATAAAGACATGATGGAGACATGAAACAGGAAACTGTATGTATTAATTAAGAGTTGAGGGGATGATATTTACTTTTTCTTTCTTTCTTTTTTTTTTGTAAAGGTGCAGAATATAGTTTTGGAGAAGAAATTAAAATGCTCTCAGAAACTGTTTGAAGCTAGAAAGATGGCAGGGTCTGCCAAAAACTAAAACAGTGTGAAACTGTGTTGTCCTTAAGGACAGCTTGTTTCTTCCAAATCTCCACTCGTGAAAACAAAGACAGGTGGTTATTTTAATTTTTTAGGCATAAAACACTCAGTCAATCACTTTTCTGATTAGAATTTACACTCCAAAACTACATACAGCAGTGCACCTTAAAGACATTAATAATACAAACCCAGGAATATTTATTTGATCTATCCTCAGAGTGTAATAAGATCCCCAGAATATGGTTGGTAGCTAGAAAGTTGGCTACTTGAAACAGTTCGGCAAATATAATTGAAGTGCAACGGTCTGAAATTGTGTCTGAGAAGAATTCATTCATGCCGTTTATTTAGTTGTGAAAATCAACAAGTCAAAGGTTCTCCTCCAAAACTACAGAGTGAACCTTTAAATGAACCAATTACTTGAAACAGACTGTCACCTGGACTTCATGATTCCTGCCGCAAGAATGTGCAAATATTTTGCAGATTATAATAAATGTAGTTCTCTTGAGGAGCACAGCACATCAAAAAAATCTACTTCATATAAAACCAAAAGGGAAAAGTGTGGAGAGTATGCAAATGAGCTGCTGATTACGCACAAGAGATCCGTTAAGTACGTATAAAAAAAAGTGATAACTTTCAGAGCCTTCGTGCCGGAGAGGGAATTTCTCAAAATCCAATTTTTCACACGGATGTTCCTTTTTTTTTTTTTAAAATCCATTTGTCACCCAGTTCTTGATATTCAAAAATAAACACACACACACACACACACACATACACTCCTGGACTTTTATGTGAAATTAACACTAACAAGCCTCGTGCACACTACTGGTTCTTTGGTGTCATCACTGCGGGCTGTGAAAAAGAGGGTTGGTTCGAGTCTCTCCTTCCTTCACAGCGCCGCACTCTGTCAGTGGTCTCGTCAATCTGCAGCTGCTGCCTGTGATAAGGCCGCCCCGCTGAGCCGGGACCTTATAAATGGACACACGCTGTACCTCCATCATGCACACACACGCGGAGACTATCAAAGACACATGGGTGACGTTTTGAAAAGAGCAGCATCTTTTCTATCTTTGTCTCTTTCTCTCTCTCAGTCTGTCTGTCTCAGCTCAGTCCAGACCTGTTAATCAATTCGACAGATGCTTATCGAAATGAGTCCTCAGAAAATCAAACAAAAAAACTGAATTTTTATCTACTGTTTTACTCCCCATGTGATCTTCTAATGAAGACAAAGCATTTGGTGGCAACAACTGCACATCGACAACTTTTTGAAGAGTAGGCGGTGTATTTTTGTTCGGTTTCTAAAAGAAGTTGCTCCTACTTCCTCATTTCCCTCTCTGTCATGTTCCTTTTTAATGATGTGCTTAACCTGATGACAGCCTGTTCCCGTGGACAGACTGAAACCTCTCAGGGCCCACGACCGAGTCTCACTGTCACATCGTCTCACTCTCCTTGTCTCCCTCCAAGACAACCCTGTTCCTCCACCGCACCTGTCAAGGTTAAGCTTGTGGGCCAACATCCTCCAGTCATTCCCCCTGGTCTGCGGCGCATCCAGGCTGCCACACAACTTCTGTCGGATGGAGACGGGGATGCGGAAGGCATTGGGCCCCACCAGCGTGGTGATGTTACTGGCCGGGTCCAGCAAAGACGTATCAATACTTTGGGAATCCTGCAGAAGGAGAGAGGAGACAGGGATTATACATCAGGCTGCACGTACATCATTGAACGCCACCTAACATAATGCAGCTCGAATGGATTTGTAGCTCGGCAAAAGATTCTGCTCCTGGGTTGTCTTAAACACAGGAAGTTGTTCTTTTTATTGCCATCCGCTTATTGATGCAAGCTGAGTGATTTTCGAAATAAATTGCATCTGGAGGGTTTAAGTGCTGGAGGTCTGGCAACAGAAAACCAGAGCAAGGCCCGGAGACAAATGAGCCAAGGCCAGGCAGGGACACAGCTCTGCACTACATGTACTGTAATTCATCTCATTACTGAGCACAAAGCCGGTGTGCGCCTCCATCCCTCAAGCTCCATTCTCCGGGCCAGATGGCCTTTGTGAAGCAAGTACAGCACGACTGGAGGGTGATTATTCCCCCTCCGCTCCACTCTGCTCTACATTGGCCTGTCATAGGCTTTACTATATGAAGGCCACAGAGTTGAGACTCCCTGTCTCATCCCTTGTCATGTCTCGTGAGAGGTGCAGAAAATGGAGGAGGACGTTCGAGAGGGGGTAAATTCATTTAATGCTTACCCGCAACAAGTTGTAAGGAGAGCAAAGTGGTGGAGGGAATGTATTATCTATGAATCAGGTGACGAGAGGGTTAAAAAGCAGCGTTGATCTTTATGACTGAAGGATTAACACTATCGCTAGTAAAACCATCGTAGAGCGCTTAAAGCTGCTTACTGTACTGGCCGCAGCAACAAGTTAGCTCAGTTAGCCGTGAGCTAATTGGCCCTATTAGCTGACGGGATGTCTGGCTAGACCGCTACACCACATCGAAGGGGGAGTCGCCATGGGAAGACTAAACCACTGGGTTTGAATTAAATGTGTTTTAAGATGATACATACAGTATATACATACACATATACACCTTAGACTTACGCCTTAGACAGGTAATACTGTTGTTTCTTCTTCACATTTTTTTGTAGGTTAACGTTATGTGGAAATTGCCACTTTGTGCGATTTTGGCGCCTTGCACAGTTTCCAAATGCAGCACCACTGTTGAGAATAAAAATCCAAGTGCTCAGGTAGGTGGAGGTGCTAACTACAAACAAAACTCATTACACCATAACAATGTTGGGTGTTTAAAAACTTGTAACTGAACTAAACATGTGCGTAACGCTGTGACACTACCCTCAAATGATAACGGAGACCTCATCAAAATCTTTTTGTAGCTGTTATTTTAAGGTAAAAAGAAGTTAGATAATGTCGCTTTAATCTAAAATCCACATGGCCGCATCTCACACACCCTTTCAGCTGTCATAAATGAAAAGATGAAAGCAGTTTGTGTCCACTCTACCTCTGACAGTGTGGTGTCCAGCTGAAAAATCTGTCCCTCTCCCTCCACTTGGCGCACACATATCTTACAGGCCAGGTCCACGGTGCTGGCAGAGAACCGCTCCAGGGTGAAGCAACAGTGGAGGTTCCTCTGTGAACCGCACCACACCTGCTGAAAGGAGAGCTCCTGCAGGAGAGAGAGAGAGAGACGGAGGGTTAGAAGATTCAACCTGCTCCCTCAAAAACATTTTCAAGTTGCTCGCTCCGAACGGCGGGAGCGCGAGCAGCTCACCTGGTACTTCGCCAGAAGTTTGCTCTTCCACAGCGTGTGCGGGACGTCGTGGATGGAGAGCCTCAGGTTGTGGGTGCTGTCCTTAAAGTTGAGCGTCTTTGGTTCGTCCAGCAACTTCCCGCCCATTTGCTTCTCCATCTGCAGCACTTCCTGAAAGCGCAGACACACACTTAATAAAACCGTGGCCTCGAAAAACAAATTTGTTACTTTTGTGCTGCTGTAAACTGCTGTCATATTCTGTTTGCTTCAGCAGTTCCTTGCAAAAGCCCTAATGTCTGTTCACAAATGAAATGTTTTTTTTTATAGTATATTCATCACACTCCCTCCGGGCTTTATGAACCCGAATCTGGACCTGCCATCTGAAACCAACTCCAATGTCCTTGCAGCAGGATCACTATCACTTCTCATTACCCATTCCCAAACTTAATAACCGTATTTAATATACCAGCACAGCATAATAATCCGTCCTTATCTTCCCCTTCGCGTAGGTAGATGGAAGTATTAAACAGAAGGAGACAACAGCGGAGTCCGGGGGATAAATGTGGCTTATTTTGTGTTGGGGCAGCAGCTACATCTTTTTAGGAGCAGCAAACGCTATTGTGACACACCAACACAAAGATTTCTCATTCCGCCTCCCACATCTCATCTGCCGGCTATGCCTACACACACTCACACACACTCCAACGATTCGGCCGCAGACATCATTAACGGCGGCGGACGCATTTCATTTCTGCTACGTAACCTTTCGCAAAAACGGCGGGGAGACAAAAAGAGTGGACGCGCACACAAACACGCAAACCTCCCATGTGTTTACCTTGAGTGCGTCCTGTGTGTCGTCCAGGCAGTAGACTCTGATGTGATACTCCATGGCGGGGCAGGTGACGGGGCCGAAAATGGCTAATTTGAGGCGCTTGGTGGTCGAGGCGCTGAGTGATTGGCCCACGAGGCAGTAGGTGCCCAGCGTCTCTGTCAGGATGTGGCAGGCCTCGTCATCCATCTGGATGTAGCACGGCGTGGTGAAGTTCTCCTCTCCTACCACCACCACGTCCTACGGTCAGGTTTGGACAGGAGGACAGAAAAAGTCACACAAGTGTGGGAGACGATAAAAAAAAAAGAAAAAAAGAAACAGAAATAGTCACGACATGTGGTGGCGTTGGCAGTGGGGAGAAGAGCTTTCTCGAGAGGGAAAAGATGAGAACAAGGGAAGATTAATAACATTTCTGTGCCACCTACTGTAAGTATGCTAATATGGCTTCAATCGCTGGCAAGTAAAACCAAAGCACAGCTAATAAAAGTCGAGAAAATATCTGACTTTGCTTTCGCTTTCTGTTGTCTCCAAGACACATTATCTGACTCATCTAATCAGGGTTTATTTTTCAGTCCTGGGAATGGGACTTTTCAATCTAAAGGACTACAAAATAAATATTCTCTGTAGTCCCCACACAGCGTAGATCATCAGGCACAGCAAGTGGAGCTTGCTCTGTAGTTTTACTTTGCCAGAGAGTCATCTCAACAATCTCTCTTTTTAAAACGATATTAAAGATATATTTCCCCTCTGTGTCCATGTGTTTGTTGGTTGGTTCATCAGCAGGATTACAAAACCATTACTGAACTGAACATGGCTAGAAGATTGATCCCGGCCCAGAGGAGACCCCATTAAAACTGCTGTGAGCACTGCTGTCATTTTAGCTGCCGGTAACTTCCTGCCTGTTCTGCAGAGTATCTTACTCTCTACAACTTCATGAGCAGACTGAAGCGCCTCTTTCTGGAGATCTCTGTCTTGATTGGATGAAGTGGGCAGGGATACCAGAAAATGTCTTTTGACCTTATTGCATGATTTTGGGGAGCAGATACATGGGTTACTGTGATCACTGTTGGAATATAGAGCGATTAAAAAAACAAAAGATCTGGCATGTGTCTTATTGAGTTCAATTTTATTTGAATTTGGATCAAGCAGATTTAAATGTTTTATATTTTTTTAATGTAAGGGGACAGTATGGCCTTGGGTGCCAATCTAGTTTATCTGTCAATTTGAGCTGACTTTATTTCTACTACAGAGAGAAGAAGCTTCACTAACGTTCATTGTACCTAAGCACAATGACAATAAAGACAAATCCTTCATAATTCAAAGGGCACCAATATGTGTAATCGTTGCACTGAAAGCTGTCAGTTTGTTTCCTGATTTACATCTTACAAGTCTATTCTGTTTTTGTTATGAAGACACACTTGATCTCTGTTGTTAATAAAAAAAAAAAACAGTGTACTCAAACTTCATTTGTCACAATTTAATTAATCATCATTCAGAGGGCTGTTGCCTGGGGCAATGTGTTCAGTAAGAATGTGGATATAATCATTATTAATTGCAACAAAGGTCTCACTCAAAACTTAAACTTGTCTGACATACAATTTGTGTTGTCAGATTGGAAATTGATCTCCAAGTCTGAAGCAGAGATTAGAAGATGTCTAATTATATGCTCTAATTATTCATTATTGCTTTCTTAATTCTTTTTTACAGAACCCTTAAATTCTCCAATCAAACTAAAATCTAAATGTCATTTTAAGTGGGAAAGTACAATCGAGGGTCACGGCCGCTTCTCTTAAGCCGCGTCCTTTTAGATATTAAGCTTAGCGAGTGTGTATTACTAATGTGTGACACCCCCCCATTATGTGTGTGAAGTAATGGAAGAGTGAGTATCCAGCCCATTTGCAGCTGACCCCTGTAATAGCACCAGTGGCAGGACATATTTCTCTTTCATTAAGACTGTCTGGCGTGAGGACCCCTCTCTCTCCGTCTTTCACCCTCTCTCTTGATCTCTCTTGATCTCGCTTCCTCCTCCTCCTCTCTCGCGCTCGTCTTCCTCCCTCTAATCCAAACACTCGTGTGAGCTGCACATTGTGCATTAATTCAGCCTATTATGAGAGACAGAAGAGGAATTACAGTATTTTATTGTGAGCTAGGCCGTTTAACAGCAGTATTATGGCTGATCATTAGACTCTTTAACTGCTCCTGGGGGACGGCGCCGGGGCTCCTTATTGGGGGATAATTAGAACGCACAGTGGAAATGTAGGCTTCTGCTTTGGACGTGTGTGTAGGCACAGACAAACGTGCAGGCGCGCGCACACACAGTTGCGCGGCATAATTTATTCACTAATTTTTGACATCATCAGCAGAGATCAGTTTGTTTTTTTTCTCGAGGCATGGGAGGATGAGTCTTTGTAGGAGAGTTACTGAAGCAGAAAGCCCCACATGTTCCTCATTATGTGACCCGCTGTCTTCATCATCGTCACAACACCATGTTCCCTCAGTGGCAATGTGTGAGCGTGTCTGTGTGTTTGCTTCAAGGGGGAAGGGAGAACTGATTATTTTCACTGGGAGGTGATGTAATTGCTGGATATCATATATATATATATATATATATATATATATATCTATATATATCTATATATCTATATATCTATATATATATATATATATATATATATATATATATATATATACACACACACACACACACACACATATATATATATATAAATATATGTGTGTGATATCCAGCAATTACTTCTTCAGGAAGAGCTCATCTCTCTCCTGTTTTTACTGCAGTGATGAATACACATTTTGACAGAGCATGTCATGAAAAGCAATATTTCACACATGCGGCATGGAGGCCAGCCTCAGTGAAGCTCATACAGAGGAAGCTGCAGTCACCTTGGATATTACCATCTGCATTTCTGACAAGTCAGTGATGTAATCAATAGGAAGCGCATAATCACCTCTGGGAACCGCGTCCCCTCCAATATATGAAATATGGAAATCTAAATCTGACAACCCTTCCTAATATCGGTAATATATTTGTAATGACCAGCGTCATGAGATCCTACAAAAAGCTTTAAAAAAAGGCAATTTATACCCTCAATATTCAGCGTTAAATCGATTACAAAACCACACTAGATGTTTACATGAGCATAACTCTTGTATTCTCAGATGGTATATATGAATATGTGGCCCCGGCCCACACTCGCTTGATCCTCTCTGCCCAATGTCTGACTGAAGATTTCTCCCTTGATCAATAGTTATATTCTGTTTACACCCAGCTTTTATTGGCTGCCCCCAAGTAATTCATCAATGTCACAAAAAGCAATGTGGGGCCAGTATGGCACTTTCTTTCTGCTCCATGAGTCATATCATCACATCAGCGGTGGAGATTGTGAGGAGACTTCCTGAAAGAGATGTTATTCGAGCCACTACTCGACGGATGAGCTGACAGAGGGACATATATACAGATATAGGCTGTTGCTAAGTGGGCGGATTTTTAATATGTGACTGCCTGCCTGGGTGTTTTCACACATAGAGAAAAGGCTCATTTCTTAAAGGGGCACTGCATAGTTTGGAGAAGAAACGTAAACTCAGAATCATAATATTTACAATTAATGAGATTAAAAACAGAGAAATATATATATTTGTTCCATATCTGAATAAATAAGCTGTTCTCAGAGGGAAATAAGGTCCCCAGAACACTGTTTGAAGCGAGAAAGGCGGCGGGGTCTGCCAAATATAAACAAAGTATAAGTATGAACAGTATGAAATTGTGTTGTTCTTTAAGGTCACTGTTTTTATTATGTTTATTAATTCATAAGAACAAAAACAGTTGTTTATCAAGTTTGTTTTGGCACCACAAAAATCAGTCAAAATTTCTTCCAAAAAAGGTAGTGTACCTTTAAAGGTGCTATATGAGAATTTTGGTTCAAAACTTAAAAATTATCTAAGATTATCAGCAGAATGAGATATTCAGAGTTATCTGCTGGTGTTAGCATGCGAACCAGCTAGCCCCAGGTCTAGCTGGTTAGCATGCTAACCATCTTACGCCGAGTGGTCCAAGTGGTCACAGTTAGCAGTTATTCCGGTGATACAATATAGATACGTATGGTGACATTTTGTTGAATTCAACAGCGGAGCAATTCTTATGTCTTTCACCTTTGTAAGAAAGACACATTTTTCATGTTCCGTGTTGCCTTTCTTCTCGCCGCGCTAGGCTACACAAACGCTTTTGGTCTGTTTATTAAATCATTGGCACCTTCGCCTTTTAAAGAGGTCTCGGTGCACTCTTGCCTGTAAGAGTTCATTAAAAACATATGGAGGGCAAAAAAAAAAAAAAAAAACGGCCAGAAATGCTCTCTTCACAAGCAAGAAAAAGACACTAACAACCACCTACGACGAGGTCCGTTTTCTTATTATCTGGGGTCCACTGCTGATAGAGATTTTTGCGGACAGAGAGGCGATAACTGGACCATTTCTAACAAGTTTTAAGCCGATTTTGTAATGAGGGTAGAGGCATGGTTTCTCCACAAATGATTTGAGGTAATTGGGCTGTTTCTCTGTGTGTGTATGTGTGTGTGTGTGACAGACAGAGTAAATGTGAGAAAGAAGGACTCCGAGGAAAATTCACACTGCTGCCCTCAGCAACCCAACTTATCATCATCAGCACTGTTAACGATGAAGCTCCCAGGCAAAAGGTTTTCCAAAATCACAAACACAGCACACATGCACACACATACACGCACGCACACGCATGCACACACGCACGCACGCATGCAGACAGCGCACACACACATGCTCACAAACCAAAATAGGCATTCAAAAAGCTACAAGAAAACAGTGTGGGGAAAAAAACAGTCCCAGGCCGTTCCCTGCTATCAGAGGTTTACTATTTCAGCACCTGGTTGCAACAGGGCTTCGCTCTGAGTGCTGAGCTTCACAAACAAAGCAGGGGTTTTGGAAGTTGATCCCCTCCTATTTATCATCCCGTTCCATTTCATCATTTTGTTTTTCTCAGTATCTTTCCCCTTTGATCTTTGCCGAGCAGATTCTGCAACCACCCAAATGCAGGAAGGATTACCGACCGGATAAATCAAATACATGCATCTTGTTTTAAGCTGCGAACGCATCGTTTTAATACGATACATGTGGCTCGGCCCCGGTGATGGACATTAGAGCCTCCCACATCTCACCTCCCACTGGTTCTGATGGGAATGGTTCTTGAGCTGGATCAGCCAATCCTGCTGGCCGTCACACACGGCACAGTGGTGCATGGTGATGATGACGGGCCGAGTCAACAAGGCGCCGGGGGGCCCGCAGCTCACCACAGGGCCCAGCACTGTTTGGCCATCGTCCACTGAGGGCCTGGAGGTGCACAGACAAACACACACACACGCGCGCTATTTAATGCCGATTTGACAGCAGTCTCTCACACGGGTGACATGGCGGAGCTGACAGCTGACGGAGCTGCTCCGGGGCAGTGATGTGGCAGCCGGCGTTGCGTACCTCATGTTGTCCTTCCGCTGCACCGTCACATACATCTCGTACACTCTGCCCTGAGGAATGGCCCCTGCCGGAATGAGCAGACTCACCCCTGGGGAGCACACAAACAGACAGGTACATTTAAGAGTTGTCAGGTAGAACACCGGAGTCCCTTACATATATTTGTGCTGTCAACACCTGTCATGGCTGTGATGAAGATGTTGGTCAAGTCAGCGAAAGCGCAGCCAAGGACATGAAAACCAAAAGGTGTAACTTTCAGAATGTACTTAAGGTAACTCTAAAAACACAGGAGGGAACAGTTACCGATAACCGCTGCTCTTTGCAGCTTTGCTCTTTGTCTGTAGCTAGCTGATATTAGCTAACTACTGTAGCTGACAGCTCAGTTAGCTGTCAAGTCAGCATCAGGTGGAAAACGTTGCGTAGAGCCGGAACGCGTTACTCAATGAATTGGAGATTTATATCGACTAAACCGGAGGTGAAAGACAAACCAAGACTGTGTCAGTGAGTTTATTAAAGCACATAGGTCGAGGCATCAAACGTCTGCTAGCTTAGCCGGATTGCTATTGAACACAACTCACCACTCTCCTGTTACAGCTTCCTGTTGTGGAGAAGACCCTGAGAGTCGACAGCAGCAGACGTATGATGCCTCGAACTATGTGTTGTGACCCTATTTGTACTTGGTGAAGTTTGGTGCTGTTCTGAGCATTATTTGTGGCTTTTTGATGGCGGTTTCATGTTGGAGGTGTATACTGCAATGTATTGTTATCATGCAGCCATTTCTAAGGTTGCTAAAACTACATAAGCTAGCGGTCTGCAAACTTGATCTCTCAAGGGGGGTCTGACTCGGTGTCACGGTGTGTTAGACCATAGATTAAACTTACACCGTAATGTCCCTTTAAATATGTATATTTACATGATGAATCTCAGTGCGAACCTGCTCTGCGTGACAATAGAAATGAAATAAATGTTCTTAATGCTCTAACTTTTACATATGTAAGTAGAATATGAGCTATTTTACTTTCAGTGGGTGTATCCTAATGCATTGCTGCACCAGTGAAGAGGAGTTAAAGTCTCCCTGATAGATGGTAATTATTTTTTCTTAGTATAGTAATAGTCGCATTTCCTCTCAGGCCCACATATAAAAACTATGGCACTTTACAGCCTTCTCCTATGGCGTCCGGAAACGATGTGACATTTCATTTTTAAAATCAATGATCTCTCTGCTCTTCATAACATTCTCATATTGCTGCAGCCGGCGTGATTTACATTTTTCCATCTCAGATTGATTTGATATGATGTCCTGTCCGATGTGTTTTTTAAGACCCCACCCCCCACAGTCCGCACACACACACGGAAGCCACACACTCTCTCTCTCGTACTCTCTCCCTCTCCCTCTCTGGAGGGGGTTTCTCAGATAGCTCATTGATTTCCCATGTCCTTGCACTGAACTTTTCAAAAGGTGACAGACAGCTTCTCCTGCTAGCTAGCAAAGGCAATCACGGCTCTGCCACGGGGACGTCTCGCACACTGCCAGTCTCCCTCACAGCAAAGCTTCAAAGAGATGGGAAACGCATTTTAAGATGCAAAATACCAAACAGCCACACTGACAGTGCCACAAAATATTTCATTACCCAGACACACGAACAGATCAAATATCAAATGCGCTTCCCCCCCTTCTGCCTATGTAACACGATGAGGTAGCCGACCAGCAGCTGAGAACACTTTTTAACAGGAATCAAAAAGCGAAAAAAAAAAACTTAAGAAACTTGAGAAGCCGGTGTATCCTTTAATGTCTCTGCTAGTTTGTCGAAGCCTGTCAACATGCATCTGTGGCACGTTACAAAACAGCCCACATGTGTTTGAAGTGAGGACAGCGGGGCTAATGTATGCTGCCTGCAACAGGACACCTACATGTCAGTGCGTGTAGTGCACCTTTGGCATCCATCAACCCCTGTCACTACATGTGCAGTCAATGCACCGATACCTTACATATGGTTTAGCATATTACTTCAAAGCCGCATCTGTGTGCAGAGGTCTTCCTATTGAAGATGTGGGGGCAACTCAGCCGTCATGCAACTAGCCCTGTGAGGCTTCTGCTCGCGCCACGCACCCGCGACCGCCCTACCAGACGTCAAGAGAACTCTACTGTGAAGTATGCCGCCATCGCCGGCCATATCGCAAACAACCATGACGGTTGTATCGGGAAGAAATCAACAATCTTCCAGAGTGGCGCTCGGCCCAGGACAGGAAGGCTCTACAGCAGGCGATTAACACCACCCAGGACATCAGTGGGACCCATCTACAGAGAATCAGAGACATCGGTGAAGTGAGATGCCTGCACGGAGCCCAAATACGACGCTGACCCAGCCACTGTCTGCACACCCTGAGGCCATCTGGCAAAAGATACAGAAGTATCTGGATCCATACCACCGGACAACAATGCAGCCTCATTCTCCAGGCTGTAAGACTACTCAGTTCTCTGGTAAAGTGAACAAAACCCACCTACCAGCTCCTTCAAAGGGTCACGAATGAACATGCTACATCTCGTTTGTTTGACGCTGCTGTATGTGTTGTTATAGTGCCCTGTCCACACTTGCACGACTCCTTTCTTTTTTTCGAGGCAGCCTCTTTTCTTTTTCGAGGCACTGCATATCATCACTTAGCCTGATTGGTGGTATAGGCCACTGTAGCTTTCCCTACACTGCGGGTGTAGGTACCAGAACAGGAGGATACTGCTTTCCTCAGCAGACAGGGGCGGCTCTAAAAGGAGTTCTAGGTCCTGATTGGACAAAGTAGACAGGGATACTGGAAAACTTATTTTCTCTTTTATAAAAAGACAAGACAAGGAGTAGGAAAGGCAAGTTGCAGCTCTACACGAGGTTATCCGATGGATTACTTCGTCCACATCCTGGAGTCTTGACCTCAACGTTCTCAGCCAAGAAAAAAAAGTCTGGAGTTTCATCAGCACCACTCTGAGGGACTTTTAGAGTAATATTTTGGCCTGAGCAGATCATCATCAGCCTATTATAAATGAAGGAAGACTGGCCCCTTCTGAGCACATGGGAAGAGCTGAAGGATGTTCTCTTCTTCATGTCAGGCCGTACTGTAGAGAGGAAGTTTATCTTTTCACCTCAAACACACATGCGAGCGCGCATGCACACACACACATGCACTCACACACACACAAAAGAGAGCCACTGAGTAGCTGAAAACATTCCAGTCCAATCAAAGCGGACAATAGACAGGTAATTTGCCGGAATTAGCTGATCTTTGTCTCTATTGAGATTCAGAACTCTTTAATTCCTTTGTTATACTTAAATTTCCTCGTTAAAAATATCAATACGCACCGAAGAACAGATCAAAAGACATTTGAAAACGGCCCCTCTCATTGTTTGGTACGGTACCTGAGTTGGGCACAATGAGATGTCCCCCCTGGGAGCTGAAGGAGCCCAGCGCGGTGCAGGACGGATCCCTGGTGCGGAGCAACGTCTGGGTCTGCGTGCGACGGCCCATCGTGCTGTCGCTGTTGTCCAGGAGGCAGTGCGGCAGCTTAGGTGACAGTTTGGAGGAGAGTTCCCCTCCCAGGTCGTCCTGCGGGGTCACTAAGCCCGAGGAGTTGTACACCTTAATCTTTAGGTTGGGGAGAGGGTCCAGCAGAGGGGAATTGGTCATGGGGATTTTGTCAGCCACGTCGTGGAGGGCGTAGACGGGGCCGCGGTACATGGCGGCCGCGGAGGTCAGGTCAGGGGGCGCTGTTAGGAGATCAGCTGGAAAAGAAAAAAATGAACGCGACATAAGTATAAAGGAGTCTCGGGAGGAGTGTTTTGGTCATGATTTTCTCTTTCCAACTGTGAGCGCGGAGCGAACTTGAAACCAGAATAACCACGAGGAAATGAAGTGTTGGCAGCAATCGGCAAGACCGCCGCCTGGCTTTACTCATTTGTTTTTCACTCATTAGGGAAGTCCACTTCACCACCAAGAAACATTACTCAGTCAGAGAAGTTAAAGGCGCAGCTGTGATTCATGAGTAACAGATGGCATCACTAGCGCTCAGTTTACCCGGTAGGTACAAGGATGAATGTTCAATAGCGGGGCTGAGTGGGTGGAGGGAAGGCAGTGGGGGGGCTCTCTGTCCCGCAGCGCCTCCATCGCCTCCAAGCGAAAAGTTTACAAATGGTACAGATGTCAGTGAAAGTCACGAAGGTTGGCGGCTAGAGAGGAAATATTTCTAGTAGTAGCAATGCAGTTACTTGTGTTGTTGTACTTGTGTTGTTATTAAAAACGGTACGTAAACATCCATCACTGTATAGTCTCTGTCCAGTGAAACGCTCCAAATTTTGTGTTTTTGACCTTTGGATAAAACTGAGTCGAGACATTTCTATTTCTCAATCCAGACGAGCCGTTTACAAAGTCACTGAATCAAAACATGGCTGTTTTTCAGCGCTCAAGGTGAGTTGACATTTTGAAAATGCGCGGTATTGACCGGACAGCGACGGTAAAACCCCACTTATTTGTGGCACCTCTCCTTCTGAGTTGAACAGCATTTTTTTTTTAATCTACCAGTCTCTGCTGTCTCTCTCTCTGTTGCTGTTATTTTCCCACTTTTTCTTCTTCTTTTTTTTTTAATCCTTCCTGTTCTCAAGACCTCCAACTGACTGCTTACAACACAACACTCGCTCTGATCAGTCTGGTGTCCTGCTGTCTTCTTGTCCAGCTCGCTGCCACCTGTCCTCATCCCCGAGGCCTTACTTTTAAGTGCTGCGTCACCGGCCCCGATCTAATTACAGCCTTAATATGCGACATACAGACCGGCCTTATTATGCCTCAATTAAGAGGCACAGTTTGGCCTCCCATCACAACGACATGCATTTTAATAGTTTCATCACCTCGCCCGCACAAACATGCTGTCTGTTGTCTGTATTTCTCTCATAGGCTCCCCCGCTCATCTGCAGTCAAAATGGCAAATTTACATTCAGATCGTCTCTGACAGACGCATGCTGCCGGGGTGGTTGAGTCAAACCTATCTCACAAGGTTAGCGCTATGGGTAAGTAATGTAAGTGATTCCCAGCATGCCTGACAACAGGTGTGTCATGTAGGGCAAGGCATTGAACCTCAATCCTGTTTTTTTTAATACCGACTGAAATGTGTCTCTAGCATGGAGTTAAGCACCGAACGCTAAGATCACTATGATCTTTTACATAGTTCATGAAGAAAGAGGAAGAGGAGCTGTTTATCGCTGGTATTCAGATGCGATCAGATCTCACTTCCTGCTCCGTATGAATAAACGCGTACATCACCGGAACAAACTGACGCTATCTTCTGTAGACTAAGAGGAAAAAAAATAAAATAAGGGAACCTATAATATATTCTGAATTAACCAGTAAGCCCCAAAGAATTTGTCATACACAGCGTTTTGCAAAGTTTATAAAGTCAACAACCCACAAAAATTGAGCGATTTTGTAACAGAGTTTGGGGGCTTTCTCTCCTTTTTCATCTCTTTCTCTCTCACCTCGTCTCCTCGCTTCAGTCTGCTGTAGTGCAAAAGTTTCTCAAAGTTTTGGAAATTGCTGTCATCTACTACTATAACTATTGTAAGTTATTCTTGCTATTCAAAATAATATGACTGACACCTCAGCGCCACCAACTGTGACAAACTTCCTGCGACCCTCATTCCAAGATAATGAAACCATTATGAAAACATAATTGTGAATATTATATTCCATTTCTCCCTTCAACCCCCGGAATCCTAGACACTGGATTTTTTTTTTTTACAAACATTGTTAAACGTGTGTAAGCCCACTTTTGTTGAATGAAAAACAGCGAAAAAAATTATCATTTCCTTTAAGATGGAGAAAAACGTTACATTTGGTATCCGTATCGTAGCAATCGTAGCGTCACAAGCATAAGAAAAAAGCAGCCGAACACACAGAGCATCGCATCATCTTGTGCCCCACCTTTGCGGGCCGTCTTGATGCTGACTGGCTGGAAGCCGCCATTGAGGGCGGAGGTATCGATGATGTCGGAGTCGAAGTCGCGGTGGTTCTTCCTGTAGACGAAGAGCGCCACGACGACGGAGATCACCAGGCACATGATCACGGCGATGACGATACCCACATACAGAGCTACATCGTCTGTACTGGGGGCCACTGGGGAGGGAGGGGGAGGAGGAGGAGAGACAAAAGACAGAGAGAAAAATAGTCTTTTAAGATCTCATAAGTTCACATCAATAGTGTTAAGCTTTCTTGCTCAATATGCAGGAGTTGTGATGAAGCCATTATCAGCAGACTAATATCCTGGTTAGAGATTGAGCCGGATATTAATAACCATCTACGGGGAAATAAATGCACACAAGTATATCGCTTTTTCTTTTTTTTTTTTTTTATCATGGTTAATGCTGGTGCACTGTGGGAAGTGGGCTGGGTGTTGATGCAATAATATAGGACACTCTTTAATTGTTCAAAGTGGAAAAGGGATAATGCAGCGTGGAGTGCTGAGAGTGATGGTCGACATCGGTTCAAAGTCACAGTTCAATCCTTCTCGAGTGAAGTCATATTGTGTCGGGTGTTATAAAGGGGCTTGTGTACCGCGCATCATAGAGATAATAAGAAGCTGAAAATAAAGATAATGATGATGAACTCTGCGCACGACGGCGCAATTAATAAGGACGGCGGCGTCAGTGCAAACCAATGACACACTGTCCTAACAAGCGGGCTCAGAAGCGAGATCAAAAGTTCTGAGGACTGAGATATAGATGTTTTCATCTTCGAATTACCGTGCTCTGTGTTGGAGTTCAGAGTCTGTCTCCGTCTTTGTTCTTACACACTGAAGATAAGATCTAGACATAGCTTGCATTTCTCAAATTGTCTTTCATCTCTGTCTCCCTCCCAGAGTCTTTCTGTCCACTTTCCAGCTGGAAAAACCTCTGTGATTAGCAGGCCTGGCAAGGATAGAGCGGTTGTTAGGAACTCAGACTCTGACAGGAACCCATTACACATCGGACCTTTTAATGGATGCATACTGACGGTCTGAACTCTCTGTCGTGTTTGCTAAAGAATGCCCTGTACTGTCACCAAAGATAACAAATGGGGAGAAACTCTGCTTTAGCGGTGGTGTAAATGCCATGGGGCATGTGCGAGCCTGCGTGTGTGCATTGTTCGACGTGTGAACACACTCTGTGCGTGTCAGGGGGGCTCGAGAAAAAGTCAAAGACCCAAAGCAACTAAGCGCTTTCTTATCTGCGTGGTGATAAAGCTGTTTTGAAAACAACAACAACAACAAAAAAAAAAAAGACAGAGAGAAATGTCTGTTTTCTGGGATCATTTGATTATGCAAATGGAGCTGGGGCTCAACACCAGTAGATGGCAGCATCAGCCACAGATCCATACGCAGCACTCTCAGGGCAGGCATGATGGCAGAGGATTTGTGTAAATTAGCCTCATGTGTCTCAGGGATACAGATGGCACTCAATCTGTGTCTCTTGTGTTCTCCTGCACAAAGGATGAGAAAAGGAGTAGAGGCAGAGGAGCAGGAGAAGGGAGTGCTTTTGTGACATCTGAAAGCACCAAGGTCTCCAGGAGTAAAAACATCTAGCTTATTTTTCTTATATTTGAATAGGATACATAGTTTAATCTATTATCCATAATCAATAAGTACATAATTCAACATGCAGTCAGTTTAAAAGATGAAATGAAAGTAGGCACGACCTTCACTACGGGTATTACCTTCGCCTCACAGTTTAGGAGATTAGTTTCTTTAGGTAATTTAAAAAAAAAAAAAAAAAGGTCCAATACTGTATTAATTTCAAAGACTTCAGTCCCCAGGAAGGACATGTGTGGCCTGACCCTCTCCATTCAGCCCTAAATAAGACATCACACCAAAGAGGAGTGTCGAGTCGTACCCTCATACATGTTCGTTTTCTAATCCTTCCTCTCGCTGAGACACGAGCAGAAAACAGAGCAGGGGAGCCGGTGATGAAGGTCTTGAAAATGTAATTTCACCGCGCTTCCTCTGCCAAGCTCCCCTGCAGTTATTTAACATATATCCCCGCAGCCCGAACAATCTCCCATCCACGCTTTGATGATAAAGGCAGCAACCTGCTAAGTGTGCGCATTAAAATGTATCACTTAGATTAATACATCCCTTTGAACATGAGCCATTGTCGGAGAGGGAAAGAAAGTACAAGAAATGGAAATGAAAGGGATTATTGAACACTCCATTCTCTGTGAGGACGCAGAGATTTACAGAGGCAGGGTGAGGCAGGGAGACAGCGAGAGAGAGGGGGAAATATTAAGAGATACACAGAGTGAGAACGACAGTGGGTTAAATTCTTTGCCCGACTCTGCGCCCGAGCTGACGGCGGAGGCTGGAGTTCATCAGGAGCAACAGGGTAAAGGGCAGTGTCAGCTTCGAGTTAGAGTGCAGCGACGTGGCTTTGAACAGGCGGGCGGCTGGCGTGGGCACATTTATGAGAGCGGACAGAACGGAAATCAAAAGGGGGAAATGCCTTGGGGTGGTTATCGGGTATAGCGGAAATGGAAACACAGGCGGACATGAGAGAACAACGGCAAATATTTCTTGTGTGTTTTTAGTGCAAAACGTACCACCGCACTACTCAATATTTTCGAATGATTTATCTGGGACTATGAGTGACTGCAAAGTCCGCGTGCACAACCTGCCAATACAGATTAAAGACAAAGACAGACATGACAACGGATGGAAAACTAGTAACAAGTAAAATAATGATAAATTAAATAAATGATAAAAAACAAAACAAAACAATAACTCACATGAATTTCCCAAATCACTCTTGTCTTTAGCCTCAGAGGACTTCTGATATAAGGAACCTTGAAGAGAGGAAAGGTTTGTGGATGGGAGACAGAGTAGGGGAGGTAAGGAGGAGGAGGAGGAGGAGGAGGAGGAGGAGGGGGCAGGAGAGGGATGATGAAAATCAAATTTAAGCCAACAGAAAAACAAACTCAACAAATGAGACAGCAACAAACTCATGAGTAGGAGTGATGACACGGGGAAGCGATCTTTCTTGATTTGGCCCCTCCTCTCCAGATCTGTGTACAGAGTATAGAGATGGATGAGAGGAGTAAGGGGGGGACATGGAGGTTCTGTGAGGGAGTGGCGTGATCCATCAACTTGGCTTAGTGCCTCAGCAGCAGCAGCAGCAGCAGCAGCAGCAGCAGCAGGACTGATGCTGGCAGGTGAGGGGGAATGGAAGGGCTGATAAAGTGTGGGCTCCAACAGAGTCAATAGAACCAACAGCCTTGCATCTGTCACTGGAAGGTGGATGGAGACGGTCGTGCATGGGATGAAAGGAACGATTATGTTAGGAGAGCAGGAAATGAAAAAAAAAAAAAAAAAAAAGGTTGAAGGACAGAGATCTGGCAAACCGATATCCAAAAATAAACATTGGCGATGTACGTTTTTGCAAGCCACTGACATGATGAAACTGAATTTTATGTTGACAGGACGCTGTGCTCACGGGCTGGTAATTTGTGGGCACGGAAACCACTTGGTTAAGGTTACGAGAAGATCGTGTTCAACTGGTTCGGTCGCCACAAACACAGCTGGAAAACTGTCTCAGCATCACCATCTTAAAAATAGACAGTTTGGGTTGCAAATATTTCTGTTGAATTGTGAAAATATTCTAATGTCTCATTAGAGTTATCCAGTGGTTTCACTCTTACAAATGTTTCAACACTGTCTGAAACAGTGTTCTCTAAATTATAACATTCAGTGGTTTCATGAATGATGTTTCACGCAAAAGTTGAGACCATATTTAAACAATAGTCTTTTGTCAAAAAACAGCCAGTAGTTTCATACTTACAAAGGATGAAATAATGTCTTGAACCGTGGTTTCTCATTTAAAATATCCAGTGGTTCCATGCTTACACATGTTGTTTTGTTTTAAAAAAAAAGCCCATCCAGTGTTTCCATGCTTGCAAAAGCTGAAACACTGTCTTGAACAGTGGTCGCTTCTTACAAAAATCCTGCAGTTTCGCACTTACAAACATGGAGACGTCAGCGCAACTGTGGTCTCTCCTTAACCAGATCCAGCGGTGTCATGCTTACATATGTTTGAACATACGCTTAAACAGTGGTTTCTCATTAAACATATCCAGCCTCTCAAACAGAGGTCTGTTTCAGCCCTCCTCCTGACATTAAAGTCAGCCCATACACGTGTAATCTGACCGTGTTGTTGATATGATATCTAACAAATGGTTCTGCAGAAACGCACAATGGCAACATTTCATTCTGGCATCTGGGCCCAGATCTGGAGAAAAACTGTCCACATAGATTTTTATTTTTTGGCCAAACATTGTGCTTCTGTTTGGCCGGGTTATACATTGAGGTGACGTGGAAAGTAGTGTCAAACAGCAGCCAGGGACGGTGCGCGAGTACACATAATATTCAGTCTCCCTGGGACGTCCATAAACAACTATACAAACAATGAAGTCCTTATTGGAGAGGGAGAGAGCCACGGGCGGACAAGTGGACCGACAGGAAAATCAATGGCTTGATAGATGGGGCTAGTGTGTACATGTAATCAGGCAACGGGGAGGCCGGGATAGAGCAGGGGGAGGTGACTGTCAGGGTCAGTCTAACTGATGGCCCGTTTGAACCCATCCTGTAGAGTTTCTATTCATCTGTCCGTCTACAGCACGGTCAGAGTAAAGGCATGCTACGGTGGGTGGGCTCGGAAGGAAACCTCGGAGCCCCAGACAGACAAAGATTATTCTTTCCTGACAACATTGAGCCGAGGGAGGAGGGAGCAAGGGAGGTGGGTGGGGGGGGGACAGGAAATCATTGTCTGCGTTTCAGCCATTACTTCCTTGAATATGGCAGATTTCCAACCACAGAGATGGATACTGTCGTCTGGCGAAACTGATGTCATCATGAGAACAAAAGCCACAGGTTTATTTTTTTGCTTCCTGGTGGAGAGGCTGTGTAACTCAAACTGCTGATTATACACAAGATATTTATTTACATGCAATCAACACTTTTCAACCACTTATAAATACAGTGTGGATAACCAGATGCTCTTGGAAAGCCAAAGAGAGCCTGGAGTTGCGATTTTCCAGTCTCTGGGGCTCGATAGCAATAAAGCGTCTGCCCTTGCCGGAGTGAGTGCTCCCCCCCCCCCGTTTCTCTACATCAATGTGTCAGGAAAATGTCATGTCTGCGAGCAGGGTTACCGAACACTTGGAAAACAACGTCAGAATCGAAGAAGACGGACCACAGAGGGCGAGCAAAACAGAGATTTAGTCAGGTCAGCCTCAGCGAACTGTGAAAACTATCCTCCTGTGTCAGAGTCGGGAAGTTCTGTGTGAACAGGCAGAGTGCAACCTCTCTAGATCAATTTGTAGGTGCCTAACTTCGTTAAATCCAACCCCCAAACTCCCGGACAGTCCAAATGTGATAAACAAGCTTCAAAGTAAATTATAACAAAAAACTCCTTCCTTTTTGACTCGGGTCAGTTGTGTTTTCTCGGGGTGCAGCAGCGGAGGCCGAGCGGCTCGCCAGGTTCTATTTCCAGCGCTGCGCGGATCAAATTCCTTCGCCAGATTTTCTGCGATGGACTGCAATTGAAATGATTTAAATAAATTCAAACAACCGAAAATGAGATCAAGCTGCAATGGAATCCAGAGACATGTGTTTGCCCGGATTCCCTGCCCTGCACTGGAGGGAGCGGATCAGCGGACCGAGGTGAGTTCGGATTGCACGCAACTTCCATTCCCAATCATATTTGCCATAATGTGAGCTTTTAGATAATGGGCCGTTCTCCTAAATGCTGGTGGAAATGGTCATTAGCATTGACATAAGTGGCTTCACCCTCTTAGCTCCCAAAAAAAATCAATCCCTGAAATGATCCAGAATCTATATCATTATGGCTTTATATTCTCTGCAAACTGGCCATCAATCTGCTGAGAACTAATGCTTCGGAGATGGGCCGAGTCGCAGAGGGCGTGCAGCTGGGGCGGGTGGGGGGAGCGCGGGGCTGACGTATGTTGTGCCGCAGTGGGAAATGAAATAAGATGAATAAGACAAATAAGAGGAGGTCTTCTTGTAGATTGCTCCCTGATGTTCCTCCACACTGCAGACATACGACCTTGGCAATAGAATCAGCTAATGCATTCCTCTCATGCTGACGCTGAAACGAAATCACCGAGCGCTGAAGTCATAGTTTCCCGTCGGTCCTCCTCGCCGCGTACGGACGCTCGGTGCAGGGTGTGTTTACTTTGGACGGAGACGCGCGGATCCGTCGGCCAGCCGCGTCTTAAGGATGCAGATTGGCCGTCAGCCGCAACCTTAGAGCGCATCATGTCGACACCATCCTAGCAGGTAGCAGTTTACAGCCCCACGGTGCGGCAAAATCCCAGATCAGCTGCACACAGTGACGGCCAGCTGTATCAAATTCTAGACATCCAGCAGCCGGGCCTCTGTTATATTATTAGTGTCACAGTCACCATCTGTAGTAGGTTATACAGCCGATGGAGGCATCTGTGACAGCGAGTGGGTCTAACACCTTCAAAGATGTTTATTGAGAGGATTTTTATTAAACTAGACACAGGGTTTAACTCAGTTACCGTGCAAGTCTTTCCAGCCATCTCCCTCCCATCCTCTGTCTCTTGCTATTATAGGCACAGAGGAGTGAGGGCAGAGGGTGATTTTTTGTCGATGAGGTCCAAGGTATCAAATGCTGTACTCTTTGGCGTCTTAATAGCGCACACACGCACACATCAGAGCAACTGCAGCACGATTCCAATCTGTGAATGCATTATACAGGAGAGGGAGCGGGGGTTTCTTTTCTTTTCCTTTTTTTGTTTTTTTGGCTCACATACAGTAAACGGCTGTTTTTAACTCCCTTTGACAGAGTGAGCGGCAGAGAAGAATTTGCCGCCTGCGGGAAAATATCTGGCCGCGCCACAAACTGGCTCCGGCCTTTCAGTTGTTCGCAACGAAAGGGCGAAACCAGTGCAAGATCTGTGAATCATGAGACAGAAATTCTGGTGCATCTCGGAGCCTTTTGTGTTCTATGAAATCAGCATGAGAGCATTATGTTCAATGCTCTGCGAGTTTTGAAGCACATGTAATTGCCAGCACTTTGTGGCCTCCTGTTTCCTCTCATTTGACCGACGGAATCCAGAGTTCTTAAATTAAGGTAGTAATCAAAGCTGCCTGGTAGCTGTGACCCCCCCCTTATGTAATTACAATATAATCACTTATTATTATTTTAAATATAACTCCCAAATGCTTCGCCTGTGACAAGGATAATTACTTAGAGTGCTTCCCCATGTGGCCAAAGTCTTTATTTTTAACATACACTTACATTTGAGCTGACACAGGGAAAGATGTGCAGCGCGTTCTGCTCTATGTCACTTTTATTCCACCGGTTTTTGTGTATCATGCATGTGCAAATAAAGAGATTTGACTGCAGCAGACAGAGAGAGAAGGCACTCCGGCGTGTCTTATTGTTTATGTATGAGTGAGGCGAAACAGAGTGAGTGAGCGACAGGGCGGCGGGTGTGTTATGTGGCGATGTGAAACACAGCGCTTTGATGAAAGAGCAGAGTGAAATTCATGGTCAAAGGGTGAAGAGACGTCTCTGGTTGGCAGGTCAGAGAGAGTAGCAGAGGATTAGTCGGGTACTCACTCTGCATGCACAGCCCATCGGTGCAGTTCTTGGACTGGAGCACCATGCCCTCACAGTCCTTCCCCCCGTTTTTGGGCGCTGGAGCGCTGCATTCTCTCCTCCTCCAGTGGGTGCACTCTGTCCCACAGGTGGACCACTTACTCCACTCTGTCCACAGGCCATCCACTGCCACACAACAGACAGGATTGACGGGGGGTGGGGGGGGGAGAAGAGTGAATGGGATGGCACATGAGGGGGATGGAGACAAACGAGCGCAGTGAGTGGAGACGTGATCCGAGACATGTGGGAGAGAGACACACACACGTAAGGGTGGAGGCACAAACAGAGCGAAATATGCAAACACAGAGCCGTATCATATTTTATGTATTCTATGTGTGACCGTACCCTTCCCACCCACTTGTAAGCGGGCGCATTGTAAATTTAAGTCCATACCTGGGCAGAGAGGATTACATGCCAGCTTCTGGATGCCTTGCCCTTCACAGATGGCGCCGCCGTTGAGTGGGGCGGGGTTGGTACAGCTGCGAGTGCGTTTCTGGTAACCGCGGCCGCAGCGGCTGTTGCACACTGACCACTCCGTCCATGTCGACCATCCCCCATTCACTGGAATAGGGTAGTAAAATAATGAAATACCTGTATGTTTTCTTATCATTTTTTTTTTCTTTTACATAAAATACAACAAGATTAAACACTAAAATAAAAGTTATATGAATTAGGATATCATGAATTTTACATCTTTTGGGGGTAAACTTTTCCTTTAACAAATGAATTCAAATTAAAAACAAATGCAGTACAACAAAAAGAGACAACATCTTTAATATGGATTTGATTAGGTCTGTCTACAGTGTGACCAATCAGTAAATCATTAACTGGAATCCCTAGGGTCTTCTGGCTCATCTGTCCACGGTGAAATCCATATACGGGGGTTTCCAGTTCTGAACCTGGAATCTCGGGGTCGTTACTTTGCCCCGCAGCCAGACAGTGGATTCCGGTCAGATTGCTGCATTTTCCATTCACTGATTCCTCCTAATGCCTCTCTTCCCTCTCTCATCCATCTCTGTCAGCGGCTAAATCCAGTGCAGAGTGACACCAGGGCTTGTGGCTGAGAACAAGTCTGTGGCATTTGAGATGGTGGAACTGGGCCCCTCGGAGCCTCCGACTTTCAAATGTGACATGCTTACGAGTGAAGCCCAAAATATTGGGCTCTTGGGGGAAGACCGCCAAAGCCCCGCATTTCTTTACTGTCTGCTTTCTCTCCTCCACGGATTATGGATCTATCTTCTCTCTCCCTCTTTCTCTCCGACTCTCTCCCAGTTTTTTTTTTTTTTTTTTTTCCCCTCACTCCTTTGTTGTCAGCTTGTGCTCCTGCTCCCAGTGTCCTTGTAAGCACGTTGGTCTAGAAACCTCTGGGCTGAAAACATACTGCCTGTCCTTCTCACTTTTTCATCACTGGTGTCAGACACAGCTCTCCCTTATCCTCTGGGCTCCTTGTACTGATTTATAGGGGAGTGTGTCTGCTTACAAATACAGCACAACTGCGCATGGATGTGCGGGCATCCCATTTTGGATGAAGAAGCAAGGACAGCGCAGACAGATGCGGTGGCTTGTTGCATTCATTCTCAAGGATGAGCCGACATCAAAGCAGTTTTTTTCGACACTTCGACAGCGATCCCCGTCCCTGAAATCCACTCGCTCTCTTGGATTAACTTTTTTTTTTTTTTGTTTCTACGCCACCCTTACATCGATCCCTACTAACCACATTGTGCTCAGTCTTTACTAAACTGAAAAGCAGAGCAAAACAACAAGGGCGCGAGCAATACCACACCTCCAGTAGATTTGAAACCTAATCCTGGTGAGAGCGTCACTCGTAATCACCCATCCACATGCACTCGTCTTCCTCCAGTCTGAATATGCATCGCCTCCAGCAGGCATTGAAGTTCAGCCTCGTAGCCGTGCTGCGCAATAACAGTGATGTTAGTTGATGTTGGGGAGACGGTGAGTGAGTCGGTGTGAAACCACAGCGGGGGTCTCTTTAAGTATGCCTCAGCCACATCAGCACCTTTCTCGCACTTCAGAAACTCACAAGTCTCCCAGACTTTGCACACCTTCAGGCAGGAACAAAATGAGTGAGTGTTACACGCCCCGGGATAGAGAGGGCTTCGCTTTATGCAGAGTGACTAAAAATGTGTTTTATTTTGAGAGCGGAGCTGAAGAGACTTAACCCACCACGAACACACCAGGCCGACGATTAGCTATTGGTCATCCTCTGTCCGTGGCTGTAGTTGGTGCAGTGTATCCTGCCCTGTTGGCACTGGAGTAGTATGTAGAATTGGTGGCAGCTCATGAAAGTGGTGTTAAAAAAAAAAGAAAACACTGCTAAATCCTAACAGCGTTTGGATATCTACCGAGAGACTTTCTGCATGTCTCTTGGTAGATATCCAAACGCTGTTATGATTCAGCAGTGTTTTCTTTTTTTTGTTACACCACTCTAGTTAATATAGCTACTTCTAATCGAGAATATGTCATACAAAAAATGCAGCCACAGAATGTACAAGCTTCTCGGCCGCCGGCTGTAGTTTTTGTGGTGTGTTCAAGTGCAGCTTTCTGGTCGAGACACAGGAGACTGCTGCAACAGACAGCCTTAGTCGCAGCCATCTTTTAATGTCATTTTGGTATTTCAGGGCCTCTACGGCCATCGCCATCTTGTTTTTTTCCGGCCAGAAGTGACTACATATGGATCAGAAGGCGAAGTTGGGAAGGATATCCTGATTGGATCTAACTGAGACCCCGCCCTTAGGCACTCTCTGCTTTGACTTCTGTTTTACTCTAAATGGGACCATCATTTGCAAAATGAGCATCATGATGTGTTGAGGAAGACCTGAAACAAGCAATTAAGACCGAAAACTAATTAGCAAACTATTTACTAAGGTACTTAATCAAGCGAGAAGCAAGGTCATTTTGTCATAAGCTTACATACGATCTGCATACTTCATGAAACTAGTCGACTCGCCCCCTGCTGGCTATGAAGGAATGCAGATTTACGGCCTTCTCCATTTAACACAGTCAATTGTTTGTCTTTACTGTACATGCCAGGACGTGTTGTATCTCATCAGCGTCAGGATAGTTTACCGTAGACGATGACGGTGGCGGTGGTGCTGCGCCTCTTGGCCACGATGTTCTTCGCCACACATGTGTAGTTGGCCGTATCAGAGAGGCGGGCCTGTTTGATGATCAGATTGTGGTCGATGGTGATGTAGAAGTTCCTGTCATCTGCGGGATCTATGACCTCCTCATTCTTTAACCACTCCACCTGAGAAGAGGAGGAAGAAGAAGAAGAAGAAAAGGGGAGAGCACAATGTGAAAAAAAAGAGTGATGACAGACAGTTCTGAGACGACCGAAAAAAGGATTTCAAACAGCAGCGGTGAGAGAAGATATGAGACAGGTTGACCTCATTAAATTGCAGAGAAATCACACCAGAGTGTTTAAACAGCTATAGTTTTTCTTGTCTCCGTCTACCCTCTCAAATAGCAGCGAGCGCCAGGATTAGAGGCACAATTGTTTACGTCCCCGAGGTCCCGCTACAAAAAGTCAATATCTATCATGCTCTTTTTTTATTCTCCCCCTAGAACAAAGCACTACACTAACAGCAGCAGTGCCAGGCGGCAGGGAAAAAGAAAACTCTCCGCGATTCCCGATGCCGAGAGGCTCTCTGACCTTTCCTCAGTTTCATTTCTCTAAATGATACTGATAGTGAACTCCCGGCACTATCACAGAACAGGGGGCCATTTAGAGCCTTTATTTGGCCGTAAATCACCCGTGATCCCTTTTTCTCTTCAAGGGGGTGCAAAGGGATTGGGAAAGAACAACACAAACAGTCACGTTGATTCAAAAATATATCCTGGTTTCTCTGGTTTTCTTCCAAGACGCCATCCAGTGATGAGGAGGCCTGCAAAATAACTAACTTCCTGTGTATTGTGGAATCCCCCCGAGGAGCAGGGCCTGATAAGAGATAAGTCACTAAGGAGCAGTACAGGAAAAGATAAGCGGGATGTTTATAAAGAGTCTTTCTCAGGAGAGATAAAGTATCTCAGAAAAAAGTGGGGCAAAAACCTGATATAAGGCCTGCCAAGACAAAACAGTGTGTGGGCTCACCGCTGTTGTTTGATTTCATAAGGAAACTACACAGAAACGGCGTGTAGCTGTGCAGACATGTACAACACATCGCCCATTGTTGGAGGACCGGCATTGTTAGAACTTGCTCAATAGAGAAGATGGTCCCGATTGTGAACTGCGCTGGGTTACACGCATCACTAGCCTCACAAGTGTCAGCGTTAGCCCGAGATGTCAGATATCGAAGATGGCATCGGCGTCGCACCTCGGCAAAGGCGGCCCGCTCCCTTATCCAGAGGGAACACATCGGGGAGGCTAAGTAGAGAACATTTTCGATACCTCACTTCACAATTATTTCACGCTTTAACCTCTCCCAACCCCGCCCTCCCTCGAATCAATGCGCACAACACTTGCAAGACACTCATCCCCGCCACACAGACTCAAATCCGAACAAACACCGGATGCAGACGTGATATCAGCAGAGCTTTACAGTAAACCCCTGCGAGCAGGATGTATATTCTCTGCTGATTTGGTGCTTACAAGGGATTTTTTTTTTTCTCCATAAACATGTGTTGAGCGAATCAATCTCATGGAGCCAGGAAGGATAGGATTCCCCTCATAAGACGTCTGCTCGCTGAAATTAAACCTCTCCCTCGCAAGAGCATAATGTGATAAAGTGCCGCGTGACGCAAGTTGCGATGTCACTCACTCGCAGACTGTTTTTTTATCCGCCGCTCCACGATGCGATGCTACAGCACTGCGAGTGTCTTTTGCCACACAAAAAGAAAAAAGGTTTTCATATTAGCCACTGAGGATTTAATTGAATTTGTAACGAGACGCGTAATGAAATCAGCCTTTATTATCACACAAGGAGATGAGAGCAGCAGGATGACAACACAAAAAGTAAAATGTCTAATCTGTTAACAGCAGATGTGCTGGAGTTTACTGCTTCAGTGCCATTTAAATAGCGACAGTGCAAATATATTTGTATGAAGGTTTTGAAGGCTTTGTGTTGCTGAAATATCTACTGAAGTTGGCGTGCTAATCAGCTAGCCCTGGACCATCTAGGTCCAAAGATCCTCGGCATGGTGTGAACATCATCACCCCCGGGTGCTCCAGGCTCCCAGTCTGAATCTAACCAGCTAATGGCAGCTACTGTTAGCAGCGGTTAGCTATGACTCTGGCGATATCCCGCCCCTTGTTTGTTCCGAGCATGAATTCGGAGGGTGGCCGATTGTTACATATTGTACCTTTAGGTACAGAGTTGACTTAATCAAGATTATAATTAAGTAATCCTTGATAAAGTGTAATTACACTGTTACTGTTTTTTCTTCAACTGTGATCTGGGCTGATTAGAGCTACTTATTTTTGCAATTCTGACTCCATGTAATCTGTTATTATCCGACCCTGAGCATGTGCATATACAGTATGTAGATAATTAAACATTTAGTGGATTGTGCCATTGAACTGGCTTCTGCTTTAATTCCACTGCAACTCGTCTGTTGTGACATCTGCTGAGGTGGCAGTTGTACATCTGTCATGACTCTCAGAACGGGAGCACCAGAAAAATTCAGTCATAGCTCCACTGAAACTGTGGCTTCTGGTGATCCTCTCTCTGACATCTCAACATTTCAAATCGCGTTTATAAAGTCCCTTTTGCTATATACATACACAAATAAACTACACTCAACAACTCTTGTGCATTATGCAAGATCCATTTAGGTTAAGAAGGATCAAGGGGAAGACAGTGAATGCACCGATGGTTTTATATGTCATAAGGCTTGCACAGCTGTGTGTGTGTGTTGCAATATCACCATCTATCTTTAAAACTGAATGAAAGTAATAAATATGACAAACATGCCCAGAGCGTAGGACCCTCGTGTTCAGAGAACAAAGATTTGACAGTGATCTGATTGCCATTTTGTGTGTCCTTTGTTCCCTCTGTCATATTGAAAAGTGAGGTAGCACAAGTCCAATAAAACAAATACAGATGATGCAAACGAGAGAAATGTCGTTTTTTTTTTTTTTTTTTGTTGACATGGTAAATATTTAGCCTCTTAGTGCTCACATCAGTGCGTGCAGAGCATTGGGACTAAAAGGTCTGTTCTTTGAATAGAGATTGACATCGACATACAAAGAGGTGGTTATCCAATTTTGCACCAATCACAGAGGCAGCCTCTACAAACGTGCCGCATTCAGATGTCAAGAGCACTTTTATATGAGAAGGTAATTAAAAATTGAACAAAAGAGCTTTTCAGCACAGATGGAGAGGTGGGAGGGAGACGGAGTGATGAGGGATAGAAAGTGGTAGAAACTCATGTCAGAAGTGGGAGTGTGTGTGTGTGTGTGTGTGTGTGTGTGTGTGTGTGTGTGTGTGTGTGTATGTGTGTGTGTGTGAGGGAGCAAAAGTGAGCAACAGTTCACCCATCATTTATTCTGTACAGACTATAATTGGGACTCATTAATAAAAGCAGAGATGAAAAGGTAAGCCAATCTCGACGCAAGACTCGCGAAAAAAAAAAAAAAAAGATTTCAAATGATTAAAATTCAGCAGAAGACGACGTCTCATATCGCACTTGTCCAACTTTCTCTCATGCCAACAGACTCAAACACGCACACGGAGACACACAGACTCACACACACGTGCGAACGCAGCCACACGCTCGCAGCTCGTTAGTGTCTGATTGGCAGCAAAACATCCGGAGAGGTAATTGGCACATTTCTTGTCATTAACGAAGGGAAATTGCCACATGTCAGCTGTCATAAAGAGAGGGAGTCTTCCTGTCTGGTTGGAGACAGCCAAGTGACAGACAGAGAGAGAGCGAGAGAGCGAGAGAGACAGACAGACAGACAGATGGAAACCTAAACCTAGGTAGGAAGACGAGAAAGGAAGACAGGTAGGTGCGAGATGGAGAGGAGGAGATAGATGAGTGAGAAGGAGAGCAGGTGCATGTGCAGGAGGGCAGTCGCTCGTGTGCCAAAATATCTGTGATGCATCATCAGTGAGAGGCAGGAACAGACAAGAATAAAGACAGGGAGCGGAGGATAAAGGTTGCAAAGAGGTGACTTTGCCTTGAAGAGGTGAAGACTCCGAATGAGCGAGGAGGGAAAGGGAAACACTAAAGTAGGAGGTAAACAGAGAAGAAAGGGATCCGATCAGGAGGAGACAGCTTTCTCATCCCCTTGAGCTCTGGAAAACTCACAGAGCAGGATATATAGGACGGTACTGGGAAAATAGTAAAGGCAGGTTAGAGAAGGGAGATGTCAGAGGAAGTGCTGTAAAGCTTGGAAGAGGGAAATGTTGAAAGTGATGCATCAGTGACACATGTGTTGCAGTAGTGTTATAGCTCACATACAGCCATAAAGCACTGCACACAGGTGGTGAAGCGCACACAGGAGGCCCGAAGAAGCTATAATCAAGACTGATTACAACCATCTCCATCTTACACACTATGCCACAGTTGTCTAGCAGCTATCTACAGTACATGTCCACCATCACACTTTGAACTGTAAACAGGTATCAAGGCTACTAACTGTGTGATAAATGTGTAAAACTACACCATATGTTTAGCCTTCGGGCTTTTTAATGGACTGACCGTGGTGGTCCACATCTCGATTCAGGCTCTGAATAAGGACGCAGCTTCGGCGTCAGTCCACTGTCACTTGTTCTCCCGCTGGCAAACATGACTGGCTGCAGACCTGGCTGCAGCAGCAGCAGCAGCAGCAGCAGCAACGTGGGAGTAACCACCGAGTGGGATGTTCCTGCGCTCTGCCAGGGTGTGCCAGCACAACACTAATTAGCCCAATATACAGAACACACTGTATACAATCCACTCACTTGTTAAGAACCAGCGCGAGGCAAAACCATTCATTACTCATTGCTGTTGTGTCAGAAATAGAAAGTACAGCAGAGCGTGGGGGTGGAGCGGGGTGTGAAAAAGAGAGGGAGGAAGAAAAAAAAAAATGTTCCGCAGAAACGTGCGAGACTCCTCTACAGAGGAGTCATTATGAGCTCTCCTGCGTCTCCACATGAAGTCTATCTATCCAGCGTAATTTATTCATTCCCCCCTTTTTTTCGCAGCATATATCCGCTCCAGGCTCGAACGACACACCTGGAGAATGAGCCACAAAAGGTTACAAACTGATTATTCAATCATTCACTACGAGACAACAAGCCATATGCTCTGCATCTGCCTGTATGACAAGTATGGAAATGTGAGCTGTATAAATATTAAACAAGCTGAATTGCGCTAAGGTGTGATGTGATGGCAAAAAAAATGTTTGTACGCGTGTGTGCGGTATACAGTATATATGCAAGTGTGTGTGTTTGTGAGTGTATGCGGAGGTGTGGGATGGGGCCGGACGGAGGGAGGGGAGGGAGGGGAGGACGAGGTTGGGTAATAGAGGTGGAGCTGAGAGCCGTTACTACCGCAGGTGTCCAAACGGAAGACGGATCACTGAGACTCAAGACAGGAGTAATGACCTCCTCCAGCACAGTCCCGCCTAAAGCCCTCCACAGTCTTTTTGGAGGAGAATAGCCATTTCTTAAAGTAGCTCCAAGGACAGCCAGACGCCTCACTGCCGCAACGCAAGTCTGTTTTCTCTCGCGCAGTTCATGCGCCTCTTAAAATATGACTCCCGGCATCACTCACCGCCTACAGTACAACTGGCTGAAAGTTTGGGGGTAGTTTATGTTTTCGCAACTTTGTTTTTGTCTGTTTGTTCTAAGGAGGCATCAAAAAAAACAAACAAAAACAGCTGATTGATGCTGATGATGTGAGCACAGGATTTCTGCCATTATACTGTACATTTCTGTTTTCAAGCCCAAAATCTTGTGATACATTCACGTGTGGGCGGACGAGTGCAAGTTGGCTGCAGAGAGGCGCGCGTGCTATTTTGTGCGAAATATTAAATAATAAACGGGTTTTAAGCATCACTGAGGTTGCAGCTTTGCGAGCCGAATAGCCGTCTGATACACTCTGTGAACGCCGTCCTTGGTCTCCCCGAGTCTCCTCTGGCCTCTTAGAAAAGCTCAGTTGATAACTCCAGCGAGGGAGAGAGGTTTTTGTGCACTGATAGAGGTCAGAACTCTCTCGGTGTACAATGCAACCTTCAGGAGCAAGGATAGAAAATGCTGGAAATGACTCATACGTCCATTGCAAACAGCTCAGAAGTCCTTTGAAAGTATACAGGAAAAAAAAAAAACTGTCTCATTTAAGCGTCGTTCCCATCTTAAATGTAAAATGCCACCTGGTATCCAGCAATTCACCTTCCCAAAGATTCCAGATTGTGTCGACGTTTACGTGATTTTACCATCTTTTGCCCCTTTTGGAAGTATAAACAGAGAATCTGTGATTAACCAAAGGACTAGTGATACCAATATCAAGTATGCATAGGGGTTTTCAACACAAACCCCCTTTGTAAAGGAATCTCCTCTCTCCCACAGAAAATACTGCTCCTGAATGCCTCCTCAGTGGCCCCACCCTTAAACTTTGGACTTTTGTTACACATTCACATAATTTATGCCAATGTTCACAGTCGAAGTGATGCTAACTGGAAGCTGAAAACACGACATAGCAGACTGGAAACACGGTAAGCAGCACTGGTTCAGGCGTGTATGAGCTGACCACTCAGAGCAGACTATATTTATTTGGGGGGCGGGGGGGGGGGGACCTTAAAGAGACAGTAGCTAAGTATTTCAGGTCCAAACTAAAATAATGAACCTGAAAATGAACATGTCGGAAGTAAGAAGTTAGAAGTTGGTTTTGTTTTCCAGAAGCATTTTGAAAGGTCCCATTTTGTAGACACCTATTTTCTATTATAAAGCAGGTGTAGGTGATATTTAAATAAAGCATGTAAACATTTTCTAGTATAAAACCGAGATAATAGCACAAACCTGAGAATGAGCACAATGTGTGACCTTTACATCTTGCATCCTCCTAAAGCTGCGAGCAGAGCCTTTCGCCTCTATCCTTTAATGAATGATATTTACCTTTCTCTCTCATAGGTGGTCTGATGGAACATAAGAACGGAAAACTCCCTCGGCTCTAAGATTTTACATGTAAATGTTTGTTGAGGCCTGACCCACTGGAGGTAACACTAGAAAGGGGCAATGACTTACAGCAGAGCTCACAAACGTCGGGCCATTAGAGTAAATCACGGCTTTTGCACAGGAAAAACCGCGGTGATTGACAGGTGAGTGCCTGAAGGGCAATCTTTGGTTGGTTGCCACAGGGATTCGGTCTGGCCTCCTGACACCTTCCTTTCCCATGGGTAACCTTAATAAAAACATACTTCCTGTTTCACTGGGCACTGAAGTGTTGTTACTCTTGACATTCCTACCCCCCACCCCTTCCTCATAACTCCACTCCCAGCACCATTTTGACTTTGAGGAAGCACTCAGCTATTTCTTGACAAGGTGACCTGACGAGCTGCTGTTTCTGCCGTGCCTTCACTCCTGCCTGTTAACTGGAACCGGGCCTAAAATCAACAGTAATCACTGACATTTGCATGGTTTGATGGGTGGAAAAGGCAGATTTTGCGTCTCGATGAAGGGCCCCAGTCGAGACATTTTCGGCTGGAGTGTATTTTTAACGTTAACACTCATCGAGACCTTTGGTCGACAGCAAAACATCTTCTGCCCCTACATCTCACAGAGCTTCACGCGAAACCCCTGAATTCGGCTCTGGCTGCCGTCCCAGCTGTCGAAATTCATCCGACTTAGTTTTATCACCTCTCTGGATGAGGGAGTGTGAAGCAAAGATCTTTGTGCTCCACGGCTTTCTTCTCAGTAAAGCCAACGGACTTAATCATGGCAGCAGGGCCTCTTCCCCGCAGAGCATCAATGACTCGTTACCCATGATAACACGGCAGGACCCCGGCTGACTGAGGAGATGCCTGAATTAAAATCCTGCTTCCATGGAAACAGGCTCAGCAGCTCGCGGCGCTGCATCACCTCTGAACTCTTGTCTTTCTCTCCGGGCTGTGACAAGTGCTCTGAAGTGGGGATGGAGATGGAGGGTGCGGCGGAAGAAAGGAGAAAGAAACAATAAAGCTGCATTCTTTTCGCAAAAGGAGGATTTAAGTCCATTTTATGAGCCTGCCACATATTCATCAGCATGAAAAGAGGCCCTTTAGATGTTGATGAAAGGGCTTCATGGAGGTATTCAAAGAGAGGGGTCTGCGTTGAGCTGATGGAAAGCCCTCTATCCCCATTTTTACCTTTATTGCACTATCTATGGGCAGCACTCAGCGAGTAAACCCACGTTAACACAGAAAAACAAGCCCTTCCTGCCAAATCACTCCCTCTCCCTGCCTTCCTAGAATAGCCTCAACAGTTACATTTTCCTCCTGCTCTTGATTAAGTACATATCAAATATTCATGGCCATGGAAACGTGTAACAATGACTTTTAGGGAGCCTGGCGAGTGTCTAATGTATTCAGAGCGCACAAGACGCTCAGATGACTGAATCCTTGTGCTATTTCAGAAACCTCACTCACAGCATTTCAGTCCACCAAGGCCAAAGTTCCATTGGTAATGGTCGCGAGGAGAGCCAAAATAAATGCCGGCTGCTTGTTTTCTTTGCGTGTGTGTGTGTGCGTGTGTGTGCGCAGCACCGGGTCTATCTGCAGACCAGAAAATCAATGCATCAAGTGTGAGTGGCCTGTCAAGAACAGGGGCTGGGATACATCTGACTCATCTCCAAATATGAAAACCTCCGCGATGTCTGATGGGAAGTCATAAGTTCCCGCTGCATCATCATCATCATCATCATCATCATCATCGCAGGAGCGATCCCGACTATTCAGCACAATGTTTCGGGGTTTTTTTCACGGAGCCAGAAGACACTCCAAACCACTTAAATAGAATCACAGAGTGTCATTACTGTGGTAAACCGTCCTGAAAACCCTATAATGTAAATCATCTGAAGGCTGGGAAGACAAAGAGGGAACGCAAGACGACTGGATGACATCAAATAACGCAGTTCCACTTTGTAATCTGAGATCAAAACTAATTGTGATTGACTTACTTTGATTCTCCGGAACGTGGGCTTCATAGCCCTGAGATCGTATCGCTGTATCTATGTGTGTATGTGTGTGTGTTTGTGTGTGGGTGAGATACTTTGATAGCTCGCTGTTTCAAACAGCAGCTGAACATTTTGCATTATTGCTGATCTCGGGGAAAAAAAAAACAACTTCCCCAAAACAGACTATCAAGAGCATGATAAAGTGTCAGCGGATGGAAACGTTTAACAGCTGGGAAACTCTTCTAACAGTCGAACGTCGCTTTAGTTAAATCAACTCTGACAATAGAAGACGGGGACGATGAACTGCGATGAACCCGAAGTGAGAGATTTTCCTCATGAAACTCATTTGTTCTAGTTGGATAAGAAGAAGCACATTGCCCTCCTTCCAGATCAGCAGCGCAGCCGCGATCGCGCCGCTCACTCCGCAGAGCAGATGAAGAGACTTTTCCGTGCTCGGTCGAGCTGCTGGCAGCATGTTATCATGCGCCCGTGCAGACGTGTTGGTGTCCTCGGCGGACATGTGTCATCTATCAATCAAGTCGGGTCAGTATGTGTGTGTTGTATTGTCTCGGACATTAAAAAAAGGAAAATGGTTTGGAATGCTTCGACGCGGCACAGTGTCCTCACATGCAGTCCACATGATTTAAGAAAAGTGCTGTAAGAGCATGGGTTTTATGGCTCAGCCGCAGCCTGCCATCCTGCCAGCCTCTCCCCTCGCCAGGCAAGGGCCTGTAAAGGAACCACAGAGCGAACTGACAGCCCACTGGAGGCCTGACAACAACCCACTGGATCCAACCCCGGCAAAACCTCAACAGCTCTTCTCGCTCCGCCTTCAGCCTCTCTCATCCTCTCTCATCCTCTCTGTATTTTTGTTGGTCTCGGAGTGGGTGACAGATCTTTCCCTCACAATGGCTGCTACAGATTTCTGCAGATTCATACGCAACCACAGACTGAGCCCATCTGCTTTTTTTCCGAGGCTTTTCCTCCTGCGGGCTTGTGTGAGAAAAAGCCTGACAAACACAGTTTTGTCCCTTTTTTTTTTTTTTTTTTTCTTCCCACAGAGGCAGCTGTGTTTGAGTTTAAGAAAAAAGAGAGAGAGGAAAAAAAAAACTACTTGTGGAGTGGAACTGTTGTCTTTTTCTTTTTTTTCTCTCTTCTCCCGTAGCCATGAGGTAAGTGCAGGTAATTAAAGGAGCTGAGAGAGAGCACACAAATTCAGCTCGATCATAGAAGGAAGAGTAAACGGTGAAAACTATGATGAACTGCAACAAATGCATCACATCCAGTGTTTACCTTCTTAACCATCAAATTCACAGACTTTTCAAGGTCTCTCAAGGCCAGATTCCCTCTAAATTCAGAGACCCAACACGACATCATTTTGGGACATGGATCAAGGTTGTTACAAAATTGGGAAATTTGATGACAGGAACTCGGCTTTATAAAAGCTCACAGGCAGCTGAACAGCCAAGTAAGTCCTTTTTTGTATTTTAATAGCACCAGTTTAACGACACAACTTAATTCAACAAATGCACTTAACAACTCGAGGCAGGTGAGGCATGAAACACTGTCACAACTGTGAGAGACACACGCAGACAGCAGAATGAAGCCTATTTATTAGCATGATTTAGAAAAGAAATATCAAAAGAGTTTTATGCATTTCAAGGACCCGTTCCAAATTCATTTTTACTTTCAGAATTTAACTAAATGTTTTATTTTCATTTGTTAGTAGGCTTGTTTAGTGATGGGTAACTACACTAAAACAACACTGAATGAAATCGCCATCATCTTTGACAAGGCTCCAATATATGCTATGCTGTACACCGCTGATGCCACGGCAACTCTACACATCCCATATCTTCTTTTGGAGCAGGCAGCTCTATCAAGGCTCAATTCCCACTAAATTCTGGGACCCAGCACGACATAGTTTGGTGCATGGATCCGGGTCAAACCTCTTACAAAACGGAGAATTTTGATAATGAACACACATGTTTACTTCACTCACACCAGTCAAACAACACAACTTATCATATGATTCGACAGCTTGAGGCATATGTGATGCATGAAGACATTATTTTCCCTGTCATCTGGAGAAACGATGGCTTGTTCAGTAACGTACACTAAAACAGCACTGATTCTCCATGACCTCTCACCGCTGCTCATCCTCACCTGGACTGAAAATGCTTTGAATCTCGACAAGTCTGCTGTTTACTCTTTGCTGTAGACCAAGGTTGCCATGGCAACTCTATATGTCAGAAAGCATAGATGTGTCATGATTGGACCCCGGCTGAGTTTCTAATCGGCGTGCTGAGCCGATCCAGGATTGAAGGCGAGACCTCAGACAGGCGGGCAGAATCACTCTCGCCTGTTAGAGCAACACTATCAGACTGAAGCCCGGATTGTATGAAGAGAGTCTGCAGAGTACCAGTCCCAAACTTTAGCCCATTTAGCCTGTCAGCACTTTCAACGGGGATAAATGCTGTGCAGTTCCACTCACTTAACTCGGCTTTTCCAGGTCAATCACAAGCCTTTACAGAGTTCAGTCCCTACACCCCCAACTCGGGGGAAAGAAAAAAAAAAAACACACACACCAAAGCCCCCCCACCTATCAAACCACCCTTTCATCCTCTATTTATGTTCCTGCAATCTCAACTGAGCCTTTTTCAAATGCAGCTTTAACAGTGTTCTACTGCAGGAAGCAGAGCAGGGAGGAGATACTGTCTGAGCTAAAGGTAACACGGGGAACCAACTGGTTTTTATTCTTTTTCCCCTCAGCAGATAATTGCAATTTCCTTCCCTCTGACCAAATTGGAGCGACTGGCCGGTGTCCAGGAAACAACCAAACAGCCCAAATAGCCCAGGCAGTGGTGGAAAAAATGTCCTTATCTGTGTGCCGGACTGTGTCAGATTCCTTCAGTGTTATTTCATTACAACTTCTTAACTGAGCAAAACTGGGACGAAATGCCGCAATTAACAGTGCTACCAACAAGGAAAAAACATATAGGTTATAAAAACCATTATATAGGAGCAGAAACCTTTTCAGCCACCCATTATATACCAAAAATCACACCAGAAATGATGGAAATATTTCAGCAGAATCCAACAGTCAGTGAAGCTCTTCACATAAACCTCTTTCCTGCGCAGTCAATTTACTGGATTTAAGGAGAGAACTTTTGGCTCGGCTGCCTGCATTATATAAGGAAAATGTTAGAGTGCACACTGAAGTGCATCTTTTTCAAACAAATAAAGTCATTATTCTGACAACTAGAGTGCACTGGCGCGGTGAAAATCATTTTGAATCTTACCTCAGCGGCCGGGATGCCTTCAGGTGGGCGACACTGGAGAAGCACTTCCTGTTCGAGGGACACTTCCTTCCCGAGGGGTTCCTGGTCAAATGTCTTCCTCAAGTCTGCGACGAACAGACACAAACACATTGTGTCTCATTTAGTCAGTCAGTAACAGAACGGGTATACTTACAATGATCACTAACGGAAAAAAAAAAAAAAAAAAAGGTAGGGTAACTGATACAATAATAATGGCCTCTCTGCAAAAAGCCAAAACACAACAGTGTTTATTTAACTGTCACAAAACAGTAACTGAGACGTGTGCTTCCCTCAGCATGAAGATAAAGTCGCCTGAAGTAGATGGAAGGGAGACGGGGAGCATGGGATCGCTCGCCCTCCAATGAAAAAGCAATATTTTTGTGGCGTGAGAGCCCTGACAGAGTAGCGCCGGGCAGGGAGAGCGGAGCTGACAGGGCAGGATTACTGAGGGTGTCATGCTACACTGGAACCTGAAGCCCATTAGACATATATCATCACCTGCCGCACAGACTGAGACAGCAGCGGCGGGGCATCATACACAACAACAGACGAGACAAAGGGGGAGAGGACTTAATGCGGAGTCGGAGTGTCACTTTGGAACTCCGGAGTCACCGAAGCATCAAATCTACAGTAAAAACCTCCAAACTCTCACTGATAACATTTCCACAGCCTTTTGCTAGACTCCTGGCAAAACACTCTCTTTCAAAGACTGTATCTGTAAGTAGAGAATTCAGAATCTGAAATGAACTTGATGGGATCGAGCAGAAACGGTTTCCTCAGGGCTGACACAGATACAGATTATTAGTAATCGAGGAGACGTGGAGCGGAGGGGACAGAAATGTGAGCAACGGCGTCGCGCTCCACCTGAGCTTGAACTTGTTTTAGGCAAGTCGTCGCTATAATATCCTGCAGGTGCGCGGAAGGGTTCTGGCGCTTCTGTTGGTTTTACACCGCGAGCAAAATAGAAATCACAGAAGAAAACAAAACACTGAGCTGATTACCGTGATTGCATATGTTAAAGAGCGGCGGCTTCAAGGCGCTTGTGCTTTTGTCATTTACTTTAGCCCGGTTTGTGCGTGGCAGCGAACACAACACACAGCCTTTAATTAACTATCACTATAGGCTGCATCTGAGCACACTGAGAGCAGACTTCGCTCAACAAATCACTGACACATACTCCACCGTACGTAACACAAGTGAAAGTAGGTCCATGTTAGACACCATAAGCTACTATGGCCAGACTACTATGACCATTATACCTGGTTTAGATGGTACTACTTTGTACCATAACACATCACATGAGTGAACAAAAAGCCTTGTTGCCCTCCCCCATTCTGGTTCCAATGGAGAATGAGAGAGGCGGCTGCATCAGAGCACATCTTTAAATGAATTAATTTCATTGGCAAACAGACAAACATATGTGATAATCAGCCAGTTCAATAATACGTCTATATCCTTTGACTGCGATCAGCATATAAGCCTAACCCTAACCCAGCAGGCCCTGCTCACCGAGGCCAGAATCACTGATGAGGGAGACAAACTTGGAAATGATTTTTTTGCTTTTAATACAAACTGGTAGGACAACAGGAGAACTTTTAAGAGTTTAAAGAGATACGCCCACTAAAAGACCGTATGAGATAGCCAACCATTACTTTCAGTCGGTCAATTGCAAATGTGTTGCAACAGAACAAGAAGCCGTCAGTTACTTTACACCAAGCGTGTGAATGGAAACAAACCCAGAAGTGACCCTGGCTCGGAGATTGGATCTGCGGCCAGACAATCGCAACTCTTTCTTCAAAGAATGCTCTTACTATATGAACCTCTCTAGACACTGTGTGCCAACACACTGGATTTGAAATCGAGTTTTAGACGCGAGTATACTGTAGCTGACAGAAAACAGCAGATGTGCACAGACACAGACTGTATGGCAGAAGTAAAAGCAGACTGAACATAATAAGTCTATTGTGCTTTGGAGTGACGACTGTAGAAGGGTAATGGCAAACGGCATCGACATCAATCAAAAATAAATAACTGTTTCTCAATGTCTGGTTTCGTTGCAGGTGATGATGCCCACAATGTTGCATACTTTAATCTCCTCACACATCATTAAAACCTGATCAGGACGGAGGCTCAATTTACGGATTTCATCACTAGCTTTCTTTTTGTTCGATAGCTGTTACATGAGGAGACATTATACTGAAACAGCAACATCTCACTGTTCAGCTAAGTGTTCCAGTATCCCCTCCAGGAGAAACTAGATCATGTTCTTATTACAGAATACATGATCAGGCTGCACCCGCCAGCCCAAAAGAATACCTATAGTCATTTTTAAGGTTCATTTTTTATTTGGAAAAATGAACCTTAAAATAACAAATTCAACGAGAGCTCAATTCAACCTGAGAGTATGCCGTGTCTTCGGGGGGAATATGCCATAACTCCACAAATTTCTATGTATTATAAAAGCTGAAAGGGTAAATGTTGAATTGAAAGCAATTTCCGTGAAAGTCTTGTGAAATTAAAAGAGGGAATGACTGGAGGGGCACAAAGCTTTATGGAATTTGATCCAAGGACAAACATTTTTTTTTTTTTCATGAGGGGAAGGAAAGGGAAAAAGGAGGGTAGCAAAACTGCAGCATCTCTCTGAAGGGTACCACTGTTTGAAGTTGTAAGAATCGTTCTCCTGTTGCTCTGGTGTCACAACTACAATGTAGAGACGGTGCCTGGTTCAAAACGTCTCCGAGAGATGAAAGACGACGTAGTCACAGTGTGACAGGTGAGAGCCAGGCACACCCCCTCCCAAGCTGTGACACACTTTATGATATACAGCATTATATATGCACAGTCGTATCAAACAAATTAAATAGGATTTCTCTGCGTAAAGCTATGGGTGGTTACGCAAGTCTTCACGGGGGGCTGGCCTGGTTGCTCAGTAGGTACTATGACGACATTCCAATTGGTAGAATCGGTGCCCAGCAGCAACTTAGTGGTAACGGTGTAAATTGTTAAATTCCTGACCAAAGAGGTCAACTGTGAAAGCAGCTTATTACGACCCCTATTCTACCCTACCCTACCCTACCAGCTGTACTAATGGTATATTGCAGCAAAGGAGGAAGTCAGGTGAGGTAGTATAAAAACCGTATCAGTCAGCATAGGGAGGTAGTTGGGTTGGACATTTGGGATAAGTACAGTAAGCACCAGACTTTTATCCAGGAGACTGCTGTTCATGTCCGGTGAGAAGCCCCAATTACTATTACATTATTTCAACCTACTAAAGCAGTTAAGCAATTTTCTTGCCTAAACCTAAACAGGTAGTTTTAGCCCCTGAACTTTACCAAATAGTTTTAGCATCTAAACATAACCAAATGGTTTTAGTGCCTGAACATAACCAAGTACTTTTAGTGCATAAACCTAAGCTGCAACAGTCATTTTACTTTGGGAGATGGTGATATGGGCCATTTTGGGAGTCACTGGCAACCTATTCAGTTAGTCAGGCATGACTACGTGGACGTGTCCTGTTTACCTCCTTAAACCCAAGCAATACAGTATCCACAAACTGTTTACATACATACAGGAGGTCACAAAGCGCAAGATAAAACATTGGCTGAGATAATCTAAATTTCTGTATCTATAGCCAACTACCCACAGCGTTTTTTTGTTTTTCTTTTGTTTGTTTTTTTTTCTGCCGATTCAGAGCCTGTTACGCCCACACCTATCAACGAGGGGATCTACTGTAGTACAGAACATTCAGAAAAAACACAGGATTGCACTGAGGCCTATGTTCGTGAGCTCATCTGAAATATTCATGCTTTTATTTTATGACTCATGCTTCTTGTTCCCCTATCAACTTCAGCTTGTTAAACAAAAACGTAACACCCGGTGCGTGTATTGTTGGATTTTCTCTTGTTTTTCCCCCCCCTCCATCCTGATTTGCTAACCATCGGCATTAATCTTGATGAAACACAGTGAGCGGCATGCGAGCGATTATTTTTTTTTTGCCCTGTACATTTCATTGGATGTGGGTTTTTAAAATTATGCTTCCCCTCTGGAGTCTCTCTCTCTCCTTCCCTCTCTCCCTCCCTCCTTTTCCTCGCTCCTCGTAACCCTGAACAGTACACTGTGGGACGCTGAAGGGTGTGGGACCAGCTGAGTCGACATTCCTGTGGGAGTCGCACCATTCCGTCCTCAGCAGGCAAACACTTCCAGCCTCGCTCGCCCTCGCAAGGATACACATATGACAACCATTACCTTAAGTGGATATGTTTGGCTACTTGTCATGCTAAATTACGCCAGCCCCTCAGAAGCGGCTTCTCCCCTCGCTCGGTAAATCATTAGGTGTCGGCGCGAATCTAGATTGGGAATGACTTACCGGGTTTGACTTTTAATCATTAATTAAGTCGCAAGCAATAAAGCTGAGGATCGGCTAACTGTGTTGCACTCGTAAAAATTACAAGGCCACAAACAAACAAGGGAATCAATTTTCTTGCTTTCTCGCCAAACACCAACCTCCAAAAATCTTTTCAAAGGCGTTTCGGTTTATTTGATCCATTTGCTTCTGTGCACACACTTACAGCGCCTCTCTCCCTTGGCGAGCCACCACTTGCTTCCCAAACATGAAGGCCGAATCAAAACACTTTTATACGGTCACATGAAGAAAAAGGCAATCATGGGGAATTTACACAGAGACTCTGACAACACTTTTAGCCCAACTATCCTTTTTTCTTTTTTTTGTTTTTTTTTGCAAGTCTGAAAGCCAGTTCTTCAAACACAACAACCCTCTTAACTCGCCAGCGCTGGCTCTGACTCACCGTCTGATTAAACTGTATATGTTTAGATGATGGGAGAGGAGAGGAAAACAAGCCCAGTTTCCATTAGCCTAACGGGATAGAGTCTGGCTCTGACAAGAAGCCTGCCTGAGGAGAGAGCCCAGCAGAGGAGCTAATCCATTCAGCAGAAGCTAATGGGAGGGGAAGAGGGGGTCCATTGTGATTTGAGGGATAGGTTAGTGCTGGAAGGCTGCTCATCATGGGTGATTATAGGAGGTGGAGCAGCGGGAGTGGGCTCGGTGGGAGACTGAGAGGCATGAATGTGATTCACCAGGCTAGTATAACAGAGGCGGTAATGAGGGGAGCTGCTGCTGCTGCTTCGTGAGAGAGAGAGAGAGAGAGGGCACACACTGAATTCAAAGAGAAAACCATACGTGAAAAAAAAACACAGAGAGCAAGTTAGAGAGACGGAAACGTAAAGATGCGGGGAAGGAAAACGAGGATTCCGTGAGAACGGAATTGAGAGGGACAGGTATATGACTGCTAAGCGCCTCCAAACAGAGTAGATCAGGTGAAAAGCATGGGTATTGACTCCGTGCCGCGCCGCTCAGCTGTACTGTATGATGAAAATCATTCTGACAGTGGCAGTGAGTTGCCAGACAAACATTAAGCTCAACTGATATCCCCTATCCAGCAGTGATCGTAATATATCTGATACTGACTACAACTCACACTGCAAGTGGGTGTTTTTTTTTTTTCCTTGTCTTTTTTGTCAGTTTGCCACAAGTCAAAAACAGAGCTGGGCGGGACGCGTCAGTCACAATGCCGCAAAGCGACTTTGAGAGGAGCTGGAAATGATTATGTCGCTGATACTATAAAAGACGCCCCTTCAGGTGGAATTCTCGCAACAATTTGTGAGCGACTGCGTTACGTAATAAGTGATGTGTCGCAGGAACGTCTCCTTGATGTCAGAGCCGTACTCTTACAACCCCACTCAGTGTCCTCTGGGGTTTCATTACTTTTTTTTTTTCCGGGTTTTGACTGACAGATCCGGTGGGGAGCTGTTTAAAAAAAAACGAGCTAAACTTTAGAGGCGACAGAATGTTTCTCATTACTCGGAAAACAAGTCTGCTTTTCAGTAGGAGGACAAACAGGCGGAGAACAAATGAGGACCACCTACAGGAAGAAGAGGGAGCGCTGGCATAAACAGGCGCCGTAGCCTCTCTCTGCTGTGTATACATTGCTGCGGCGCTGCACTCGTTCTCCAGGTTCGTACTATAGACAAGGAAACTGATTACGATTCCACGGGCTCTCTACCAGCTCACGCTCAAAGGGGACACTTGAGTCCCATGTTTGTGAAACCCTTTTTTTTCTCCACCGCCTCTATCTCAACAATCTATAAATCTGTCGTGATACACAAGTCGGTCTGCGGGACACATTTCCTTGGCAGCCGAGAGATTTTGTTTGGAGAGGAACACAAAGATGAGAGGGAGAGATAAAGACTGAGCGATGGGATGCAGAGCGGGATGAGGATACTCACAGGCGATGCGGACGTGGGCTTTGCGGCTCTTGGTGGTCCCGGCGGAGCTCCAGGCCACACACTGACACCAAAAGTCCTCGGGCCCAAACAACTCCTCCACCTGCTGCCGAGTGATCTCTATGCTGGCCTCTCTGACCACCAGGCCTGCGAGGACAGACAGAGGACACGAAGAGAAGAAGAGGGGAGAGAGAGGGGGTAAATGAAGGAAAGGAAATGGGGGAAGGAAGCATTAGTGTATATCAACAGGAAAAAACAGGGAACAAGCCAAAACTAATCAGCTGATATCATGTTACCATTAAATCAACGTGAGCTGTCACACCTGGAAGAGACCAATGCTAATGTCAGTATCCCATCCAACAAACAGTCATATCGCATGCTCTGATACTGGGTATCTGTGAGCGTGTGTGTGTGCGCGCGCACACGTGTGCGTGTGTGTGTGTGTGTGCATGTGTGTCAGTCTGGCACCGGGTCTTGAGCCAAAGCGCTGAGCTGTTTGGGTCCGGGCCCTGTGGGGGAGGATTCTCGGCGTCATGGCTAACACAATCCTGTTTGCTAACTCCTCTGATTACTGCTCATCTGGATGCCAGGACCCAAACAAACAAATCATCCCCAAAACAAATGCCTCTACCCACAGCTGCCCCTCCAGAGCAGATTGCTCTCCTCCTGCAGTGTGCAAATGTGTGTGTGTGTGTGTGTGTGTGTGTGTGTGTGTATGTCTGTATATGTATATGTGTTTGAAATAAGTGCACGCATATATTTATGGATTACGCAAGAGCGTTCGTTGACGCCATGCAATATCGTGCCTTGTTCCATCGCCATCCTTCACAATTATTTTACAATAAATATATAATACATAGATATATTTTTGACAGTGGTAGTTTCAGAAGGTTCCTGTAAAAATCAGAAATTCAGTACGTTTAAATCTGCTGCATATTTAACACATTATAACGCAATTAACACCTCCATCTACCTCTGAATATTTGAACTCAACAACAGCAGGGTGGATTCAAATAGAGGAGAATTAGCATCCCATTCATCTCTTGAATAACCCCAATCTGACTTAAATGAAGGAGATAATTACTCTATATATGTGTTACAACAGTGTCTATTGCTCCAGTTAGCTGCCACTGGCCTCCAGGGCAACCTGTATTTTACACATGCATTGATGTTGGAAACACATAATAATAATATGGTCATGCAACACTTCTACAGATTTTTCAGAAGGACATTCCATGCTGTGGATATTCCCATGCCACCCCATTTCCCAGGTTCTGCTCTATTAGGTTTAAATGTAGGGGCTGGGCAGCCCACTGTCGTTTTGCTGGAACTGTCATGCTCATGTACCTGCTCAGCAATAATGTGAAGTGGACGATGACATTCAAATTATGCTCAGTCGCGGCCTAGGGGACCCCTTCACCCCCATCACCATATTTATGTTGTTGCTCTGCAAAATTCAGATCCTGTCATCACAATTATGAGCCACCATTCATCACACCTGGAGGCGTTGTTCCCCACTCTTTTAGTTAGCCGGTTTCTGTGAGGATTGTGCAGGTGTAGTGCATCCTGTTCAAATATGAGTTGTGCACTCTGCTCTTGTACTTTGCAGTTCCATAGCCTGCCCAAAGTATTGACCAAATGCTGCAATCTTTTGACTGCTACTGTCTGGATGTGTGAAAAAACCCACATCTTATTGCAGTAAAATGATTATTCTCTGTTTTTTTTGTTTTTTGTGTTTTTGGTTTTTTTGCTCATCTAAATGGCTAAAGTTCATAAAAAGGCAGCCTATAATTCTTCTCCGACATCCTCAACACTGTGTCCTCGGGGCACATCACAGCCTGATAACTGAAAAATAAATGCAAGGCTGGTGTCTCTTGATGAAACACAAATTGAGAGGGCTGCACAGAGTGCATGCCAATTCAAACAGGGGACAGTTGTGGAATTAATGATGTCGCCATGTTGTCAAAGGGCCAAAAGTATTGAGCACTAGTGCTAAACTGGAGCTTGTCCAAAGGCAGGTTTAATGTGTTAGTCAGTGGGCTAATTTCAGGCAGCCAGCCAACTACTCAACTTGCTTTAATTAACCAATTATTATTTATGTAACATTGGAAAACAGTTGAGGGGAGAATTACGTTCGAAACAACTTCATACCACAAAAACAGCAAGCAAAGATCCTAAAGCTTCTGCTGTGAGGGCTAAACACTAGATAGCTAACTTCGCTAACATGTTATTAGATTGGCAGGGTGTCATATTTTTCCGAAATATTGTGAAATATTTTGATAACATTACTCTCAACAGAAACTAAGCTGCAAACAATAGGAGATGTAATTCTCGTTCTAACCGGTGAATGTGAGCTTTGGAGTCTGTCATATGATTGCTTTTTAATTGAGTGGGCCTGTTGAAGCAAATTAAGCTATTGTTGAGTTACAATCTGTTCCCTTCATGTTATCTATTTTTACCTGAGCTTACCTAAGGGATGCTGTGTGTTGCGGATGTGACATCATGCCCTGAGTCACAGATCATTGACTCATCAGCACCACAATGTTCATTCAATCAGTAACCTAATCTTTATCTGAAATCTAATTCGGTACAGAGTGATTCACCGCCTACTGAACTGGAGATAAAAAGGACCAATCTGAGACGTGCTTTGAACCTTTGCCAGTAATCGAAAATGTAAAAAAAACAAACAAAAAAAAACCAACAACAACTGTATAGTTTGAATTGTATGAGCTCACACATAGTAATCGGGTTTTCAATAAAATAGTGGTTTTGCCCTATTTTGGACACCATTCACCCTTCAAGAAAAGACAGATAGGACGGTCCTTCACTCTTTTATATGCTATATCATGTGCTGAATTCTATTAATTCCCCCAAACATCTCATTCAGTATTGCTTGCATTCATCCAGCCTCTGTTATTGTAAAAAAACGAAAATCCTGTATCACAAGGTCTCGCTCTGCTTCTGTAAATGTTAATGAGCGTCACCTTTGTGCTCCTCCCCTGGATGACCACCATTTGAACAAAGGTTCAGGGTGTACTCGGCAGTTTGAGTAGGTTTGTACGCTCCGTGTCTGAATATCTGGCTGAATGAAAAATGCAAAAGAGACCGGATGGATGCTTGAAAAACGAACATGCCATTTTACTTCAGGTTCAGCGCATTCACACAGCCTCCCTGTTCTGGCACACACACACACACACACACACACACACCGAGCACAGCGACATCCCACACACCAACTTAGCTCTCATGCAAAATTTACGCAGGCAGACGAACAGCCACGTCCGCTCAGTGCGCATTGTGCTCTCTGCGTGTATGTGTGTGTGTGTGTGTGTGTGCAGGGGGTGTATGTCTGCAGCTGTCTGTACTGTACGCCAGTGTCTTACGCCTGAGAGGATGTGTGCTGCTGGATAGAGAACGTCAAGAATGAATGTGATGGATGTGAGAACATCACACACTGAGCTGCAGAGGCAAAATCAATAGTGGAGACAATCAGCAGATATGAACTCCTCCGAGGGTTTAAAACACGCACCAGAATTGGGTTTTTTTTTTTTTTTTCAGTCTGTGCTCCAGATGTTCTAAAGATGATTCTACAGTGGAGAATTGTCTCCATGACGTGGTTAGAATAAGCCCTCTGCGCCGTAAGGACGGCCTAAAGTAATGATGACGGCTCGCCAGAAGTCTCTTGAAGCGTCATTCATGACTTCATGGCCGTTACTGAAGCGGGATTAAACTCCTCCTGACGTCTTGCACTTGAAACACATCAGGAGGATCACTCACTCACTGATCTGAGCCTGCTGACCTCATCGGCTGACTTCATGCGTTTGCTCGGCTCACGACTCTCAGTGCGACTGGTTAGCATCACAGTGCCAACGGCGGAGCGGGCCGGCTTCCACTCGATTTGCAATCAAGACGGGGCAAAAGCGAGCGTGGCCCACGTCAGGACCAGCAGTGAGGGGCTACTTCACACCCGTCAATGTGGCTATTAGCGGTAGAAATGATTCTACAATAGGTCCCATTAATAGCCGGCTGAAGTAGGGCGCCTCATTGGAGGATGATTCATTATTAATGTGGTCATTAAAGTGAGCTAGCTCCTCAGTATTAGCACTGGCTAACAGTATTGATCACAACCAGCCAGGCAGCAGAGGAAGCATTGGTCACTGAAGGAGAACTGAAGGAGGAAGGAGGGGGGTAAAGTGCTCTGATTATCTGGCCAGATGAAGAGCACTCCCATGTGATCTTCCAACTCATATCTCAGAGAGAGTGACAAGCTGTCTCCAGTGTATATTGCACTAGCTGCACCTACTTATAATTAATTTGCTGCTCATTTGCTCAGATCAATGCGCCTTTTTGCTCACAGCCGACCGCGACCCGCTCTCAACGCTGGAAGGCGAATGCTCCAGTGTTCGGGTGACAGCAGGGGAGCTACCTTGTCGCCGCGGACACACCGATTCTTCGTTCTTGCCCCCTGCTTAGTAACTTTATATGTATACTTGAACCTAATATATGGCTTCCTTACATGCGTGTCCCGATCATCTCAAACCCAAAACCATTCTGAGTTCACATCGGAGTGGTTCGCATAGAAGTCTCCTGGCCGGTTGGACTTTCGTGACGAAACAACTCTTTTACACAGGTGCAACAACAATCCATCCTGCCAACTGTGTCAATATACCATTTTTCTTTCTTCTCTTTCTGCCGTTTCTTTTTGGACAACTTGTTGTGTTGACTGGCGACTGCCGAGGGATAATCACATGCAATCAAGCCGTGTATTATTTTCTTCATGTAATCATCCGCTCCCGAGAGAACAACAATGCCCAATCACGCCTCTTGAGATCGCGATCAGCTTCCTGTACGGTATGTTTCGTAATTTCTTGGGCTTGCAGCAACTGCGTGTCGCATCCGTCGGATTAAAGCAAGCCGTCGTACGGAACGTTGTACCTGTGAGGGGTCCTGTTCGGGCTGACTTATGTCATGCTGCGAAGAGCGCTGTGCCGCGATTGTGGCAATCGCTGACGCTGAGCAAACTGTGCTTTTTTGGTAGGTTGTTGTTTTCATGATGCAAACATCTTTAAAAAAAAATAGTTATTTGCTTGATACAGCTGCCATAAAAAACTATTTACCCCCCTACCGTGATAAGCAGTGAATCAAAGTGGATTCGATGTGGATTTTCTGATACCCATAAACAGGAAGCGACTCCTTAAAGTGAGAACAGATCCCTTCAAAGTAACTTTTCAACACAAATATGAAATAACAAAACACTTCGTTTGGATAAGCACCCCGACCCTTCCAGTCAGTATTTCGTTGAAGCTGCGCACACATCTGGACTCTGTTTTGCCGCAACACGGACTCACTAAAAGTTGTTCCAGATACGTAACTGTGTAAAAATCTGTTTTCACTTTGACATTAAAGGCTCTTCCTTCAGCTGAAGAAGCCACATTAAATCCACTTTGATTCAGTGTTGTAAGACAGTAAAACATGATAACTTCCAGGGAGGGGGGAGGGTACTTTTTACTGCCACTGTATTTCACTCTTGATGAGACATAAAAACTGCATAATGGCCCTTGTTTTAAACCCCTCTGCTAATTCAAAACTCACGTAAGACATGCAGGTGAGCAGCGCTACATGTTGTCCCGGCGTATGTAAATCGGACGCCACCTCCGCCGTCATACAAGTGGGTTAATCATCTGAAGATAATGAACACAATGGATGTGGTGATGGTGAAGTACACTTAGGGACAGCTTTGATGTACTTGTACTTTACTTGCGTATTTCAGTTTTATGCCACTTTCTACTTCAACTCCACTACATCTGAAGGCTAATGTACTTTTTGCTCCGCAACATTTATTTGATCACTTAGCTACTTTGCAGATTGCAGGCAGCAAAGTCAAAGCAGTGCATTTTTCTCATTATAACTTATTGTCAAAATAAAGAAAATAATAAAAAAAACTGATTCTGATCATCAGAAAAATATCAGATACAGTTTATACATACATGTAGATGTGTGTTTAGTTTACTTTTACTCGTGCTTTTGATATGTACTTGAGTACATTCATTGCCTGGAAATTACTTCTAACACTTCTGACTGGATGCAGCCTGACAACAACCTCCTCCACTCACTCAATCTCATTACCTCACAATTTGTCTCATATTCATGAGATCATACGTTCTCACCGACATGACAGTGAGACATAAGGACAGAATGAGAGAGAGAAAAAGGAAAAAAAAAACACAAGAGAAAAACAAGGATGGTGGGGAAGAGGAGGGCGGGGCAGGGAGGGAGGGAGAGAGAGAGATCCAATTTCTTCAGGCTACACTATCAGTGGTATTGACCAGGCTGGCCAGTTTCTATCGGTGTTCCTTTTCTGTCAATCTGGGGAAATCAGAGAGCAATGGAGTGGGCTGAGAGAGGCTACTCACATCCACCGGGCTTTTTGGTGTTGTTGTGTGTGTGTGTGTGTGTGTGTGTGTGTGTGTGAGTGTGTGCGCGTGCGGGGTGCAAGAGCATAAATGAATGAATATCTGTGCAGTAAATAGCCTGTGGATATGGCTGCGGAGAGTGGGTGCGTGCACGCTGTGTGGGCTGCTTTCCATGTTGATGCTTTTAGCGCAAAACCTTCCGACACAAAGGCTAAGAGCCACTGCCGCCTTCAACCTCGTCTTTGTCATAATCATACCCATGAAACACATCCTCAGATCTGTGTGTTCTTTCCGTAAGTACACCGGGTCGAAATGAAAGGATTCAGGTTTTTTTTTTTCTTGATTTTTTCTTTTTTTATTTTCCCAATACACCTTTTTATATTTCTGCTGCTGCAACACTCTTCTTTTTCTATCTGTTTGTATCTTGTTCCTGTGTTGCAACAATTTGTTTTATAGTGTTCGGTTGAAACAGCACTTTGGGGCCTTTTTTTTTTATTGAATACCTTGGACACAAAATGCAAGAGAATGACGATTCTTGTAAGTGTGTGCCTAAACATTCACCCACCTTTAAGTGAAGGAGCAGCTGTCAGTGTGTCTGTGTGTTAGCATGCAGCCGTGTGTGTGTGTGTGTGTGTGTGTGTGTGTGTGGCAAAGCAGCGGGATGAAAAGGGTAAATGCGATGTGATTGGTACCTGTGGGCGACAGAAAGAACTCAATTTCCAATACAGCGGCTGAATGCAGCCAATCAGTGCTGGGCTGTTGTGTGTAATGGCTCTGGTGCCTTTGGGGGCTAAATTCTGTCGAAAAAACAACCCTGCTGGAGCTTCAATACCTTTACTTCCTCTAGATGCTTACATAAACACACACCTGCTCGCACAAAGGCACAAAAACACACATAAGCACAGAAGAGGTGCCAAAAGAAAGGAAAGATGTCCTCTGTGAGGTAGGCAGGTAAGCTTGATGCCACGAGTTGATTGAAAAGATTGCCCTGTAAGGTTGATGTGTGCTTGCTTGTGGACATATTTTTTGTGTTACAATCAGCCTTACCTCCTACAAAATATGGCTATGTCACAAATTCTATACCTGAATTACAACATCTGGGAAGATGTGTGTCAGTCAAGGAAGTGTGATCTTTGTTCAGGATGCAGAGTTTTTGTTGCACTGCATGCCCGAGTGTTTTTTTCTTTCCCCCATAGTTTGGTTTTGTGTCAGTAACTAGACATATGCCCTTTGTGTTCTCTATTTTGATATGCACATGGAGTGTTGTCGTGACAAGAGGAGGCGTGCAGCCAGCATTGTGTGACGTTTTGTTAAAGAGATGGCCAATGTTATTCATACGGTTACACAGCTAGCATGCCACCAAAGACAACTTAATATGTGTCAAACTTTTCTGCAAGTAAAAATGTATAAATAGAGCTAAATGGCAGTCATCAGTCAGTTATGCTAACTCCCTGTGCCACACAGTGCATATGGTCTCTCCTGAATCTGCAGCAAAAGTTAAAAAATGTTTCACTGTAATTAAGGCAGATTCCTGAGGGAAAAGGCTACTAAAAAACATGAATTTGCATGAAATATCTGAAGTTCATCGTTTCACACTCGAATGCGTACGAGTCTGATTCATTGACTGACCGGAGTTCTCGTCGACCCGCTCCTCCACAGTGTGCTCCTTCTGGTGAACCCACTCGCTGTTGCACTTGAAGTAGATCTGGGTGGCCGGAGTGGCCTTGCAGTACAGGTTGACCGGCTTGTTCTTGACTATGTAGGCCTCCTCCGGCTCCATCAAGAACACGGGCAGCGGCTCAGGGGGGTCTGAAGGGAAGGTTTCCGGCAGATCGCCGAGGCCGATGAAGTCATCGTCCACTGCGAGGAGAAAGACGGAAACAAGACGGAGGACGGGAGGGACGGATGGAGGAGGAGATGAAAGGAAAGATGAAGGGGGGGGGGGAGAAGTGGAGAACAGAGGCGGAAGGATGGAGAGAGGATGGAGAAGGGAGGGAGAGGAAAGCAGACAAGAGACAGTGGGACAGTGTATTATAACCACAGTCTTTGCATGGGATTATCCATCTGCACAGCACACAGTGAAATCCCTATCATTTGATATTTTGGAATGTTTACACAAGTGTATTTTGGAGCACAGGAAATTCTGGGATTCCTCTCAGGCAATAAGGCTGCGTGGATTCACAGAAACCGGGCCTTGCTCGGTCTAACCACAACCAGCTACTGCTGAGAAACGAGGGAGAGCCAGAGCCAATAATGAGAAGCAGAGTTCAGAGGTTGGCTCTGAGGAACTGAAGTTATAAGCTGATCTCTCTCTGTCTCCTATTTTCTTTCTTGCTCTCTCTCTCTCTCTCTCTCTGTGCCTCTTTGCTTTTGTCTCTCTTCCTCTGACTCTCTCTCTCTGGAACACACACACACACACACACACACACACACACACACACACACACAGATGCTAGCTTACACACGCATGCACACACACATGCAGCACATTTAATGACCTCAGGCTTTTGGCCCAGTTTGTGCCATTCCTCGGATACTTCTGCAGTAGACAGATACGCTTCCCTGTAATTACAACTCCCTTTCATCTCCCTGTCTTAAATCACATACACACAACGCGCACCCGCTCGCCGGCTTGCACACAAACACCAGCAAAATGCTCACAAAACATCGCAGGCGCGCAAATATATGGGCGCGCGCACACCCACGAGCGAGCGCAGCTAACTTTCTAACTCTTTGAAGAGGGGAGGATGAAGCCTATTCGCCACCCCATTTGTCACCTCCAGAACTGTTCTATTCTTACCATCGAACCGGTAGACATCAATTATTCACGAGTGTGAAAGGAAGAAGGCAGAGTAATAGAGACAGAGATACAGTGGGAAACAGAGGGTGAGAGAGAGAGAGAGAGAACGGAGAGAGACAGTGAAGGTAAGCCAGACAGACAGAGATTGAGCCGTCGAAATGGACTCGGGGCCGACGGACAGAAACACAGCACAGGAAAAACACGGAAACAGCGAGGCAGACTGTTCGGATAACAAAGGAGTTTATCAGCCCATCAGTAATTCTTCCCTGTCCTTCCATCCACCCGCCTCCCTGTCCTGTGTGGACACGATGGAGCCTTGTTGTCTGACAGAGGTTGCCTCCTGGATGCTGCGGGAGCACTAAATAATGTCTCGGGCCGAGCAGATATCTCCCCACGATGTCTCTCTAATGTTATCTCTCCCGCCATACCTGCCATAGATTGAAGTTGATTGCTAGGAAATGAAAGGGCAGGGGTGAGCCGATCAGAAGATGGCCAAAGTCATCCTCGCCACAGGGGGGAGGGGCGGGGCTTGTCTGTGCACTGTTATGAAAGTGTGTGTGTGTGTGTGCATGACACTGCACTGTTAACAAACAGCTGATTTTCTCACAGTAAACTTCTAGGGCCATGCTTTTGCAATGCATGATGGATAATTACTGGGAATATTAAAATAACATCGCAATACAATATTGTAGTTTGACAACGAAGTACATATGCTTATGGGCTAACAACAGGCTAACAGACCCACAAGTGGTCCAACAATGTACACAGGCTAACAATCAATAAAAATGTGCTAACATGAAATGCAGTGTATTGCTGTCACATTACTGTAGATTTGTACATGGTACATCACAAGGAAATACCGTTAGTAGTGTAGAGTACATTAAGCAATAAAATAAAGTAAATAAAAAGTGCACATGCTAACTGGTAAAAGGCTGCCAGTATGGTAACAGGCTAACAGGCCCACAGCTGTTCCAACAAGGTACACAAGCTAACAGGCTAGCATGAAACATGGTTGGTTTTAACGTGTAAACGCGGTATGTTGCTGTTTCATTACTGAAAATTTACTGCAAAGTTGTATACGTACAATAACTACTGATGCTTATTACAGTAACATCAACATGCTGTATTTTCAGAGTACAATTATGTCTGAGTTACTGTAGAAACACAATATATTACTTGATTTGCATCTATATTGCTGTTTAATGATTAGAGTATACTATTGTGAAATTATTAGCCAATAATTTACTTTTAAATTACAGTACTCTTTTTTACAGTGTGAGCAATGCTGTCAAGGTATGTTTCGGAAAAGTTCCAGCCCGCTTCACTCTTTCCTTGGCCCATGCTCTACTTCTAATTAAGAGGAGGCAATAAAGCCTCGAGCAACCTCCGACATTTAAGAGTATATGCTGTCTGTGATCGCGTGGGTGCGATGAAGAGCCGGAAACAAGATCATTAACCTTTCCTTCAGCCTATCATCTTTCGCCGTCTGACCGAGGAAAAAAACAAAACTTGGTCCGGCTTTTCATCCTTTATGTCTTTATGTAGGTGATGACTCTTTAATGCGGGAGTCTATTTGAGCAGACCTTGGCTCGGCCTGTTCTTTTCTGCTCCACAGGCCCCTCAGTCCACCCACATCCTCAGCCAGGGGACCCTGACCCAGAAACAGGCAAAGAGAGCCAAGGAAACTCATTAAAGATTGTGTTAGCCTTCTTTCACCCTCCATTCCCATTATCTCTCCATCTCTCCCCCTCTCTCTCTCTCTCTCTCTCTCTCTCTCCCCTCCTGGCTCCCCCTCGCTCTGTCGAACTGTGAGGTAGAGAGATCTGAAACAGCCATGAAAGCGTCGCCCCCTTGCACACAGAGAGAGGGAGAGAGAGACGCTCGCCTCACACACACACACCCTCCGCGTGAGCATTAATGCGTGCACACACACACACAACTTGTTCACAGATATTCGAAATTCGTCAACTTCCTCGGCGCGAGAAATAATAAATTCAAGTGAATGGAACTGGCCCTCCAGTGAAAAATCAGCCCCGGAATGAAAAAAAACCCACCACATGACTAAATGAAAGACCCCGACTCTTACCGATCACGCTGCATCCCCCTCCAAAACCCAACACCCGCCACCTCCTCCCTCCCTGATGAACAGAAGAGCTCACAGAGAAACGTTACTTTTCCCTGCGTCCTCGCCTCCCTCTGCCTCCATTCACCGTTGATGATAAAACAGTTTAGAGGTTTTTGACATGATGCAATCTCGTCTGCGGTGTGTGTACTCACAAAGCTAACACTCCACAAGTACGGCGCTTCTCCGCATTATGAAACACACCCCTCCCTCCTCTTTTTTTTTTAGTGTCATATCCCTTTAAACAGTAGCATTAATATGGCATGACTCCGCTGTTTGATATGCAATATGGATTTTTCCAAGCGGACGTAATTCTGTGGCTTGATTTTAATCAGAAATTGCCTCCATATTGAGTGTTTAAATTTTAATGAAATATGTCCTCGAAGCGCTTTTATTCAAATTGTATTTTGCTCTGTAATTGGGTGAGTTTTCCTAATTCACATCGTAAGTCTTATTAGTGAATATTTTACGACTCAAATTGAATATTAGCTGAATTCTTTATCAGCTCCACATCCCAGCTACAAAAAAAAAAAAAAAGTTTTGAAGATAAATTAGCAGCGCCTATGCCCTCAAAATAAAAGTTAATGAATGGAGGTAATTTTTTTCCCTCCCTGCATCGTCAATGAATTTGTAAGGTAGAGGGCAAAATTAAGCGAGGAGGGGGGGAAAAAAAAAAAAAAAGCAATTTAAAGATGGATAAGAATGAATCAAATTAATCCGAGCTTAGCAAGTGGGAGTGAAGAGCGGAATGAGACGGTCCTGGCACTCGGCCCCTTCTTCTGGCTTGAGTCGACTCCAATAGCTGTGGGAGTGCAGCAATATTAAGATGCTGATTACATTTTGGACACAAGCAAATTAAAGTAAAACCATAACACTGGCACCGCCGCATATACGAGCGCGGTCTAACGGATAAGACGGGAACCGAGTTCTGAAAGAAGTGCGCGCACAAAGAGGCACATCCACATCGAGCTATAAAAAGAGTGTCTGCGTTACATAAACGCATGAACTGTTACATGGAAGAAGTGCGCAACACCCACACCAGACACAAACAAACAGAAAAACAACACAAAAAAAAAAACTCACATCAAATGCAATGAGGTGAGCGTGCGCGCCCTGTGGCCGTTTGAGCCTTTCGGTATGGTAAACAGCTCGCTTAAGACCTGGATGACCTGTCTAATTAGTCCCGGTTTCCCTTAATGCTCATTATTTCTGTTGCAAGTGTTGTCTGGGTGACCATCGCTTCACTGAATCACCATCAGCGTTGCAAAAAAAAGTACCCAAAAGTCATAGTTGAGTGGAAGTAAAGATACTGTGCAAAAAGTGAAATTCAACCATAGAAATAGTACAAGAGGAAAAGTCTTAAAGTATCTGATATGATGTGTACATAGAAGTAAATGTAAGCTCAACATACATTTACATGTGCATATAAACTGTATACTTGGCGTTATCAGTGTCATCGGCCTATTATCAGATCTGACATTCATTACAAGTTGATTTAAACAGGTACTCATTTGGCTCTGAGGCAGCATGCAATCTGAAAACGTGATTCAAAACTGAAGTGATCGTATCACCTGGGGCGGCTGCAGCTCAAGAGGTAGAGCCAGAGTCTTGTTATTGGTAGGTTGTTGGCTCGATTCCCCTGGTCTGCATGTCCAAATGCTGGTCAGCACCTTGCATGGCAGCCACTGCCATCAGTGTTTGAATGTATGTATGAATTACTGTAAGTCGCTTTGGGCAAAAGTGTCTGCCAAACGCCCTAAACATCATGGAGTAAAATGTACAACATATGCCTCAGAAACATAATAAAATGTAGATGCTCAAGTAAAGTACAAGTACCGCAAAGTTATGGATTAGTAAATGTACTTAGTTACATTCTGTCACTAGTCACCATAGAGGCACAATGACGGGCACATCTCAATAGTTTCTATTAGAAACTACTGATAAATTAAGAATCATCCAGCAGATGCAGTTTAAGTAAACCATATACCTCCTGTAGCACCTCTCATGACTCCTCACCTCTGCAATCAGCAGACTACTGTAACTGGGCCATCAATATGTTAATCACATTAACGAGGTATATAATGCTGAGAGCAGTCAAAAGCGGATGACAGAACACCCACAATGCATCGGTTGAGCCGAGTCAGTGTCCTGTGACTGTGGCGACTTTGTCCTGGACTTTTCGCGAATGCGCCTCAGACCGTAAACGCTCTGGTAATTTTACACGTTGACATCATGTGTAAACGGGAGCCAAAGTCGATTTCCCATGAAAGATGCTCTGGAAACCTGCCAACTCGAGACCTAGAAGGATTTCTGCAGATTTCTCCCGAGCGAGCAGAAATAGCATTTTCGAGGCAAAGCACAAGAGTATTATGTACTGAGTCACCGACAACGTGAGTCCATTCGTGTTGCTGTACTGGAGACACTCCAGTCTATCCGCATACTAAACACAGCGTCTTGCCTGTGAAGCTATTTCTGCAACTTCTTACAAATCAAAAAAAACCTGGAAGACATGCCGTAAGATTTACAACCCTGATTCCAAAAATGTCCGCTGTGTGAAACATGAATAAAAAAAACAGAACGTGATTACTTGTTGCATGTATTAAACATACTGCCTGGCCAAGAGAAGACTGCGTTAGTAGCAGAATGCTCAAAAAACACCTGTTTGGAACATTGCATGGGTAAACTGGTTCACGGGTCACAGGTGATGGTATCATGATTGGGTATGAAAGAGGCGTCCTCGAAAGGCTAGGACATAGGAGCATTGGAGATCCAGTAAACCAATCACTTCATCTCATTTTCTGGCTGACTGCAGATGCTGATATATGCACATAAAGTGTCTTCTGTAATGGAATCGGCATTTACTCGTGCCCACTCTTATTGTGATGGTCCAAGGGCAAATGCAGACATAAAATGCTTTTCAGAACGCATTACATCCACTGTGTGATTCTGTATATCCAGCTCTATGGTGGATCTATCACCTGCCTGCCCTTTACTGTACACATATGCTGAATATTTGTGAGATTGTATTTCTTAAACCATACATTGTAGGTGAGTGTCTGCGATAACAGCCTTTGAACGCCGGGCCCTGACACCACTGTGCTAGATAAGCTCTGTCTCCCTTCTATCTGCGCTCACGCAGATTTATTGTCCCGCGGAAGGCACTGTATCAGTGGGGCCAATGTTTCCCTTCAATCAGGGGAGAGTCAAGCTGAACAAGGATGAACGCCGGCATAAATCTTCCCCCCTCTTCATTCCCGTTTGATTCTTATTTATCCTCTTCACCCTCCGCTTGCCTTCACCCTTTCAGGTTTCCTTTCACTCATCCTCCTCCGCCGTTCACACGCGCATCCCCGCCGCGGAAGGCGGAGGAAGACGGGTAAGTGGCTGTCTGGCTAGGCAGACGACAGGGAGTTTTGACTGGGGGATGTTTTTTTTTGCTGTGCCACAATGGGAGAGGACAAGAGGGTGGGTTTGCAGCCGAGTGGTCAAGCAGAATAATAAACCACTCAGCTGTCATGTCAAGTGGAGCGGGATAAATAGACTGTCAATCCGATCTACCTATAAATGTGCTTTGAGCACACCTACCCATTATATTGAGTGAACATTAATCAATGGTAACGACTTCCTTTAGTCAATTCTTGTTAGCATTGCCCCCCCCCCAATACATCCCAGGGGTTTAAATCGATATGTATGGCTGTTGTTTTAAAAGCCGGCTCCTGCAGAAGCTCCATGAGAAACAGGCAGTCTGAGCGCGGGCTTCCTTCCACTCTAATGTCTCTTTCCAGCCAAGTGCTTTATACACACTAATGTGTCTACACACACTGTCCGCGGGGCCCCATCTAACGCTTGGCTGCAGCAGGTATTTATTGATCACTGCTAGCGCCCGGTGACCCCTCCCTCGCCCCGTCCTATCTGAGCCTCTCTGTTGGTGCGTTTCTGAGCACACTCATATTTCATCTCCGGGGATTCCTGCCATCACTAACAGTGGAGGGGTGGGTCAAGAAAAACAAGCAGACGCTCCCTTAAAGTTAAAAATCAGGGCTAACCTCTGACTTCACGGCTCGCAGAGAGGCCGGCATCGGGGTGACTCGCGGAGAGAGCACACGTACGCTGGAGCCGCCAAATAAACCAAATGAATAATTCAATCAGGGCATTATAGAGCAGTCCAATTCATGGGGCTTATCTTTATCAGAGTATGAGATGTAATTGGAAAAAATGAATCTGCACAAATTGATCCATCCCACTGCGGTAAAGTGTAAACACACAGCACGGAAGAAAGCAGCTGTGGGGCTGGAGATCAGCGCTGAGCATCTATCTGCTAAGAAATGCACATTCACGAGATCAACGGCACCCCTGTGTTCCCCCTCCTCCTCCCTCTCATCCCACTCCCGCGATGACCTCAGGTTATTAAGTGGACGGAAAAGAGGAGAGTCTCGTAAAACTATAACATACGGTAAGAGCGGTCGTTAAGTCGTGTGATCAATTTTGGAGCATGCCATCATTCTCTCTCTTCCCCGTCCTCGCACACCCGGCCATGTCTTTCTCATTGGGGGTGTTCACATGTTCTCTCTGATGCTTAGCCCTGACCTTCACTCGGTCCTCTCTGGCTGCACTCTGGCAGGAGGCAGCTGGTGGTTGCCAGGGTCATGCTAGGCCTTGGCCACTGTCTGTCCAGTCACGTCACGGCACCGGGGAAAGGCAAGGTCAGAGCATCATGACAATTAAGGCTCATCAGTTGCTTTCCTTCTCGTGTTCCCTGCTGCAGGAATGAACCGTTCGCCCCGGTAACACGGGTCTTGGTTGGACACACTTTAATAAGTTAATGGGTTACTGTTACTCAACTTGATTTTGTCGAACAACGCTTTTGAATCCTTTTGTTGTATTTTTAGCTCCTGCTGTTCTGCGTTCATGTTGACTGTGGCTGTTGTTTGCTTTTCTTATGTTTCCTTTTCTGTGACACACTTGAGAAAAGTGCTATATAAAGTTTATTATCATAATTATTATTTTCATCATTATTACTATTATTATTTCTTTGGGTGATCAAAAAGATTCGAGAATAGAAAAGTAGGGGAGAAAATGGAAAGGGACTGAAGAAAATCTGCCAATTTACATTATATATCCAAGTAAACATGAAAAATAGAAGTTTTTCCACTGATTGAGACTTTTAGGATTTTTTCTAACCAGATCGTGTATTATAGAATGACCAGAGGTGAGCAAACTTCTTCAGTCCATGACTAACAAGAACTCTTAATTAGCCTGTATATGCAGGGTTTTTTTTTTTAATGCAATTAAGTCATATCAATTCAGTGACTTGCTCCTTTGCCTGTTGTTTTTTCTGGTGTGTTACATTCATGTAATGTATGCAGGAGATCATTTATCCTCCACTAGACCAGACTAGACTACATACAGAGGATGTTCAAAAAATGTGGAAGCACTGCTTTAATACAAGAGGATAGCAAACTCTCTTTTTTTTTACACTCCACAGTCTGAAACTCGAAAACTGTGAAAGAACAGGGGGGTGAAAATTAGCGTGTCCACCCATGATTGTTACTCATTTGACTGAGAGATGAATGTGGATTGTACTCTTGAAGCCCAAAGCCAGACGTTTGTCTGTGTTAGAGTGTGCTTGTCCATTTAAAATATGTGTGTGAAGACCAATTCATGTAGGTCCTTTAGCCCTGATGAGCAGAGGTCACTTTGTTTTGATGAACAAACGAGTAGTGTTCACTCACTATTAAATAGGAATAGCTGTTTTCCAATCCTTTAGTTTATTCCTTAATACCGAGACTGTGTTTGTGTGCACGCTGGTTAATGTGTATCCTTTAAGCGTCCACTAATTGAAAGCCTTTTATTGCACACCAAGTAAAATCTTTTATCTGTTTTTTTTTTTTTCATTTAGGGACCTTGTTCTTTTATCACTCTCATTCAGACACACCACAGTCTCACAGTCTCTGTTTCCCTGCTCACTCTCCAGTGGTTATGGTGTTTCAATGTCCTCTCTGCACTGTACATTCCCACCCTCTCCCCCCCACCCCGTCTCCCATCCCCTCCCTCCCATTTCGCTCCCTCCTGGATGAAAAGCCATTTTGGTGGTTGATTGGAGAATGATGCTGCTACTTAGAGAGTCACTCCATCAGCGCCGAGGGAGGAGAGGAGAGAGAGAAAAGCTCAGGAGGAGTAGTGGCTCCCTGGGGCGCTGTAGCTGTGATGGGTGAGCTGTCAAACGCCCCATTGTCCAAATTACCCAGCAAGCACCATGTCACCACCCGGGACTAATTTACGGCGCGGTGCGGTACGGAACAGACATCGCTCTCTGAGTAGAGTCCGCGGGAGAGACAAGAGAGGGAGAAGGGTGCAGGGACTGAGCGTGTGTGGAGGGGGGGCTCCTGCCCGACACCTTCCAAAGAGGTAGAACAGGGTTTCAAACATGCCGTCCCAAAAGAAAACCCCAATTAGCCTCATGCCAGTTTTGTGTTCTTTATGCTTCAAGGCCTCAATGACAGGTGTCAATATGAATGTGTGTCATGCTCCTGTGGCTCCACGCCCACCCACTGCCCGCCAAACACACACGCTCACCGATGCACAAACACTTTAATACAGTTTTAAAGCGGCCGTCGCATACGGAGGCCTCTTGCTCGACTTCACTGGCAGTCATAACGACCGGTCCTTTTAGCACAGACTGGCATGCCCATTCGCTTGTCACACGTCACACCCCTGGGTGCCCAAAGCCAGACAGGGCCATCACCCTACCCCATACCGACCGGTGGGCTGTGGAGTGGAGCGCTGCTTGTCAGAGGAGACGCGTCGCACTCCCTGACCCCTCACTGTGCCCAATAGCTTGATGCGGCGCCTCCACTTCGGCTAATTGGCCCAGAGCAGCGGGCAGCCTCATTCTGCCACCAGTGAAAGGCCAAAGGATCAGAATGCAAAAAACATACGAGCAGGAGATGACAACAGGAACACAGGCCCAATCTCACCTAAAGACAAGATCACAATGCAGCAATAGAGGCAGCATACATTACACCAACACAATAGACCCCCGAGGAGTAACTCTGAATGTAAAGAACTGCCTGCAACGTAACTTCAGACTGTTCGTATTTGAAAGGAAATTTCTTTGACATCAAACTGTGACAGACGTCCCAGAAAGCCACTTCCTGAGAAAGTTTCCTTCAAGCTTAACATCTCATATCTACATATAAATCCCATCTCCTGGCGGGGGGGAACAAGGATTTTTGGTGTAAAACTGGCATTGACAAGAAAACCTGAACTGAAACGGGAATCACTGGCATTCACAATCTTGTATTGGGAAAAAAAAAAGTTTTACTGGCACTGAAACAAGTACTGGCGCTGAAAAAATAAATCGCAGGCATCAAAAGTAATTTATACTTTTCTGTATTTGTGATCTGATGAATGGATAATCAATAATATTTTGCTCATGTTCCATGCCAATTTGTATCTTCTGTGCCAAAGTTTAAAGTCTCAGTTCTGGCTACAGCTGCAAGGTTTTCTCTCTTACAATGTTATAGGACAGATTCACATTTTCTTTTTTTTTTTTATTTATGCAAACATCTTGTATTGTTGTATTTAGAAATTTAGAACAACCTTTTATCTGCTGATGCTTTGGAGTGCCGCCCTTCAAAACTCGGCAGCTTTGAGCTGAATTGTTCCTGCACTTTACAGCAAATGACTGACAAAACATGGATCTGGGTATATTTTTATTTTTGTTTTTTTTTATGCATCAAGTAGCGACAGCAGTAAAGGTAAAGCCTGTGTGCTTCAGTGGCCAATTTCCACATGCCAAGGCAATTCTGGATGACACATACACACATAAACATCATCAGTCCAAATGACAGCAAGAAAAGAAGCAGAAGAGTGTATCCCACCCACCCCCGCATATATATATATATATATATATATATATATATATATATATATATATATATATATATATATATATATATATATATATATATATATACACACACACACACACACACACACTATACACTTGAAGCACTCAAATGTCCAACCCCTCCTCAGACACAAAAAATCCCTGGCAGCACTTTATTTGAAGGACACTACAGACTGGAAGTGTGTCACAATGTGTGAGACACAGTCCCCAGAGCACAGTCTGCTGCTGGATCTGGTTGCCTGTTTATTCCCTTAAGGGAGCACACACACAAAACCTCCATCTACACATCAGCCTTCTGATTTCTCGCAATCTCCTCACTCAAACTGCAAGGTGAGAAAGCATGAAACGGTGCTTTGGGAAGTTGGAACGTTCCCTTGCTAGAGCCGCGTCCTCCCCTCCATCCCGACTAAAGGTACCTGCAGCCATCCACTAAAAGACCTCAGATGGCATTGGGAAATGAGAAGATCAGGGTTTAGTGCATGGCGTAATACACCAAACATGGGTGCATGCCCTAATGCAGGCTTTAATGGTGTAGTTGTGCGTGTGTGTGTACATGTGTCTGTGTGTGATGGATGAATTAATGTGACAGGGCAGATGTAATGCAAAATCATAAATCTTAGCCCCGGGATGCGCGGAGGGAGAGCAGGAGGTGATATATTAAAGGGCACACACACACGCACACACACACACACACACACACACACACACACACACACACACACACACACACACACACACTGCCGTCATGATGCTGATAATAAAAACAAGACCTCCACTGCAATAGCCAGCTAATAGACATGACTCTATATCTGGCCCTGAGGGTTATGACACACACATATGAACACACGCACGTGGCAGCACAGACACAGAACGCAAACTCTATCCCCTTTACCAGTAATTTATTATGCCGCTTTGAGCTCAGCAGCTTAAGTGTTAGATATGGCTGTAATGCTGTTAAAATCTTAATACGGTTACACAAGCTCGCTGTTGTACAACATGCTAATTCTTTACTTACTGTGCAGAGCGCATTGGATGGGGCCCTGGAAAAAAAAAAAGCATCGGCAGCCTGTGTTTCGGCTGCCAATGCTGCGGCGATGTGCGGTAGCAAAAGCACACATGGAGCTTGTTAGCGCTACTGTAAGTCATAGCAAGCCTCAAAAGCCGCCGCGAACCAGCTGATCAGAAATCAGATTTCTCTCGACAGATTGCTCAGCAAACTCTGACAGCTCTCTCTATCAAATCAGATGGTCTTTTACTGTCAGTGCTTTAATAATTCATTGTTTGGGGTTTTTTTTTTCTCTTTTTTAAATTGCCCTCCCACAGGCCTCACCGTTGGTTCAGATCACAACTGCTATCACCGTCTGGATTTTGGCAAACAAATTATGGAGCTTTAATGACCCTGCCTTAAATCTCAGTGAGGGATCATCACACTTGCACGCATGCAAAGCTCTAAGCTGGTTTACCAACAAGTGCGCACATCATTTTCCCACGAGTCAAATCAAGAATTAATGCAAATGAATCCGCAATCCTGAGAACGCTTGACGTGCAGATCTACACCTGCTCGCGTCCTTGTAACTGACACGCACTTGTTCCTGAGATTTTCTTCTTTGTACGAGGATACTTGAGTCTTAACTATTCTGCTGTATGTGGAGCATTTGCTGCGCTCAGCGAAATGAGAAAGGACTGCACGGGCACTGCAGCATGTCTGGCTGCCTCGAAGTTTGTTTCACAGTGTAGAATCTTTCCATTGTGTTTCAGTTACGCTGCCGTTTTTGTTTTGTTTTTTTTTCCCTGCGTGCTTTGTTAAGTGTACGATGGTGGTCGCATTATGCCTTGTAAGCATTCAAAGGAGTTGCTTGTGTCTGAACGAGGGCTACATAAGTTGCAAGAAGTAATAGCAGTAGGAGTAGTAAGTAGCGCTGTGCCTGCTAACTCAGGACTTGATACTTTGACTTAAGACTGCACTCGAATCCCTTGCTGGCCCCTCTTACATGCAAAAGCCCTTTTTTTCTTTTCGTATAATAGATACCCCTGAATAAAATCGCAGACCCTGGTACCTCAAAATGCAGCATGTGTGCCGGATTTGGCAAACCGACATATCAGGCTCCCTATACTGGCTTCGGTGGGAGCAACAAAAAAAGCTGTTGTCGCAGCCCATTTCACACGGCTCCTTTTCCCTCGTAATATTGGCTTCCAAAAGGAATGACAACATAGCTGCTATTACACATCGGATAGGGTATCATATTCACATTGGCGCTTATACAATGCACCACACCATATCCAGCTTGGATGATCGATTGCATCCGTGCTACGCCAAATGGCCGCCTCTCGCTGATATCACTGCCCCGGCCTGCCTTTGGCTTCCATGTGCTGTTATGTGAAATGGGAGGGGAGCTTTCAGAAAAGAGCTGTACGGGCAAATGTACAGTGATTGTGCAGCTTTTTTTTATGGTATAATAAAAACAGATAAAAGTGGACATTTGGAGGCATGCCTGCGCACACATAAACACAGATAGCGTCACCGTGACCTTAACATGATATCGGAGCATCAGAAATATCCGGCTGAGATAGATGGCCCAGGGTGCATCTAAAATATATCTTGAGTGACCAGTTAGGGCCAGATCCTGCTGCCCCGCTCGCATTTATATCATCTTCAGTGAGGAGAACATCTTTATTACTTTTTAACCCCCCCTCCCCTCCTCCCATCAGCGCCACAAAAAAACAAAAGAAGCAGGAAAGAGGGGGGAGAAATCAGATGGAAACTCGCCTCCGGTAAAGAGCTTTCTTTTTTGTGTTGAGCTTCGTCTTGCCGTGCAAACGCTGCAGAGTTGAGGCTGTTCTTTAAATGTGGTCCCACGCATCCCCGACCGCTTCAGAAGGAGGCCCGACTGATCAGATCACAACTGACGTGTTCTCATAGCATTTGTGTTTGTGTTCCGAGTTGTCTTTATTCGATTACGGCAAAAAAAAAAAAAGACTTAAAACACAAGTGCCAAACAAACAAAAGAAAAAGAAAAACCGGAATACATTTTATGGAAATATAGAACAAATGCTAATGCTTCCATGCAAGGCACAAGAGCTCGCTGAAGTGTTTGAAAATGTTGTGGATTGTTTGCTACGGCAGCACCTGGGGGACCAAAACACCAAATACCTTTTGAAAAAAAAAAATGGTGCTCTTCTTCAGAGCTCCAGCAACCGAAGCTGTTCTAGTGGCTTCTGATGCCCTACTGTCACAATTTAGACAAGAGGACGCAAGACACAAGACGCACAGGAGCAGGCAGGTTGAAAACAAGAGCAAAAACAAAGTCAAAAATCCAAAAGCCTACGGACAGAAAGCTACGGGGAACAAATCAGGTGACACAGGAGGACCAGGGAACAGGCTGGGGAGCACAGGAGACACAGGAGTGGCGTGAGGATGAAAAGAGTTGAGGGAACAACACAGACTTAAACGCAAACTACACTACAAAAATAAACTGCGCCGAGGAGGGGATGAGGTGCGCGGTGGAGAGACACTGGGAACAGGGCGGCGCTAATGAGGATGATGTGAAACGTAGTGCTGGGGGGGAATCAGGCTAGGGAGGAGCACAGGAACACAGGAGGGAGACGGAACACCGGGAACACAGGTGAGCAGGAAGGAGACGCTAACAACGAGACACGAGAGGATAGAACTACAAAACAGGAAATCGGCAAACCAAAAACCCTACACTACTATACTATACATGCATATACTATATATTTACAACATTTCCATATTGATTCATTTTCCAACACCTAGTTTGCACAGAGAAAACACACAAACATGCTACTCGCACGAAGACAAACGCACACACAGCTGCACACACCTCACACCTGTTCATGGACGTGTTAAGAGGCAGAAACACTTGGAGGGATGGGAGGCAGTTAGTGTGCCTGTGTTTGTTTAGTGTGAGTGTGTGTGCTGGGGGGGGTTTGAGGGGAGTGACTGCATTAGGGAATCACACACCCAGTTCCACTCACCAGGGGACCTCTGTCAGCCTGTGATTTTGCCCTGTACACCTCCCGTCTCTCCTCCCTCCTCTGCCTCTCCCTGCCGAAATAGGTCAACCACACATAATGCAGGGGCAACGAGGAGCAAGTGTGTAGCCCCCGCCCTGTCCCTCAGCGCTCCCCGCATCCACGTTACCTCTACCGTCCAGCAAGAGAAAAAGCAGGCGATGCCCCACGCCGCCCCCCCCCCCGTGGACACACGGGCACACACACACACAAGCAGGCGGCGGACAGACAAGCACAGCCAGCCACAACATCCCGACCTTCCAGCCACAACAGCCATTTACAAAGCCACGCTTCAACAGAGCGGATTCCGGCGACTCGGAATGTGTGCACACTCGCAAGACAAATTCTCACTCTCATCTCCGAAAAATTAAATGACGGGGGGGATTTGGTAAAATTTAATAATGGATACTGTGTGTATTGTGTGGAACTGTTTGCAATCACGGAACGGTTCATCACCGTCACTCTCCGAGGGAGGGTGAGACGGAGGTTGAGCTTGACCAGTGTATCAGCAGGCTAATCGCATTGGCTGATGTTGGCTTATCAGTATTATATAAGCTATATTAGCATCAGTGTGCATGTTGTCTGATGTGCAGTAATAGGAAAAACAACTCCTTGGGGTATTGATGATTGATCATGACCGTGAAGTTTTAAGGTCGCAGTGTGTAAAGCACAGCGCCATCTAGTGGTGTGGTCGCAGATGCAACCAAGTAAATACCTATCATCTCACCTTTGTTTATGGCTGCTGTAATATGGCGAACCCCGCTCTTTCTACAGATATAAACCTTCATTTTACATAACAAAAACACAACATCTTCGATTCAGATTATTATATACTAATGAAAACATTAGCTTCAATTTCTTCCAGTGGTTCCCTCAAAGTGCCCCTAAATATTACAAACTGCTCCTTTAATGCTTGAGTGCACTATGTGATTTGGGTGAATAAAGTTTATTGTTAAACTGCAAAATATCATGCCAGCCTCTGTTAAATATTTTTGTCATGTATGGTGTCATTAGCAATGTATTCCAACTTATACTTGGAGACTACCATCCAAATTCAAAGGCAAGGAGGGTCTAACAAAATAAAGTGGTTGCATTATGGGAAATGGAGGCTCCAGTGTCCCTTTATCTGTTTTTTTCCGTGTCCCCTGAGTTTTTGGCAGCACAATACTAAACTAAATTACTGAAGGATTTCTTTTAACCTAAGCATCAATGTCATTTTAAACACATAGTGTACATGCGGCATTATCAAACCACAGAGACAGGACGCCAGGTAGAGAGTCTTGCATCCCGACAGCGCGTGCCAATGAATATCTCCCGGAAAGACAAGCGATTACACGTCTCTTCCACTGTTTTCGTCATTTCAGTGCATTCTTAAGGAGAAACTCCTTGTGTGTTCATGGTGTTATTCTTTCCGGGGGGAATTCACCTTTATACTGCTTCACCATCAAACCCTACTCTCATGTCTACCCTCAAAAGGAATTGTTCATTCAAAAGCGTTGTGGTTTTTGCTACATTTACATGAGGATTCCTCCAAGGATGAACCAAAGCAGCAAAACAACAGAAATATGAGGTTTGAGGTTGAGTACTGGAGTGGAGGGACCGCCTGTCATCACTGATTTGGCTCTCCCAAAGCATGGAAGTATACATATGAATAGAGTTGTTCTATTAAAAACCCACTTAAACAGGTTTTTAGAAAAAAAAAACAAAAAAAAAACAGTCTTGTTTAGAATAAAGTCGATAAGTTGATTTCTGCAGTCCGTGGAAATGCACAGTAGATATTGATTCAAATCAGAAATGCTGTCATCTCCTACTCATGTCAAAATGCTAAAAACATGCACATGCAAAAGTAGGCTCCACACAAATGAATGTGCAAAAACACCAACTTTACAGTTCTTCCTCACACTCTTCTATCCGCCCTCTCCTCAACTTATCTTACTTCTATCCTTTGCATCCTCCTGCGTTCTCAACTCATGTTGTCTTTCCTCTGCAGTCTCCACTGCCTGTGACCTTTTCTCCAGTGGAACAGGATACTGCCCATCTCCATCTTCCTCATGCATTAATGATCTGTGGTAAGCTGAGGGCATCTGTCTGACTCCCAGCCTGTCCGCTGCTCACCCACTTCCAAGGACGGAGCTGCAGCCGGAGCCGAGCTCAGCCACATTCCCTGTCACCCACAGGGAAATGCAGATAAATAGCCAGAGATAGCGATAGCTCCACAGTCTAAAAAGTGGAGGCTGCCCCTTCTCATCTCCGCCGCATTCATCTCGTTGACACTCCCCGGTGGCAGATATCTAAAATACTAGAGCAAAGAGATGACAGCAGGCAACAGACGTAGAGAGACTCAGCCAATTATCCTGGTTTCATACTGAACCTCACTGCAGACACATGCAGCTGAAATGAGATTCCCTCCGTGGGGTAGCAATGCAGATTGTTCACTCTCATGCCCGCTATTTGTAAGCATTTAACATATACTGTGGTAATTAGAGCTAAAATGCATCCATCCACCTTTTTCTCAAGCACTGATGTCCTTTTCCCAGCATATCTATGCAGCTCTTCCTGAAAGATCCCCAAAGTGCTCTTTTGGCAAAAGCTCAGTCTTGTCAAGTTCGGGGAGGCAAAAAGAAAAAAAACATGAGTTAAAGTGATCTTGTAAATCCTGCTGCAGCTCATTCAGCTGGCTGTACATTTGGAAATGGTACCAGTGATTAGTTCTCAACTTCCTCTTAATGCAATTTCATTGGTTACACAAGCTCACTTTGTTCCCAGCATTTTACGAGCCAGATCTGTTCTCGGGACGTCCATAAGCCTGACGAGACAGAGCTCATACACAACATCTTGGCTGCTGCAGTCGCCGCCCAAATCTCACGACCCGTTCGTTTCTCCTCACCACCACAAGTCTGATAATGGTTAGCCACGCTGTTGCTGCCAGTGCACCAGTCTCACAATTTTTTTCTCACTCTCACGAATCAATAAGACTTCAAGACTCCCACTTCAGGCACCATCACACAGGTTAAAGTGCAGTTAAAAAGCGCCGCTTTCAACAGATGATATTCTTGTTATCCCTCTACAGTGTGAAGTTGAGTTCTCACTTACTGTACCTTCCCTCCGTGCCGCTTTTTAAATCGTCCGCATTAAAAGCAATTGCTCTACAGTATCATAATGAAAATTGGAGTGCTTCTACTCTCCCAGAGAATCATCTACAAGGCCCTGAGGTGGACATTTTTGAAACTCTCCACCTCAACTTCTCAGTTTTAATCCAAGGCCTCTCTTATAAGGGAAGTCATAGACGGAGCAAACTACACAGTAACAGCTTGTTGCAGGAGACCCATTATTCTATACTATATAATGGGCAGCAGCAGAAGATAGAAACAAAAAGTTAGGTTTTTTGAATTCTAAGAAAAATGCTGACAAGGCCACCAGAAAATGTATGTAGAACTGTACACTATTGCATAGCAACTCATTCCAGTTACTTCTAAGCTTGTATCATGACAGCTTTCTGCAACTAAAACGTGTATTATTTAATCATATGCCCTAATGTTCATTTCTTGGCACAAATGTCACTCATCACTTGTAATACTTTCTGTCATTTGGACAATGCTTTGCGTTCCACAGCAGCAGACGCTGGAAAGATTTGCATGAAGGCAACTCTAACGAACACGGAGGACACGTGAGCCTCACACAGAACAGAGTGATTCAGAACAGGAGAGGGACTCCGGCCAAGAAGACACGAGCAGCTCGTATGCATGGATGTACCGCACTTTGCAACTTATGCTTCAGACCGTTTTCTCGAACGCCGCTAACCTGTTTTATGCGAGAATCATGTAAAAGAGTACGGAGCGTGTACACACGAGAGCCACAGAAATACACTGAAGTGCTCAAAACAATCCCCAGACTCAAGAAGCTTTTTTTTTTCCCCAGAGTGGTCCATATGATAAAGAACCACGGAGATGGAGGGAGATGATGGCTGCAGTCAAGTGACATTTGCAGAGACATGGCCCCTTCGTGAGTCGGTGCGAACGCTTAGCCCAAGGTACACAACGCCAGGCCGAAATTACTACACTCAAGTCAAGATACCAAGTTTATTAACTATTTATTCATTGTACTAACAGAAAATGTGCAATTTGTGATACGTAGTGTCGTCTGCATGAAACCACCCATGTTACTGTATAGAAGATTATGTAGAAGTAATGGTCCTTCTTCCTTGTTCTCTCCAGCACAGACAGAAAGTAGAGAGATGTTTGCAAACACAAACTTAGAGTTCAGAGCAGAAAGAATACCAGACCTGGGGCTTGAAGTTCAGTGATATTTCCCACCATGACACCAGTGGTGAGCCGCCTGGCCTAACAGAGGGATATTGTAATCAGCTTCTTTGGTGTATGTATCTCACCCTGTCACCTGCTGGACTCATTCCCCCAAAACCCTGAGATGCATTCTGACAGCTGCAGAAAATCCTCATCTGGGGAGGAGGGATGAAAAGATTTCTCCTGTGCACCTCCCCGCCGTTCCATACCCAAATATTTGACTTTGCCTGTGATCCATAGCCCTTGAAGGCTTCTGTTGGGCTTTTCCACGTGACTGATCTCTGTTCTCAAAGCAGGTGTTTAAAACACAACTGACATAGAAGCCTCACTGGTAAACCAGAGCAAAGAAAAAGACAGAGGGAGCCATGAGACGAAAGGAGAAAAAAAAGAAAAGAAAAAAAAGAAGAATTAAAAACTAATTTCGCAAACATGACCAGCATGTATGTTGGGCATTTTATAGCTCTAATTCAAAATCGGGCAAGGCTCAAAGGTTAAATTAGACATGACAACCACATCAGATAGCGGCGCGTCTAGCTGCCACGCTGATGCAACTCCCCGGGGTTCTTGTCTATGGCGAGCCCTTGATGTCACTGTTACACACTCCTACACACACACACACACTCCTACACAAATGGCCCTCGGTCATGAAATAATACACATGCAACACACATGCATACCGCACGTGCATGCCCGCCCAGGAGCCAATGCATTCAATGGCTCACAGTAATGCAAACGCAAAAAATACACTAAGAGACTTCACAGGGAAATCAAGCTGACAGATCAAAGAGTACACACACAGGGATGAACCTTTTCAGAACGTTTGAAAATCGACCAAAGGATGTTTTTCTAAAAACCAATTATCCCCACGGTAGTGTTAAGGAATGACCACTGCCATTCCTGTTCATATCAGGATTCCACAGATCATAGTGGGGATTTTTTTTTTTCCGGGGCTCAGAGGAGCTATGCACAGCGCACTTGACATTGATAGCAGTTTTACCAAAGAAAGACAAAAATACATTTCTATTGTTCTCCGGCTGTCAGAAGCTGTAAGTAATTACATGACGACCCGTTGTGCAAGGTGCGAGCTGCAATTTACAGGCCCGCGCACAGTCATTTTTAGTTTGATGACCATGTGTTTTTGGGTTTATCTAATCGGTTTTGAAACGGGGTTCACGAATCAAGGGCGTGTCGTTTCTCTCATCCCATTAGAGAGCATGTAATCCTCGAACCGAATTTAAAACATGAAAGGTTTTTCGCTTGACAGCTACGTAGAAGAGCCGCTACAGTGACACGTACTGTCGGATCATATTAGTCAGTAATCGCAAAAATGCACAGTCTGACTACAAAGTGAAATTACTGCAGACAGACATATATAATTCTGGATGATATGACCTAAAATCCACTCCAAGATCACGTTTACGTCAAATGTTATAGATTTAACAATAATTCCCTCAAGCAACTCAGAGAGCTCTGTAGGTCAGTGTGTTGGTAGAGGAGTAGTTTGGCATTAAGGCCTTTGCCATCTTGAGTGGCCAATATTTGGGCCACTTGAGAGGGTAGAGCTTGGGAGGGTATCTTGCCTGAGAACCAAAGGTCACGCCATGGTGGTGCCATATGAATCCCATGGGAGCCACACCCTAAAGCATACCCTGCTTTATCATCTATTTCACTCTAAATTGGACCATAATTTACAAAATTAACGTCATGCTTTATTGACGAAGACTTGAAACTGGTCATTGAGACGGTGATCTCATTAGGAAAATGTTTGCCGAGTTAATAAATCAAGATAGGAAGACAGACAGAATTATTTCTTGCAACCAGTGGAGTTGCTGCCTGCTAACTATTAGAATTAGACATTCATTGTTCCCAGAGGATGAATCCCAATGACTTTAGACATCCCCTGACTTTACCTGCACTTCCACCATTCCTGACACCAATGGTTTGGACTGGCCCTCCTGGATTGCCACAAGATTTTGTACTATCATGTCTCCTTCTGGATGGATTTGCTCTTCCTTCTCACATAACACCATAAGCAGACCCAATTTCACTTTGGCCAAAAACCTGGCCACATACCCTCAAGAGTAAGAAGACCATCAGTCTCAGTTGTATTTAGTGTTAATCAGCAAATAGGTGAATATTTACCTGCTAAACATCAGCTTGTTAGCATTGTCAATGAGCATGTTACAATGCTGATGTTAGCATTTGGCTTCAAGCTGTTAGCATAGCTGTAGAGGATTGTTTTACAGCGATTAATCAGCTATTCGACTACTTCATGGAATTATTCACCAACACCAACAACTAAATCTCAGTAGTCGTGAATTCCCTACATGTGACCATTCAAAGATACTGGGCTGTTATAAAAGAATATTGTCGGTATGCAAAGGTCAGTAAGCGATCCATAATGCAACAATCCAATACATTCAGATTATTTCCTTTGCTACATCTAAACGTGCAATATAGTCAATACAGTGTGTATATACAGTAGCCACATATCAATTGTTACACACAGATATCTCAAAATTCAATATACCCACATCTCCACATGACACACGCGGGCTAACACTCAGCAGAGTGAGTGACAGTCAGGCCCCGGAGATACACACCGGGGGGCAAACACAGTGCCTAAATAGAGAGGATGAAAACATGGCTGGCGAGGGAGAGACGAAGGTGACAGAGAGAAAGAGAGTGGTTGCTACAGCAGGGGAGATGGCGTGATATGGGGGGAGATTGGGTAGGTGGGGGTAGGGAGGGGGGTGGGGGACTTCTCCACAGGCTAGTAGTTCAGCTCACATCACCTTGCCAAACTGTCACTGCCCCCTATGCTACCCCCCCTCCCCCCTCCAAACCCCCCTTTCCAGCCCTGCCTCCCTCCGTTCTCGACAGAATGATTAATGGTGTATCTGGTCATGCGAGCCCCACCGTCCCTGACTACAATAAACATTATCATAACTTCTTTTTTTTTTTTTGGTTATAATAACTGAGGCTACGAATAGCCCAGTGTCCTCCATGAAACACAAGAGAACAAATGTTCTTACCGGAGGCCTTAATACAGAAAGAGCGCCCAAATGAATGACACGCTTCTGGATGGAGAGACTGACGAAATCAGCATCACGTCACATCACATCTCCTACACACAGGAATAATTTAAAACTATTAAAATCCAAAAGTGATCTTCCATGTACTGATGGCGGTGGTGGGGGGGCTTGCAGCTCGGCGCTGAGCCTCTCCCGGCGCCTGGGTCGTATTTTCCTAATGCCTTTTTAATATAGTCATGTCACATTCCTGCTGTTCTTCTAAACATCCTTGCCTATCATGTGCTGTGCAGTGTGTCAACAGTGCCATATTAAAGGCAATATACCATGAGAGTGGCCTACAAGTTTCATATCAGCTCTGCATCCCCACAGGATCCATTACTGTTTATGGGACTGTACATTAGCCTCTGTCTGCTGCCATTATCTCCTACACACTGCTGGGGACACCGGCAGGATATTGCACCCCATGCACAAAAAGAGCCCCTCGCACTATGCAGACGAAAAACGAACAGCCATGTAGACAGACATGGAAAGACAGAGGGGGGGTGCATGACACACACACACATCGAAATCTCCGGTCACATATGGCGGAAAGTTCTAGATTCGGAGCACAGAGGTGGCGTGAAGCGTTGTTGAGCTCCGACATGTTGTGCCGTTAAAATGCAATTTGCTTGCGAGTCCTTTCCAGACAGCCTGCCGAGAACGCCTCATTTTCAGCCTGATTTGTACTTCTCTACCGAGGTGTCATTAGCACTGTAGATGGGAACAGTAGCTGTATAGCTTTCATCCCTTTATTACCAAAATTTCGACTAAAACTAATTTGAAGTGTTAATTTTCTTGAGAAAAAAGCTCAAAGTAATAACATTCACATTCTTCATTTTCTCAGACAAAGTGGTAACAATAACTGAGAAGGGAAAGTTCACGATGGAAATTACTCTCTTTTTTTTTTCTTTTCCGAAGAGCAAAAGTAAATTTAGCTTGAAACCATGAAAGGGAAGAATTACGACCTCTCCCATATTTTGGGGGAATATAATGAAGACTGGGCAGACCAATTAAAACTTCTTGTAGCATGCAAAGGCAAATTTAATGTCAGCAGGCATCACTGGCGCCCATTGTGGAGGTAGGCATCTACAGAAAATGTGTAAATCACCTTTTTAAGAGGTTAACAGAGGATAATGAAGCAAGAGAGGAGGGTTGGTGTGACAAAGCGCTAGTGAAAGGAGGGGAAGGTGAAGGGAGAGAGGGGAAGACACACAGACAAACAAATCCACATAAACCCTGTCTGTTTTTTTCTTTTACTGGTACATTTGTAAGGGGAGGAACGTAAAAAGCAAACAAGCGCTCACCGAAGCACACAGGAACTGAGGAATAAAATGGCGAGTTTACTCTTTTCAGGAATAGACAGACGCATTAAAAATCCACTGGGGAATTACCAGAGCGGAGAACATGCATCTCATATTATGTTAATACAGCGACTCCACCCAAAACACAATGCAATAATGCTTCTTGGGAGACACATGTGACAAAGAATGTTGATTGCATTAATTTGGATGATACGAGGCCTGAAATTTTCTTTTTGAGACCCCACAGTCGAATAATGTTTCTACACTGTGGCGGTGACAGAGGAGTTTGTGTCCTCTACCGTCAAGCTGCGCCACTCACTGACATAACCTCGAGACCCTTTGCAGGTCAGGTGCCATCCAGGACTTACTGCCAGACTGTGGCTTGCCAAAGGCAACAGCACTGAGAGGGAAATCATTGGTATGAGCAGGAGTCTAAAGTCAGAGTAGAGTAGCAACTACCAACAGCACAGGAAAAAAAAACACGAGTTTATTCACTCATTTAGTCTACAATGGAAATATGAAAGCAAACAGAAATGGTGCCAGGCTGCCGGTCCGACTGGTGCCAGGCTGCCGGTCCGACTGGTGCCAGGCTGCCGGTCCGACTGGTGCCAGGCTGCAGGTCCGACTGGTGCCAGGCTGCCGGTCCGACTGGTGCCAGGCTGCAGGTCCGACTGGTGCCAGGCTGCCAGCCCAAGTGGATCAGCAGCTGGCTTTCATTTACCCAGGAGATGGCTTATTCTATAGCCATTAGATGTGCAATCAACATCATGGCGATACTTTAAAGGCAGAAAAACAGTTTAAGTGACTGTGCTTCAGTAAACTTACTCTGTTACATGCCAACCCTGACTACAGTGCAACATTTTTATCTCTAAATAGAAAAGTAAGCACCACGATTTGAACATCTACCCTGCACTGAAATGACCCAGTAGGTGCTCACAGAGCATCCTGGTATAGCCCGAGGCATCTATCACAGTGAGTTCTGAGGTCATGGCCTTCAGAAGAAGACTTCAGGCATCGCCAAAGAGGGTCAGGTACGAGGTCAGGATGCATGCCACCTCCCTTCATCCTTCAACAACAGCTCTATCCTCGTTTCAATCGCATCTCACAACGCGCCTCTCTCGCCTCCTCTCCTTGTCAGTTTCTTTGCAGGCTGGTCAGGCTACAGGCCAGATGTTCTCCAACACGCCCACGTCAGTTATTCTCAATGCTTCCTCCCGCAAACACAATCTCTTCCCCGTCTCATCCCATCGAAAAAACACTTGGCAGATCTCAGGGCAGAGAAGTGGGCTCGAGACGCGGCGTGTACAAAAAAATTTTTTTTTAAAAACGTCAACAACAACTTTATTTTTCCTCCCCAGCTCGTGCAGATGATGTACCCAGCAACTTATAATTGCGCTACTGATTAGGCTCATCCCACTGCATATCTCCGCCACTTCACAAAGCTCATCAGGCACATCTGTTCCCAACAGCACCAAACAAGAGGCACATTAACAAACAAACAGATAACAATTAGTCACGTTTGAAGTCCTCTGTTCTATTAGAGAGAAAGCTGGGACTGGTGGCTCCAAGGAAGCACAGACGCCATGTTACAGTAGGGGGCTCCCAGGGAAGAAACTTTCAGCATTTTTCATCATGGTGACAATGCATTTTACATCACAGGACCGCGTGAAAAAGTCAAGTACAAAGGTACGAGTAAAATTGGAACGCCGATGCCCTGTAGAGTCATTCGCAGTGCTGCCGTTGTAATCTCGAGTTTAAATTTACATCAATCCAACTTCTTCTTCTTCTTCTTCTTCTTCTTCTTCTTCTTCTTCTTCTTCATCCTCGTCGTCTGCTAAGAGACAAAGGCGCAAGAATGTGGATCGCTGCCGAGCTGTCAGTCACGCTGCATTAAGAGACGACTCAGGACACGGCTGGGAGTCAGAGGTTAAAGCCATTACGAGCTGGGTGGCTCCGCTCCCTGACCTCTGACCCGCCTCGCCTCACAACAGTCTGTCTGTCTTTTCTCCGCAACACTTCCAAGCTGAAACCGACCCCGGTTTGGCAGCAGGTGTTGCGAAGTCTACATGTCTTCTGCTTAAAAAAAAAAAAAAAAAACGCAGCACAAAGCCAACTCTCCACAATTTCTCCACAATCTTTACTTCAACAGTCCCTTTAATCTTTTCTTTTAATAATTCACTTGTTTTGCTAGTGTTTTTGCCTGTATCCCCCCCCACTCCCGCTGCGTTCCTCTAGCTATCCCAAAAAATCCATTGTCTTACCTCCCCTCTCCTTTTTCCATCTTCCAAATATTTCACAGTTGCTGTCCTTTTATTTTTGATGAGAGAGGGGAACAGGAGGTCTACCCCAGTGCACTCCCAGCCTCATGTTTTAATATTTAATGCCGGTGTGCAGTTATACCGACAAAAAACACACGAGCGCTGTGTGCTGCTGGTGAGAGCAGGTGTCGTTGGCGAATGCTAATTGAACCGGTCCACGGGTCAGTGAGCCTTCCTGTTTTCGCTGTGCAGAAGTGTACAGACACATTCTGGCAGAGCAGACACCGCCATTGCTGCAGGGCACTTCCGACTCCGACTGTACGACAACTGAGCCACTCTTAAGGCTTTACTGTAAACTGGAGAGAACCCTCTGAGCCCTGCGATGAGGGGTAACTTGGGAGGAGGATGAGTGGCAACTTGTTATTTTCTCTCGGCTAACCAGCGGGCTACAGATAAGGACGTGCTGGTGAGGAGACATCTATATATCACCAGAGCTTCCGTCACATCTCGTTTCCCTCCTCCAAACGCGTGCATCCGCCTTTTTTTTTTTGTTTTTTTGTCCCTGAATAGACCCATCGCAAACACATCGTCCCCGACGCAGACATCATGGTATATAAACGAGGAAGTGCAAGTGATGCAGAGTGACACATGCCATGCGGGGACAGCTTCTCGCAGGCCGACATCTCATTAAGTTTGCAGCCAGCCAGCGCTCATTAGTCTGGCTCTCCAGTTATGTAAGTGCAACCACCAAAGCGATGGCTTTCTGCCGCACGCATGTATAATTTATACTGGTGAACTCTTGTGAATTTCTCCATGAGAGTCGAATTTTACAGGAGAGGAGTGATGTAGAAAAATTGCATATCCGAGATTATGCTTACCTGTACGCAGAGGAGTCACCGGAGGCAGGAGGGGGAGAGAAGAAGAGGAGGATGGAGAGAGAGAGAGAGAGAGAGAGAGAGGGAGAAACATAAATTAGCACAAGTAGAAATATTCCAATTGCATAGAAGTAGACTTTCAAACATTGCGGTACATATATTTTTTAGACAAACACATTGGGCACTTTAGATACGCTGGTTTACACGCTACTAGAATCACATCTTGGTAGAAAAACTGACGCTTAAAGGAGACCTATCACGCTTTTTTTGTTCTCGGTGCGTTCTATAGATTTTCTTTAAGCATTTCAGCGTGTAAACCTATTCTAGTAGCAACCCCGAAATGAAATTATGGACCTGAAAATGAGCATAGTATGTCCCCTTGAATATATAATTACGATCGGTCAGAACACGAACACAGCAGAACATGTGATGAAAGACCCCTGAAAGTCGTACCCCCTGCCCCCCCTGTGCAGCCACACATGGCTCTGTTTCAGAGATGGAGGAACTCAGGAGGAACACATGTTTCCGGGTGCACCATCAAGTATGTTGAACACAGCGGAGTTTACAGAGTTGGGGGGAACCGGCTTTAATTAGGGTTAAGCAGACCTGGTTCTATTTGTTTTCATTTGCGTGATTTATCCCCTTTCATTTGGCAGCTGGCTAACATGTCCCAGACCATCAGACCAACTCCGCCTGAGGTAAAAGGATATGGCTGGCCTTTTTTTTTTTTTCTTGAAAGCGGGAGAAAGAAGGAGTTGTGGAGTTTATTGGGCCGCTGTTGAGGCCACCTGTCGTGCGGATGTACTCGCAGAGTACTTGAATGCCGACGGAGGTGGTCGAGCTGCGATGCTGCATATTCTCCTTTTGGGTAAACACATCTCCTTCCATTGAAGGCCTCAGGGGGGAAAGAAGAGATGAGAAGGATGAGGGTGGGATGTCGCCTAAAGACCAAAGATGGGGTTATTAGATATTTGGACAAGCGCTCCGGACTGCATAAAGCTCTGTGCGTCTCGGGGGAGATGTGCTGATGGTTTTGAGGCTTTAGCCTGTCTCTGAATTACAAACAGTTCGAGGAACACCGGGCAAGCATCTGCGAGCATCTGCGAGCTATTCCGCGGCGAAGAAGAAATCAATCAAAAGCTAACATCTGCCTCGGCAAATACATTCTTTACTGCAGTAGAATCTACAAACCATAAACTCCAATATGGAAGGGGAAATGATCCGAGAAGTATGATCTAGATGCCTGTCATTGTTCACTCGCAACGACCGCTCGAACACACTTTCTCTCCCTCCGTTCCCATTTCTCCCCATTTAACTCTCACTCATATCGCAGCGAACGGGACTCATAAGATTACAGCTAATGTGTATACATCTTACTGTTGTGATCAGATTACCCCATCGCCGCTGAGGCTGATCCATTTGATGTGGAGACACGAGGGCTGAATTCAGCTGTGACGTACCACTGCCTCGGCTCATCGTCTTCCCCCCCCAAAAAAATAAACAAAACACGCCTCGGGCTTATACAAATTAGACACAGATATAAAGGCGCACCAGGGAGAGTCACATACTTCCATTCATTTTAACTTTCGTGTCAATCGTGCAAGCCGGCAAGCCACAAAATGTTCAGTATGTCCCATCTCCAGCTGCAGTGTTAAAGCAGAACAAAGGGCTTGGAAAAAAAACACATCACTGCTCAGTTTTTGACAAATGGTTATAGTTAGGGGTTTTTTTTTGTCTAATGACCAAGCCTGCCTTCAGTCAAAGCCTCCCTGTGAGCAGCTGATCAAGCCCAGGTAGTAGATTTACAGTCTGGTCAGCCTGCAGGCAGCTGAGGGGTCTGGGAACATCAATAAAGGGTTAACCAGCACCGTTAAGATTTAAAGGGGCAGTAAGTGGCTCCATTAGCCCGGGTGACTACAGCAGCCGTAGGGGTGGAGGTAAAAGGCAGGGTGGATGAAGGAGTGGGAGAGACAGGAGATGAAGTGCCCCTGAGACATCAAGTCCAGGAGGAGAAAAAGAGAGCTGGAGGGCTAAAGTTAAAGACTGCTGCTCAGGCATCAAATCAAAGCCACTGCTTTTACCTTCCAGCGTCAAGACAGAGGCAGCAACAGTCACTCCGCAAAGAGCAGGAAACACCACAGGAAATGAGACAGAGCGAGCGAGAAGAAGGGGTTTCATACCACTGGGCTTTACGCGGCTTCTCGGTCTGCACATCTGAGTCTGATCAGGAATCAGTGCAGTTGGCATTCGACTGCTGGCAAATGTGCCGCCTGAGTTTATGAGGCGGTCCAATCATTAATCACAGATACTTCCTGCTCAGCTTCCTCGAAAAACTTTGACTGGATGTTGACGTTTGCTATTTGGTTGGAGAGCTACTGAAGGATTCTCCAAATCCAGCCAAAGAATGATGTTTGTGAAGTTCCCACTTGTTTAACGCTCTGTCAGGGAGCTCAAATGAATTTGCCTGTGTGAGACGGCGATTGTGATTGGCCAGGGTGGTTCAAACCTGCGCCCGTGCGCTCAGCCATGTTCACCTTTTAATTGTGCAGCCCAAACCACTAGCTGCACAGCTAACTGTGCTAACCAGCCAAAGGCAGCTACAGTTAGACACTCTGGTGACACGTTGCCCACCTGTTTGTTTTCAGTATGAGTATGACAGGTTGCCAGTTCTCACATGCTGCATCTTTAACTCTGACAAAACACACACATTTGCAGACAGATCATGGGATAGATGAATCCACACAGCACAAACTAGACCTGACTCATCATTCATTATCCCCCTCTGAGCCGAATAATGCCTACATTTACAGGGAAGTGTCAGTCTCAAATGGAGCTTGACTACACCTTCATGTAGCCTGGAAACAAACGCTTACAAAACTTTTCCTATCCCCTCCAGCACTGCATCTGTAACTGTGACTTTCTTTGAAGTGAAAACTGTTGACAGCAGCTACTTCCTGTGTGACTCTGCAAATAAACACATACCATTTAGGCAGTGAAATGCTAAACAGTTTACCGAACTACTTAAACTTCTCAGAGATGAAATTTAAAGTCTGAATTTCAATAATTGCAAAATCAATGAGACACATTTTCCCCGTAACTGAATAAACTAGCTGTTCTCAGAGGAAAATAATGTCCCCAGAACACTATTTGAAGCTAGAAGGTTGGCACAGTCCACCAAATATAAACAAAGTGAAACAGTATGAAATTGAGTTCTCCTCAAAGGTCAGTTTGTTTATTCAGTTTATTCAGTAATGAAAACAAAGAGACTTTATTGAGTTTGTTCGGAAATAAACATCAGTCAGTGAGCATTTTTCTCCTCCGATTACAGATTCTTCCCAAGATCTACGTAGTGCACCTTTACGGACAAAAAATAATCATACCTGTGTGTTGAAATGACATCATCAGATGCAAACAAGCGTACCAATTCATATTACATCTCTTCTTGTGGCTGTGTTTCAGCAGGCTCCCTGGCCTTAAACAAGAGGCTGATACGAGTGATGATAACCTCCTTTTAATTTTCCAACCTTTTAATTCGCTAATCTGCAGCTTTCAATTCAATTTGTGCTTCTTTTTTTTTTTTTTTTTTTGTACAAAACACATAACACACAATCCCTGCTCAGCAGTCCTGCCCTGTAATAAGTGGAGGTCTCAACCCAGCACTTTAATAAATGTGTTAATTCAGAGCTCACCAGGCAGAAACAATGCCAGCATGGGAGATAAATTCCCCAGCTTTCATTTCCTCTGTCTGTCTTACGGCTGGTGCTGAGCTGGAGATGGCCCGTGGGGTTGGTAGTGAGGCGGGGGGGGGCGATGAAGATCATACATCACACCGAGGCATCCCTGCGTCTCTAACATGGCTTTGTCTCTGCTCTGTGTCTGTGCATCTGTTGATGTGTATTTGCTGAGCAGTAATAATACCATATGGCCATTGATAGTAAATGATGCATATTATAATTTGGTGGCAGAGGAATAGGGACAGAAGACTTTTATATCTAGAGCCTTTTCGCACCCGAGGATGTCGCAGCCCGAAATACAACTCTGCAGCTTTCTGACAGGTTGGTGGGGGGGGGGGCCCGGCCCACGCCACGCTCCCTCCGTGTGAGCCGCCGTGTGTGTGTGACTGTCCACTACACACGGACGGGGAGGGCCTTTTTATTACTAAACGAAAGCCCTGTGGAATCGCCGCCTCTACTCAACCTGAACGTTTCTATTATTAACTCTCGGCACCGCAAAATCCTCAAGGCGAGTCTTCCGCTGGTCTGTGAGGGAAAACATCTTTACTGGATAATAGCCCTTCGTCTAATTACAATGCCAGCAATCACAAACACGCACGCGCGCGCAAAGAAGGAGGAGAGGGAAGGAAAAAAGGTGACACACATGCACACAACTCACCGAGGGCGCGCATTTGTGGAAGTTTGCTGCAGCGGTGGTAAGCCGAGCTCATTAGCGCAGGTTGCTACAACGCGGATGACACGTTATAAAGAAGCCTCAATCAGATTTACAGAGCTTATCACTATTGCAACAACCGGTGACTGCATTGGAAACAGCTTGGAATGTGACAATCATACTATATCAGTGTGTGCACAGCATAAGGAAGTAAACTCATTCGGTGGGCTGGGAGCAGAAACTCCGGTCTGTTTCATCCCCCATCCCCCCGTATTGTCTGTATTCTTTCTTTTTCACAATCTGTGTTTGCGATCTCTGATTGAGCTCGCAGCGCCGGGGTCAGAGGTTAAGTTGCTCGCGTCTGGGATTCCTCAGAAGGCTCCTCATTCCTGACCGACCCGCACCGTAAACACCGAGCCCCTTAATCTTCTCCCCGCCGCCACATAAACACGCATATGTACACACACGAGCAAAAAAGGACTCAGGTTCCAGGCCGTCGATAAAACAGCATGCCAGCCCTCTCGTGTCACTTAGCCTCCCCCCTTCCCTGTTCCCCTTTTAATGGCTTTTTGAAGGGGACTGAAAGCTTTTCTCCTGACTCTCGCTCCCAGTTTGTTTAAACAAGTTAATTAGTGGCGGTTGATCTGATGGGACTCCGGTTGCCTCTCAGGTCTGTCGCAGACTCTCCGCTGCCAGTCAGGGGGACAAAGAGACACTAATCCCAGTTAAACTGGCTGGCTGGCTGGAGGAAGTCAAAGACAACTTGACTAAACATGCTATAGAATGAAAAGAGGATCTAGAGAGAGAATAGATGCATCAAAGTCATTTAACTGCTTCGCAAAAATCAGTGTTGAAGCCTGTCGAGTCTAAAATACACTTTAAAGAGGTTCTAGGTAGTTTTGGACAACTTTACAGTCAGTTTCTTTAATCAGTTTCTTTAGGTCAATGAAGATCTTTCTCTTCCGGTTAAAATTTCGTTCCCAAAACTACGGAGTGCACCTTTAAAGGACAAGGAAGAGGCATGATTCATGTTATGACTCATCCTTCTCAGTCCTCTCTTGTGTTTTTCCTCGGGGCAGCCGAGATATCAATATTGACATCATCATTGTAAAACTCATATTTTACAGCGCCTCCTTTTATGGATCGGCATACTCATTAGCATGCAGGAGCCATTACTCCCAATCGATATATCACCAATGGCAACTCTTTCTGCTTGGCGAGAGCACTAATTATCAGGCATTTTTCCCCCAAAATTGCCGGAAACTGAGGTAGTTAAACCTGTATCCTTCAATACCAAATAATTACACCACCCATCTCTAATTTTGTATTTATTGTGAAAGTGATTAAAGATGATGTTTTGATTCAAGTCAGCAACTTTTTTTTTTTAAGATAAATGGCCTTTTTGGACCCATTTCAAACATCACAGCACTGATACAGGTGCTAAATGGCTATCTGAATACTGACTCAGGTGAAACATCAGTTCTGTGGCTCAACCTGACATGTGGAGCTCCCCTCCCCCGGGATCAATTCTTGGGCCATTTTATGCAAAATGTACATTTGGTCTCTAGGTCAACTCATACACGACAATAACTAATGACAGCTAAGCAGACAACCCTTAAGTTTACTCAGATTCGTATTACAAATACTTAGGGAGATATTTCATGTATCTGCATTTATTTTTCCTTTTTACTCCCTATATATATATATATATATCTCAAATATCTGCCCCGTCTACTCTACTTACATTTTCAAAACAGGCTTGTTGCTTTAATTTTATTGCATTTGAGGGGAATTATCGATTATACGTCACAGGACTGATTTCAACCCATCAGTGCATATTACACATGGCAGACGCAGCAAGATGAGACCATGTAGAAGACATTTCAGGACTAAGACACGCAGAGAGAGAGACTCCAGTGGGGACAAAAGGCACGCACCTTTTACCAGTCTTTTTTTTACAAGTATCTGTACTACTACTTGACACACCTTCTTCTGATCTACTCAACTCTCTCGCCAAGCGACTGTAGTCATTTAGACTATCAATACTCAGAGCAAGTAAATAGCATGCCATTACATTTCCTTCCATTGACTAAAGACAAGAGAGAAATCACTGTTTTTGGCAACAAAGGGGAAAGAATAATAGTTATTTGTCAGCTTGATTCCGGAGCTTGAAAGACACAATTCAGACTATAAAGACTTCAGACGTGTTTGAAAAAGTCAGCGTTATAATGGACTCAGATGTGCACTTTGGCAGGCACATTAAAGCGAAAAGTAAATCAGCATTTTTATCATCTCATACAAAACAGCAAGAATGAGAGGGCTCAGGGCAAGACAATTTCGAAGAACCCACTCATGCTTTCACTTTCAGCAGAACGGACTGTTGTAACGACCTATTATATATCTTCCTTCCAAAACAGACCTTCAGAGATCAGAGCTCATTCAGAAATCTGCTGCCAGAGTCCTAAAAAGAACGAACACAACTGAGCACATTGATTCATTACGTGACAAATATATTTGAAATCTTGGACAGAAATACATTTTTGATCTCCTTCATGAACATGAAACCCTATAAAGCCTTACAACTTTACCAGTGCAGGTAATCAACTGGTATCGCACCGCGAGTCAGAACCAAAATGGCTGAAAAGCTGCTTTGAGGTAATATCCTGCGCATGGACAGAAGCAACTTCATTATAATCTCAAATGCACTCCAACCTTAGTGACTTTCAAATCTAAATTAAAACCTCAGCTCTTCTCCCCAAGCCTTGATTGATTGGTTTTTCCACTGCACTTTTATTTCCTCTGTTGAATTTGGGGGCAACTTAAGAATTATAACTGCTTTGGAACTGGACTATTGGGTATTTCTAGCCTGTTATTATGTTTGTTGATTCGCATTTTATTTTCATTCATTTATCTTTATTGATTTTACTTTGTTTTTATTTCTCTTTGTTTTTTAATTTCATTCTGCCTATGTAAAGCGGTCTGAACTGCACCTGTTTCAAATGAGTTATATGAATATATATATATATATATATATATATATATATATATATATATATATATATATATATATATATATATATATATATATATATATATATAAAGCCGCCTTGCCATGTCTAATTATTGATCACAGCAAGAATTAAAATGGATTTGTAAATCCGCTCCTCAGCTGAAGCTCCGTGTTTCTTATGATTGTGCTTTTGGTCAGCTTAACTGTGAGAACTGTGGGAATAAATCATGAATAGACCTTTGTTTTCTCTGGTACAAGTTTAAAGGTGCTATAATATGTAAGAATTGGCTGACTGTCAAACTCAAACGGAGCAGCATATCTTAAGAGTAACACCTCACTGTGGCTGCCATTAGCTTGTTAGCTCGTTTAGCCGTGCATCTAGTGGTCCAGACTGGGAGCACCAGGGAAGTATTGGTGTTTACACCACAAACACAGGAGCTTTGAAACAACTGTTATAGCTTCATATGCATTTTCTTGAATGTTTTCGGCCCAAATTCCTTCATGTTCCAACTTTAAATCCATTTTCTCAAGGGCTGCCTCGGACGTCGCACACTGAACGATTCACAAAACCAAATCCAAAAAATCCATAACCTCTCTACTTAAAGATGTCAGGGCAATCAACGTCCTGGAACGGCAGTTTGTTTACTGATCCCCAGCCGAGACGAGCGAATCGGATGACCACGCAATTTCTATATTATCAAGCTCGTAAAAGAAGACTCAACTGAGAGTTAGAGGAGGTATCGCAGGGTGGTGAGGGGGAGAAACAAAAAGAAGAGGTGCATGGAGGGGTCACGTCTCTCGAGCGATGGAGCCGAATTAAAATGGCTCCGTGTGAGGAAACGCCGTCTGACATCCTCTTCAAAGGAGAGGTGAGACACATAGAGTAGGAGGAAATGCAGAATGCTGAGAAGGAGCTAAGGGGAGGCTGGGAGGGGGGAGGGTTATTGATTAAGAGAGCAAGAATGTGGGAGAGGAGGCAGCCCAGCGAGGGAGTGAAGAGGTAGAGGTAAGGAGGTGGGATGAAAAGGATGACTAAAGCGGCGAGAGGAAGCGCAACGAGGGGAGTTGAAAGCAGGTTCAGACTCAATCAGCAGGTAAAGGGGGGAGAGAGAGAAAGAGAGAGAGAAAGAGAGAGAGAGAGAGAGAGAAAGGGACGGGGCGGGCATTGTGAGCGAGACACAATTATACCCCCTCATCTCCAAAGTAGGTAAGCCTCCGGTGGCTGACGGAGCAGATGAAAGCGGAGTAGGGGAGCAAGCGACGAGAGTTAGCGATCGCGAGATAGTTAACATGTTCCCAGCCATTCCCCGGCACCCCTGCTGTCCCTGCCAGTCAGCGTGCATCCTGATCTCCTTCCTAATGAGTTGTTTACATCCACAGCGGCAGATCAAAAAAGCCTCACCTCCGAGTCATGGTTGGCGGCGTCAATACTTCCAGATACATTAAGAATCTTCAGATTTTTTTTTTTTCGCAGCGAGTCCCTCATTTGAAAAAAAAAAACACGGGCAAACACATTATTACAGCTATGAGCGCTTCTCTCTTTTCCGTAGTTCATCCCTAATTCCTCCAACTGGGATGCCTGGGGATTGTGTCAGTCTTCTCTAATGACCAAGATTAATGTTAAGTAGCATTATGGTAATGGAGGTACCAGGCCTACTCCACTTTATTAAATAAAGCTGCATGAAAATGAATACGATTATGGATTCTGCCATTGTTAATGGAGCATGGCGGAGAACAATGTTGACTTTTCTTCTCATTATTGTTTTGATATGATGATCAGGGTGTGTTCCGCCACTGGGCCAACACACACACACACACACACACACACACACACACACACAAACACAAAAAAAAAAATAGACCCAGGCAAGGCGCTCCGATCTGCATCTGGTAGCATATAATCTAGCATCACAGCGGGGACTTTAACCCTGCGTGTGCTTAGAGGTGCAGAGCGAGAGAGACAAAGTAAGAGGCGGCGAGAATTACTGTACGCTCCGGTGCATTCCCAGCACTCCCTTCAAAATTTCACCAGCAGCGGAATCGTACGGAGCTTTGAAAAGAGCTGCGGCGCTGTCGAGGCACCCCGCGAAGATCTGCAGTAGCCTAGAAATCAAAACCTCTGCTTTGAGAATTTTTTTTAAAAAATGTACAAACATTGTTCTGGATTACAATAGCGTGAATGTTTTTTTTTTCCCTGCAACCCCCTATCTGAGAGCAGCCCAGGGATCTCTACAGACAGAAACATGAGAGCGGTCTGGATTAGGCGAAGCGGTTGTTCGAGGCTCACCACCTGTGCGTGTGTGCTGTGCAGTGCGCTGCGGTGGCACCGGTGGCCAATCTCGTGAAAACGGGACCCGGGCTTTGAGGTCTCCCCTCGTGGGGATGATCTGTCCTCCGTCTCCTCTTCTCCCACCCTCAATTTCCCCTCAGAACGTGTTCACCTCCCCCCCGAGTCGCACACACCAGAGCACTTAACCTCAACAGGCCTCCCCCTCTGCTCCGTCTGCCCCCGACACAGACGCATCGTCACATCAACTCAGCTCATATTTAGCCCTGGATATGAAAGATTAATGGGGGAGAGAGCAAAGGGAGGGGTTGAATCAGCGTTCGGGTCTGCCAAAGGCCCCGTCCTCTTCCAGTCAGGGAGCTCTCACTCCTGTTCCCGTGGAACTGCAGAGGGTCTGTAGTTTTAACTGAAGTGCTGAAAGGAAGGAGGCATCATGCCGAGCTCTCCACCCTGGTGTCACTTTCAGTTTACCTTCCCCTGCTGAGAATCCTCCACCAATTATTTGGGCTACAGCACACACTGCTTTCCTTTCTGCAACAAACAATGACATCAAATACTGCGTCTTCTGAGATCTTTGAGAGGGAGAAAAAAAAAAAAACAATCTTTGAATTTTTGACAACTTTCCACGAAACCGGGGGCGCCCGAGCTGCAAATTCAAACAGCGCAAGCTCACAAATTCATTGGGATGTCTGTCCAGCAACAGCTACCGACTGTTAATTGAATATGTAGAGACTCTGTCGATAAACATTTAAGACTTCTTTCTTTACTTCTTTCTATAAAGAGATATAGCCTGGAGTAAGGTTACCGAAGGAAACACAATTGGATAAAAAGATGAATCAATGATAAAAGTAGATTACACGGTGCCGTCTATTTCTTTCAGCAATCTAAAGTCTCTTTACAATCCCTGACCTGAGACACGGCGAGGAGAGGCAGAGGAAGGAGAGACGGCGAGGAACATCCTGATGAAAAATACACACTAAGCTCCTCTCGGCACATCAAATATTAAGAGCCAATATTAGCCATGGCTTTGTCACCCCGTCACCATTGCCAGAAAGCATCCTCATGAGAGTGCACGTGTGTTCTTGTGTTCTCGTGTCTTGCGGTGTGAAAGTAATCGTCACACAGGCATGTGCGGCTCTGGCAGCTGTGAAGAGGGAGAGGTCGCTCACGGGGCATCGCTCAAAACAGGAACTCCCTCACTTTTCCTCGGGAGTTGGGGTTGAAGGGGGGGGGCGGGTTTTGGAGAGGGGAATATTTGTGCTGCGGTGGTTTCAGCTCTCAGCGTGGGAGAGGTGGTGTGGGCAGCGCAGAGCCTTGAGGAGCTGACCTCATCCAGCACAGTGGCATGACCCCGCCCATCTGAAAGTCTTCCCATAACTCTCCCTTCACACTCCGGGAAAGTGTCACAAGTTCAAATCTGTTGCATTTACACTCGCACGATTGAATGCGCCACTAATTTTTTTTTTTTTCTTTTACTGACCCACATGTCAATAACACATCCAAGCAAAACACCTTCCTAAAAGCCAGCCGAGGGCGGTGGTGACAGCACAACGCTCCCCGAGCTTCAGAGGGACTTAATGGTAAGTATTGGGGGCACTGAATAACTTCTTGCTCTTTGTGCAGCGACAGCGGAGGTTGCAGAGCATTGCAGAGTTGTCTTGAGCTCTCTCTCTCTCTCTCTCTCTCTCTCCCCAAAGCCCTCTTTCTCTTGTTTGGCATTTTCCCCCTCTTCCCCTTCACCGCCACCACCGCGGGCACTTTCGATGAGTCCTCGAGACGCTTCAAACACTCTCAGAGAAAAAATACCCCCCCCAAAAAAACTGAATATCAAATCTTGAGGGAGCGCTCGCACTGTTCCTTGAGCAGCTGCATTGGGTTTTGTAGAACACAGGAAGCTCATCCAGCGGGCAGTTCCTGGCCACTTTGTCCAGCTTCAAAAGCGATGTGGGACTCTGACTCAGGGTGGAGTGAGGTAAAGGTTCAGGGTTGGGACGACGCGAGCGGTGGCCAACTTTGACAGAGGCGCTGTGTTATGCTGCTTCTTTGAGTACCGCACGAGAGAGGTCATGCTTACATCATGTTTACAGTTATAGATCCAGTAACCGTTTGCTAAGAAATTAAAGGTGCAATACGTAAGAACTGGCCACTGCATATCACTCGAAGAAACGCTAACTGCTGCTAATTGTAGCTGCTGTTGGCTTTACAGCACAGTTAGCCGTGCAGTTAGCGGTCCAGAAGCTTTGAGCTTGACGCACAGCTGGCGCAGGAGCTTCTGACCGGGACAGGCCGTGACTAGCTGACAAATGTGTATATTTTGTGGTTTCTTTGCTCCAAATCAATTGATCAAGAAAATGATGGACAATAAATTGTAAAAGGAAAATAACCATTAGTTGCAGCTCTTGCTTAAAGCAGCCTCATATTGCCACAAACACACATTTCTACAACTACTGCTCTCCCTTCACTATCCAGCTGCAGCCCTCCTATCTCTGGACACAGCACCTTATTCATTATTCAGGTAACACGGGACTAAATCGATTTCCTGCCCTCACCCCTCACCTCTCACCTGCCTCCTCTTCCTCTCAGATCAACATTCCCCACAGAGTGCAAAGGGCCCGGGACCGCACGAGCAAGTATTCAGGGGTATTTGGCGGAATAGCCCCCATTTGAGCTGGTTTAGGATTTCACATAAACACACCTTGATCCCTAAATCTCAGCTAAGCCTGTTTCAGTTTCAAACAGCAAGGAAAAGAGGCTGCTCGAACACTTAGGCAGGCAGGCAGGACGGCTGCCGGATAGATCATGTAGAGACTCTACGCGTCCATACGTCGGGGCTGGAAAGCCCATCTGAATGTTAACGTCTCTAAATGAATTAGTATTACTTGTGCATGTGGGCACAGCGTGTTTGAAAATCCAGGTTCCACATGTGCAGTATCTCCGAGTGTGTGCGTGTGTGTTCATAACCCCGTGCCTGCATGCGGCTGCCCTCCCTACAGGGATCCGCTCCTTCAGACACATTTTCACCTCATCTGCGTTTAAGGGCATTAATATTGCACTAACCGCGGTGGCAGGGTTAAATGGATGACTGGGGGGCAAGGAGGGGGGCTGAATGTCAAATGCAATCCCTTCACTTTTTCTTCCTTGCCTCTGCCTTCCTCTGTCCTTTTTTTTTTTTTTTTTTCTTTTGCTGTGATATGGTACGACGTGAGGAGTACGGCGGGGGGATGCTGTAGTCGGCTCTCCGCAGGGACGAGATCCAGAAGCCACGGCACCAGCATGCGTTCTCTGTTTGCAGGGAATATACGATCCTTTTCATCTGCACTCACATTAGTGGCTCCTGCTGCTCTTCCGCTCTCCTCCCCTGTTGCTCGCCATCCATCTATGCATTTGCAAAAATATCCGACCAAAAGAGGCCAGGTGGAGGAAAGGAGAGGATAGCGACAGGATGTGCCGCAGACCTTCAAATGTTAACTTTCATTTCAACGGCCCTCAGCCTAGTCAAGGTTAATAATAGAAGGGCCTATTGTTAAAAAATGTAAAAAATGTTTACAAGCTTGTTAACATGGAAAAGGTCTTCCCGAAGAGCACGCAGCACAATATATCACACAAACTATCGCTGTAACATCAATCTGGTCCTGCTGGGACTGTCGTGCTATGCGGAGACCGAAGCCTTTCATGTTGCTTCGCTAATTGAGTCCCATTCCTATCATTGAATTCATCGCTGAGTCGTTTTGCGGGTAGGCTGAGCAGAAGAAGAAGAAGAAGAAGAAGGAGGAGAGGAAGAGGAAGAAGAAGAAAAGGCGGGGCTTGGCGGCCCGACAACACTGACATCAGCGAGGTCACCCTGAGGTTAGGTTAACAGGCATACGAGCTCCTGAAAAATTAAAAGCCTGAGCTCACGAAAGGGCTTCACTCGGAGCACAAGCGGCATGACCTGGAGGATATGCGAAAAAGAGTGCAGCGTAGACGGGCGAACAGACACACACACGCACGCACGCACGCACGCATTGCCGCTGGTGTTAATGCACTAGGTGTGTCGATCAGCTTCCGCATGGGTGACCCTGCAACACACCTATTGGCACACGCTCCCATTCCTCCGGCTCGGCTCGTCGGACGAAAAAAAACAAAAAAATTCGCCAGTGATTGAGCGCTCAGTGGAGTGAACAGCTGCAGATCCACACCGACAGGACAGATGCACCGACAATGCTGCTGACGGACAGATCATATCTCTTTCTCTCCTTTTCGTCTCGTTTTTTCCCCCCCTTTTTTTTTCACTCCTCTCCGTTTTCATCCACGCACGCACGCACAGCCAGCAGCAGCTGTGCTTAGTGAAGTGTGAGGTATACAGTAAGTGTTGTTATGCAGGGTCACAGGGGCAAGGTGTCAGTACTTCATCTCTGAAGTGTTAGAATGCCAATTATAAAAGGGGCTTGGTGTGCAACACAGGCAAAGGTTGGGTTTCGGAAGGTGGAGGCTCAATGAAGTCATTGTTTTCTCCTACAAAATCCCTTATATGAAAGCCGTTTCCTTTTATTTTGTTTATATTATTGAGCAAATAAAACATGATGCAAGGAACGCAAAAAAGTAGAATTCCTTATTAGATTTTACATGATCAATAAAGTGGAGTCTGATAGAACACAAAGTCGCAGCAACGACGATGCTTTAAACAAAGGTGTTTCAGCAAGGAAGCTACGATTTATCAAATGTAGATGTCTCACACACGTTTAACCACCAGCACAGTGGATCTACACACTAGAACATAGTGTATAGTGCTGTCTGTCCTTGCCGAAGTCCAGCACACTCGGAGGGAGTGCATTCAGGCTACGTCACTTCAAATGGCGAAGGATATGTGCACCGACAGGGATGTCAAGGGGCCTTCCAGTGCACCTCATAGAATATGTAAATGACAATCGTCAGGGTATAAAAGTCTAAGTCGAGCAACAGCGCAGCTGTCAGTGCTGAAAACCGTGACCTTAAAATCGGAACGTAAAATTGAACTGTGGATTTGGAGAACCATGACAACCCAACACAGGACTGAAGTTGAAGCCAGGCAGCAACTACTGCTGTCAATTGACGTGACCGAACCCGACCCAGTTATCCTCTATTAAGCAAAATAGGTCACAATGTCTCCTTCTGTTACTGAGTCATGGTATTGAATAGTGGTTGGAAAAAATGCAGAACGTAATGATTTCACAGTGAGTTTGACTTTGGATATAAGATGTCATCACGTCGTCACTTTACACTACCAGACGTCCGTGTGAAGAGAAACTTTTTTCAGATGGAACTTTTTCCAAATACCAATAAGTCTATCCTGAATCCAAGCTAACATTTGTGCCTCATTAGAAGAAATTCCTTTCCTTCACCAGAGTGGGAAAGGCCTGGGGACAGTATGAGCCCTGATCTTTGAACTTTGATGACCAAAGTATAATGAGTTAATCCTATTCTATGTATCTTTTTTAATCTCTCACATCCCAAAGCATAAATGATGCCCTTGGGGAAAGGCATCCTAACTAGCCAACGTGTGTTTATGGTTTTGAAATGACATAAACTGCAGTGTATGACGGTAAGTTCAACGTTTTATTGTGCTCCTGGCTTTATCCTTGATGGAATTACTTTGACTGCTGGAATACTTATTAAATGCCTCTCACATCTGTCAGCGGTGGCTCGTCTGTAAACAAACATGTTTTGACAGCGGAGATCCAATGAGTTGATACAGAATAATGAGTCAGTTAGCAGGGGAGGGGAAAAAAGAAAAGCTGCCAAGCCCATCTTCCTTTATTGACTATCTGCCTCCAGTGACCGAACACGCACTTTTGTCCATCTCTATTCAAAGACTTCTCTTTGAAACAATTATTAAACATACAGTGAGATTGGCTCGGCTGAATATTCAAAGAAAATGTGTTGCTACTGGAGGATAAACATGCATCCACACTTGAAACGTTTCAAGTCTTAGGTATGGTGTGTTCAGGTTGTCCGTGGGGAAACCGCGGACAATTGTTAAATTCCAGATTTTCTTGACATGTAGGACACAGGTGCATAAAATGCGGCATTCATAATTCAAAGCTCTATCTGAGATTCTTTTTTTTTTTTGTTCTTTCTTTTCCAATTCCCCGAGCCATATGTCATTTCATTTCACACGTGTTGTTAAAAATGACAAAGATTCTTCTGTTATTCATCACTTGTCACACCATTTCTAGGGTTTTTCAGTCAGAGGGATGTCATTGTTGCCGAGGTGAGCAGTTCTGCAGGGTAGAAACTACAGCGAGAGTTGGCTCCTGCGCTCGTCCCAGCAATCACCGCGGCGCCGTTTGCTAAGATGTGACTGCATACTGTCCCCCTTCGTCCCGAACACAACCAAGCACAGACGGACTCATTTGCTCAGTCTACACCGCTGAGCCTATGCAGATGTGACACGGGCTGCTGCAGATCTAGCACAAAGCAAACACAACTTACAGTAAATGAGGGTGAATAGTCTATATTCATTTGGCTGATTCAGTGAACTGGATGAAACAAGCATTTTGGTGTCGGCTTTCATCAAGGTGTAAAACACGAGATGAGCTCACAGAGTGGACTGGGGAGGGGGAGATATATTCTGGAGGGGAATCAAATCGAACAGGATGACTTAACTAAAAGAGAAGCATACAAAGTGAAACACTTTTGCTTAAACGCACATTTTTCAACCGAGATATGGAAAATATAAGGTTGGAGATCAAGCCCACAAATAAAAAAAGAGCAACAGCACATCATGAAGGAATCAAAAGAAAAGCAGACAGCTCAGTGGGGAAGAGCAACCTTGAAATTATCAGCAAAGTCACATTTAAATACCTCCTGGTTTCTTACATACAGAGTCTGTCTCTCTCTCTTTCCCTGCTCACTCCACTGTGCATTGATTTCAAACCAGGGGACAACAGGAGGCATCAGTGCAAATGGTGAAGGAGACAAGTGTGTCATTTATCGTTCCACCTCCAGGTTAATTGACAAGATAATTACAAGACTGGGGCGAAAGGATGGAAACCGACAGCCAGGGGCGCACGCATGCCTGCATTTCTAAGGCAGAAGGAGAGATGGGCTCTGGAACATGTGCACATGTTTTAAAGTGCAATTCATTACGCTGGCACTTGTATTTGTTTATTGGTAATGAGCAACTACATGGGTGAATTTTTTTCATTGGAAACTTGGCTCCAACCAAACTACTTTGCTTCTCTGACAAACATGCCAGCAGTTTTTCTAGCACAGTAGCCCTGCTAGCCAAATTGTATCACATAAACATTGTGAGAACATAATCAGATGGCAGGAACAGAAACAAATGTCAAGTTGCTGATGGTGCCAGTTCCATATGATAGAAGGCTGCAAAATACTGAAACTACGAAATGCATTTACTTTTGTGGTAACTCTATCAGTTTCAAAGAAGAACCACACAACTGGTGGAGAAAACTGGGTCTTTCTGACAAGCCATAATCATGTCTTGTCAAGTTTGCATAGAGAACATTTTACCTGACATCGCTCAAAGAGCCCACACACATCAACATGGTCATGTCCTTTAATCAGTAGTATACTGTGCTGGTGGTATCATAGTTATGGTTATTGGTTTAGTTATTTCCTGTTTTATTATCTAAATTATATCCTCTTGTTATTCGTTGTCACACTTTACCTCATGTTCACTATTGATCCTAGTGTTCTGCTTCCCTCATGTGTTCCTAGTGTTCTGTTTCCCTCTTGTGTTCCCAGTGTTCTGTCTCCCTCATGTGTTCCTAGTGTTCTGCTTCCCTCATGTGTTCCTAGTGTTCTGTTTCCCTCTTGTGTTCCCAGTGTTCTGCTTCCCTCTTGTGTTCCTAGTGTTCTGTTTCCCTCTTGTGTTCCTAGTGTTCTGCTTCCCTATTGTGTTCCTAATGTTCTCTTTCTTTCCTGTGTTCCTAGTGCTCTGTTTCTTTCCTGTGTTCCTAGAGTTCTGTTTCCCTCATGTGTTCCTAGAGTTCTGTTTCCCTCATGTGTTCCTAGAGTTCTGTTTCTTTCGTGAATTCATAGTGTTCTGTTTCCCTACTGTGTTCTTAGGGTTTTCACATCAGCCACCGCCCTGTAGCCAGCCTCTGCACCTGCACCTCACCCCCTCCTTGGTTTAGTTTGTATTTAAGTCAGTGTTGTTCCCTCACTCTTTGTTGGTCCTTCTCTTTCCGACGTGCTTTTTGGATTTTGGTGGTAGGACTTTGGATTTTTCATTGGAAATCAGCTCAGTAAAGCTGCCTGCCTCTTTGTGTCAGCATTTGGGTTCTACACAGTCCTATTTTGAACTGTGGACAGGAGCAGGCCTACCACTGGTTTTAACTTTTAGACTTATAGTTACTCTTTATAAGGCTTAGTTAAGAGCCTTTTTCAAGTCCTGAAGGGATGTTATATGAACAACACCAAATTTTAAAAAGTTGGGACACTGTGTAATTGTGGATAAAAACAGTATGCAATCATTTTCTTTTCAAAAAGTACATTAAATCGTTCAAAAATTTTCAATGAATTGTGCAGCCCTTCTTTGTGCTGTTTCAACTGAGTATATGTCAAAAAAGAACTCGCAAATGAACACATTCTGTTTTATCTTTGTTTTACAGTGTCACCTGGGTTGTCGCTGTGACACAGCTATCAAACTCCTTTTATAAGGAGATAAGACAAGTTTGTGAGATGATTATAGTTTTTTCACACACATTGTTTTTGTCTTTAGCACCATAATATTAAGATAAACTTTAATTATGGGTTGTGGATCTGTGTTTTTTTTTTTTCCCCCTTTTCTCTATATTTTTTGCTCATGGTAGGTATTTAGTGTCATTTCATCAACTTGTGGTTTAATTGCTGTGAATCACTTTATGATGATTGGCAGTCACGGCCCTGTGAATGGCTGACAGGTATCATGCAAGTAGACAAGCAAATAATAGACATGGGAGGGTGACGAGCTTCATTGAATATTTTTCCATGGCAACACGTGAGGCCGAGGTTCTCTCTTTAGTCAACCTTATTTCACACATTTATAACGTGACTTTTATGGTTGATGCAGTCATTAAAGAGAGTCTGCGGCCCAGCTCTGCACTTCAAAGATAAGTGGCATTTATCTTCCGCATAACACACATGCAATGGTCCCTAAAAATACCCCGAGATATTACCGCAAAGCTCAGGTAATGTTGTACACAAGACAGTCCTTTAGAGAATTAGCATGGAAGTCTGGTACAAAGAACCGAATGATAAATGTGGCAATAAATGTAGTGAAATGAAACTTTTTTTTGCCGAGCATTGTTCGGAACAAGCAAGACTCCTGAGTCCAGCCAAGAGGATGTCAGTGAGTCATTCATTTTGCCCCCTGGGACCACATTCAAGCTTTCTCCTCTCTGGCTTCCATTCTCTCTCTGTCCCTCTCTTTCTCTCTGGTGCTGCGGCTTTCTTCCTCCCTTGTTCAACAGCTGTGGAGCAGGGTTAGGGTCAAGGGAATCTCACGCACACCCGCACATGCACACACACAGGAAGATGTGCTACTGTTAGGCTTGAATGCAGCTGAGGGTGTGGAGTCGCAGGGCTGGATTTTCCCATGCCAATACTTAACTGCTGGGTGTATTTGAAACTGTGGGGAGACCTCCACTGCCCTTTGGATCCCTCCCCTGGCCCCTGGCCCCTGGCCCAGAGGCTGCGTCCTCTCCCCTGCTGGGACACTCAATGGACTCTGTGTGTGTGTGTGTGTGTGTGTGAGTGTGTGTGTTTGCTGTGTGTGTTAATGGCCAATCTCAGGAGGGGTTCTGTCATTCAGTTTTCAGCCATTCAGCCACCAGCCTCAACATTGCGGGCCGCCAGCCCCCTCGCCCAGGGCAAGTCATCTGTCTTTTAAAACACAAACCGCGATCTCCTCCTCCACCCCAAAAACGTATTTCCCTATGGATCCATTTTCCTCAAGTATCCAATTCATTTTTTTGAAGTTGCTATCTTGGTAAATATATCTTTCTGCCTGTTTTTCTACCCCCTCCTGCGCTTAAGGCTCACAAAATTACTGCTTGCCTCGCTCTGTCCCTCCCTTCTTCCGTCCTTGCCGACATCCATCCAGTCCCGGGGTTTGTGTAGGACATCTCCTGCAGAGGGAGTTGAAAGCATTCCTCTGCCTCCCCTGTCATCATGGCTTATTTAATAACCATCCCAATAAAGTCAACAACAAGGCCCGCGATGCAACCCCCCCTCCTTTCCACCGTGGGCCCCCCAACCCCTCGCCCTCAGGTCTGATGAATGGGGCCATCAGGCATGCCAGCTGCCCCGGAGGTGAGCAGGCTGCCCCCGCCGGGCAGCCAGGCCACCGAGCCAGAGGGAGGAAGTGGAGCAGAGCGGAGAGGGGCAGGGCAGGCCCGGCATGCCAGAACTCACACTAGGCAAAAGCTTGGACGGAAAGAGCTAGTGGAAATATGGAGAAACGTGGGGAGGGTTGGTGAAGCAGAGGGGTACAGGATGCACGAGCAAACAGGGGGCCGGACTAGACGCCAGCAACACAGTGGGCAGTGTGGATTCACTCACAACATGTTTGTGCTCACTGCTTGCTCATGACTTTCCACTTCTCCTGACAGTTGTTCAATATTCCACAAGGCAGAATGTCCACTTGGTAACATTAGTAAAGCTATGGTGGAGATGGCGGAAATCTAATTCAGAAAATTTGCATTTTTACAAGGTCCTTTGCATCAATTATAGAAAATGTAAAGCTTGTAAATGTATCATGGTGGTAACTGAGGAGCCTAGTGTACTTTGTGACTGTCATGTAGACCTGCAATGATTCGGGTTGGGGTTATTTTTCATTATTTATCATTCATTAGGTGTCTGGACTGTAAGTTGGACAAAAGAAGCAATTTCAAGAGATCTGTTTGGGCTGTGTGGCATTTCATCCACATCATTGGTAATGAAAATAATCATCAGCTGCAGTTCTGCTCTTATGTCGTATTGTAAGTGCATGAATTGCATCGTGTATGGTTTGATTTTGCATCTGGAACAACACCATTAGCTTTATGTATGTGTAAGTTAGAGCCAGGCAAAGTAGATAAAAGTAGAAGAGGGATGTTGTGAGGCAACATTGTGAATCCTTAATTGGGCAAACAAACATGGAGCATGCACGCACGCATACGCATTAATCTGCAAGGCCACACTCATGAATTTAGAGGAGGATGATAATTAGAGCGGCCAACGCGTGGTCATACAGCACAAACACGTGTGAGTGACAACTGCTTCCCCAGCAGGCGGCTTAATACCAGAGCAGGACTTCGCAGAAAGCACGATGAGCTTTGATTATTGGCAGGCCAAAGTTGTTTCCATACTACCTGTCATAATTCTTGACTCGGCCCAAATTTACAGCATATGTGATCCCCTCCCATCCACTCCTGCCAAATAGCTAGCCATGCCTCCTATTCATTACACGGCAGTCTCCCTGTGCCACTCGTAAGGCTGCTGCCAGCCTTTGGGTCTGTTGTGTGGATACAGAGCTGGTAAATTGGTCAAAGCTACAAAGCTCGCCGAGAAAAATCTTGACAGAGTGGGAAAATATCAGAAGCCGAATGTTTCCCCATCGCACATGAATCTTGAAGAGAAAGAGGAAGACATCCAGGATGAGGGAATGTTAGTCAACTGGGACCGCGCGTCAAGCCGGCTAAGACATATGGCTGAAGCAATAAAAAGTACAGTATCGACATTCACAACATCATTTTTCTTAATCTGAGCTGCTGGGGGGGGAGACTGGGTAGATTTACTCAAGGATAGTTTGCCCGCTAGAATCCTCAGACTACCGCTCCCTTTGATTTGCTGTGGAGTTGCTGCTATATTCCCCTGCAGCCGCTGGGTTAGCTGCTTTCCTACCTGTTTAAAAAAAAAAAAATCTTTTATCTCCATCCAGCTCACTTTCTCTCTTTACGTTCCCATCCCTCGCCATTGGGGAAATCTTTATTTTCGCATCCAAGCAAACATTTTTATAAATGCAAACAGGCCCTCTGAAGACAGCTTCAGAGGCGAGACCTGCCCTGTACCTGAAAGCGCAGCGGCACGTCTCTCCTGGCCCCGGCCCTCAGAGTAAGCACAGCTGTGTTGAATATTTCCCTCACTCCTCAGTTCATTTGAGGGTGATCTGAGCCCGGTTAGCCCCCAGGACATGGAGTGGTAAACAGGCTTGACTATCAAAGCAAACCACCCCAGTCAGAAAGACTGGAATATGAGCTCTTGACCACTGAAACTGTGTATGCAGGCAGGCGGGCAGGCAGCAGGCAGTCAGCAGCTGGGCAGAGCTCAAAGACTCCCTGACAGCAGCTGACTTGACCTAGTGCTTCCAGGCTGAGAAAACAAGATTCCCCACATCATCAGTGGGCAGCAGAAGGATTGTATGTCCACCATTACTGTAAGCACTGTACTCTAATGGGGAAATGGCCTTAACTAACCTAATAACCGCACTGGAACTAATTGATTACGCGTTGGGAAATTCAACTTGTTTTGGGTGTTTATTTTCCGCAAATTCTCTAAAAGCACTGTAGCTCAGTGGTCGGCTTTTGTCGCCTCACAGCTAGGAGGTCCCAGGCCCCTGTGGAGTTCACAGTTTTCCTCCCTATGTTGCCATGGGGTTTCATTCCAGGTCAGGTCAAGTCTCCTGACAGTGCCCTTCAACTTCTAGCACTGGCTAAAACTGATGTTTGCACCGCACAGTGTCTATCTTCATGAATGTCAATAATCCATCCCCGTCTGGCACAATCTTGCAGTCGTGTCCAAAACTTGCTAACCTTTGGATCCTCTCGCAATACGCGGGAAACGATACAGGCAGAATGTGTAGAACTGAGGATCTGTCGAGTACAAGTACATTTTCCTCCTTTCTAAACTCAGGTCCAATAGTTACAACTCATCATCTGGCTCCAGTCAATCCTCAGGTTAGTCATTTGGCCGGGGCTCGACCACACAAGTCATTCATTGTGGGAAAAAAAAAGACAAACAACTGCTTTAATGGCCCGGCGTCCACGTGGCGAAGAGGCCGAGGAGGCAGGCAGCAAGGCACCAGAGCGGCCGTACTGCGACTGCCCACATCCTCAGTTCGACCCATCACCTAAACACAGACTCGTGCTCCAGGGGAAATGACTGGATGCATTTAGCTCCCCTCATCACAGAGTACTATTCATCTTCAGGAAATAGCATGCCCTGTGAGGAGTGTTTAACTCGAGAGCGTCGGAGGAGACAGAGCTGATGTCCTGACCGCAAGCGTCTCAGAGAAGTCAGTGGGAAAACCGGAAAGAGTTTCTGTCTTTTTTTTTTGACGTGAATGAGTAGCACGCATCTACACCAAGATGAGTATCTCCATCAAGTGAACTGGTTTATGATTGAGAAGCGCAGACCCCGGGTCGGTGTCATCGTCGCACAATCATATTATCTCATTACGGCGCGCGCGAGGCCACAGCCCCGGGGACAGATCTTCACCTCTGTCAAAGCCGCGTCAACCTCCATAAATGTCTCCCCCTGCACAAGGCCTCTCTAAATGTGTGCACATATAATTGGAGGGCTAAAGCTAATTAATGCTAACAGGTCCATCACAGCCTGCCCAGGGTAAACAAGGATTAAGTTCAGACAATTTATGTTCCCGTGGCCTGACACGCATGTGGAAACATCATTAGTCAGCGCAAACACAGTCAATTCTTTTCACACATCCAGCGTCGGAGAAACACATGTTTGATATAACCGACTGCTTGTGTGAGCTGTTGAAGTGTATGGACGGGACAGGGGGGAGAACAAAAAAAAAAAAAAAAAAAAAGTCATGTGGAAACACTGACTTCATGTATTTCTTTCACACACAGCTGGGCATGTTTTGCTGAATATGGCACCGAAATTAGCAGTGATGTCAATGATGGATGTCCCTCTGCAGGCCGCACCTCAGAACCTCCCTTCAGAGGACTTGCAACATCCGTCTGGAATGGACTTCATTTGCAGAGCGGTGGCTTAAACCACAGTCATTGTGACACAGGATACATTGAAAAGACTCTGAGGGCTGAGTCCCTTTCATGTCAAAGGAATGACATGAGCGAACGGAGGAAGTATTTTACGGGAACGAATGAAAAAAAACAAAGGATGAGGGGGCACTTCAGGAATCTGCTGTCTTATGCGTCCCTCTGGCCCCCCGACCGATTCAACTCCCTCACTATGCTCAGCTCAATATCCTTTAATTTCTCTGGTGTTTACAATGTAATTTCTGCCGAGGACTTAACAAGATCTTTGAGCTTCAATTGGTTCTGCTGGGAGAGCGTGGAAAGGCCGTCTCTCTCACAGAATGCGACGCCCTCCATTCTATACTCCACCCGTGTAACAGCTTCCTCCTCGTCCTCTCTATTCCAGCTGAAGTGCCGTTTCCTCGTGAATGGGCACAATAAGCTACAAAAAATAAACAGTGAGAACTAAAGAGAGAGTGACAGGGAGAGAAAGACCGTACTGTAAGGCGAGTGTGTGTGTGTGTGTGTGTGTGTGTGTGTGTGTGTGTGTGTGTGTGTGTGTGTGTGTGTGTGTGTGTTCTTGTTAAGCTCCTCAGAGGTGGGTGAGGGCTGTGAAAGGCCACATTGTTGATGTCAAGGCCAGTCAGCATCAAAGGGCTGATTCAGGTTGTGAGAGGCGTCTCTCTCACCCTCTCTCTCTCTCGCCACACACACACACACACACACACACACACACACACACAGACACACAAACACACACTTTTCCGCTCAGCCCCCCGAAGACCCCCGAAAAACATCATGGTTTACTGTTCCCCCTCACAGCCAAAGAACAATATTTGGAGTTGACGTGTAAACTCAGAGTGAGGTCAGGGGGCACGCAGTAACACGGTTCAGTGTGTGTGTGAGTGAAAAGCGAAGTGAGGTTTCCCTCGTTCCCCCGACTTCCACTTGACTCAGACGCGTCATTCATGAATGTTATGTTGTCTCTGGTAATGTACGGGAACAATTCAACTTCAAAAAAAAAAAGAAAGAAATTCCGCACACATTTATTCGGAATGGGTAACAAAGTCTGTCCTTTCAGGGGTACCGATTCACAGTAGATCAAAGGGGCTCTCTGTAATTTAAATGTATTAATCACGTTGCTTACAGACCACATGTGGGAGGATTGTAAGGTGAGGTGAAGACCTTCCTCGCCTCTACAAGAATGTGATTTTATGAGTCCTCTCGAGTGCCTCGTAGCTAACGTTAATTTACAAATGGAGTCTGCTCACAAACTAGAGACCGGTTTCTGCAACACAGAAGTTCCAAAGACCTCCTTTGACCAATGTGTGCCAAATTTCATGACCTGGGAATACACCCGGATTACCGAGAGAAACTTCTGAGTGTAAGGAGATGACGTCAACGCACTGGATGCAGTATTTGTAGTGCAAAATGCAAAGCTAATCCTGTCAAACGCCACAAAATACTGAACAAGCTGACGAGTTTATGGGGTGCGATAGCCTGCGGCGGCTGTAGCTAACGTTAGCATGCCTGCGCCAAAGAAGCTGAATCCTACATGGCTAAGAAAACTTTGACTGAGGCAACAGCAATATCATTTACATGTAAAGGTATTTCATTAGCTAGCTGGACAAGTTGTTGTTGTTGGAGCTAACGCTGTTTTTTTTTCACATTCTAAGTTGATGCCATCTTTGGAGTTTTACTAGCGTTAGCCAACACAGCGGGCTGGAGGATACAGGGTCGGGTTTGGGAGAAGAAAGAGGAATTTCTGTGTTGTGTAAAAGGCACTGAATATATGAGGCACGGTACTGTAATTCCAGGTACTGGTTGAAATGTGAACTCTAACCTCACTACAACACGCAGAAATGGTAGTTTTGGGGTATGCAGATAATATTTGTCACAAACTGCATCATCTCGTCATTTCATTCATAGCAGGCAGCGGGGAAAACCCCGGGGCTTATTGGGCTTTAATTACACCCACCAAAGTGCATTATATTGGTGACTTCCGTGCGAAAGTGTGCACGTCTGTAGCGCGCGTGTGTGTATGACGGCATTAGCGCACAAATTAGTAAAGTTAGACACCAGGAGCTGCGCCACCGTGTCAGGATGAGATTTAACGAGCTTTAATAACAAGCTTTAATGAGCTTAATTAGGAATCCATGCGATCCCCATGGAAACGCCTCAACCCCACAGAACCCGGCTCCGGGTCTGAGGAGCTTTCAATTGGATTACTGTGGCTAATGTCACTGAGACACAACAGTGAAAACAAACAGAGCGCTGGGAGGAGAGGCAGGGTGAGGAGGGGATGAGGTGGGATGAATGGAAAAAAACAGGGGATGGATGTCAGAGAGAGAGAAAGAGAGGGAGAGAGAGTGAGACAGAGGGAGCTTTGGCAGCAGAGGAATACCTGCTGAGGGATGATGGGAGGAGGAGGGATAACCAGCAGAACCAGTAGGATTAGTGTCGCGCGGAGATTTGGCTTGTGCACCGGAGACACAGGAGGACGAGCTCCTACCTCCACACCTTTTACACACCAGCGATAATTGCGCTTCCAAACATAACTAAACCCTGCTTAGGCTGTCACTTATGTTTTTAACATCAACACCCTGACTTATTTTCCCCCTTTCCCCTCACTTTCACAGAAGAGGTGGAGCTTTTTACGCTTTGTGTTTATTTTGAATACGTATAAATCGAAGGTGCAATGTGTCTGAATTTTTGCTTGTACCGTTCAAAAAAAAAAAATCCTTAAAATTCTCAACAGAATGTGAAGAAACAGCAGTGTTGGTGTTGAAGAGATACCGTATCTACAGTAGTTCACATGCTAACCAGCTAGCCCCAGGCCTGAAAACTGAAGCTGTCCCAGGCTCCTGTTGCCCTCCAGCAGTCAGGCTAGCTGCACGGCTAACTGAGCTAAGAAGCCAACGGTAGCTATAGTTGAGAATCTATAAACAGTTCATAGTTAGCAGTGGCTTGCAGTTACTATGGCGATATGCCGTCCCTATTTGATGGGTGTATGAATTCAAGGTGGCAGATTCTTACTTAATGCACCGTTAATAAAAACCTAAGTAGTGAGTAAGTAAACATAAAACGAAAAAAACGGCTTCTACTTTTATTTCTTGTTCAATTCACACCAGTGCAAATGTGTTGTATAAATGAGGGGAAATGGAGCGGTATATTTCCACCAACCTCCATTACATATCAGCGTTCCACCCGAATGTTAAAAAATAAATAGAGTGAAAGTTGACAGAGAACATGCTATATATGGATAGAGGGAAGTAATAAAGTCAGGAAATTTTCATACATGACTCATTAGGAGGCAAATGCATCGAAATAACATGAAATAAGAGTCACCACAGAGGTACAGAAGAGTCACAAAGGCTATTTTGATAACGCAAAAGTTCAAGTAAAGTAGTTGTTGGACCTTGCACTTTTAAACTTTTCCATTTTCCTTCCTGTGCCAACTTCTGTACATCCGCTTCAGACCGGTGCAACATTTCAAGTCTAACCCGATTTCTCTCAACCTCCCTCGGCCTCCCCAGGATCAGTTTGCCTCGCGCTGACCACAGCCCGGTTCTGTAAAGTGCAGTCCGACAATGACGGAGTGACCTTTCAGATAAGCATGATAAAGCTGCCCATCCCAGCTCTTCTCTCTTCCTCTCCTGTCATGTGCACGCACACACACACAAATTTGATCGCACATGGAGGTGAGCACACACACTGGCATATCTGATGACCTACTCCCTGACAAGTCCTCCCCGAGGGATTTTCACACACATGCACACAAGCTACTCCTCGTCTCAGGATCATGGGGTGTCATCTGGCAGGTAGGGTATCACTGGGACCCTGGGAGGTGGGAATACGGGGGGGCTGACCTCAGCGGCTATATAAAGGTCACAGAGGTCTCCTGGACAACACAGTGCATCTATACATTGTCAGCCTTGAGCTGCAGGGAGGTCATCTTTCACCATCTATCTGCTGGATTCTCCCATGCCTGTAGCAAGTCCCTTCATGGTCTCTCGCTATATATAGTTCCCTCGCTTCCCAGGGTTCTTTGTGATGTCCTGCTGCGGTGGAAAGAGTCTGGGGCTCATCATTATAAATCAGCCTGTTAGAAGGAATAAAATTTTAAAGAGCCGCTGCCTGGATCCAAACTGAAGTCTCCATTAGGGAGCCCAGAGCAAATGGTTGCTTGCATGGCAACTCGCTGCAAATCAACACAACAGCCTCTTTAATCACCCTCCATGTCCTTTTTTGTCTACCTCTCCTCTCTGGGCCGAGTCCAATAAAAAGTTTTGGAGGAGGAATATCATCACAGGTGCGTTTACTAGGTCACGTGAGCAAATTTATTGGTCATTTCATCTGCATCTCCCGCATCCCCTGCCTTCATCCGCAGCGTTGGTCAAAATACTTCCCAGACATATATTTTTTTAACCTTGCGTAGGTCTTCTATAGGTCAGCAGAGATTAGTGGGCAGAGAGGAGGAGAGTGTAAACTCATCTTATCACGCTGCGGTCTCTGGCAAGAGACAGGACTGCTGACAGTACACTGATAGCGGGCGGTGGGGATGTGCGGAAGGCAGAAACACAAACAGGGCCACACAGCAGGAGTGCCCGGAGAAGTCACTGATTAGAAGCCAAAGAGGCAGATACAGAGAGTCTGACAACAGAGCCTTAAAAAACAAAAGATGCAGCGCAATACGCCAGTCTCACAGCACCCATGCACACAGACACACGCAGAGACACACAGACTATGATTTCATTTCATGTCAGCCTTGAGGGAGGGCTGAACTACTCGCCTCATCATCCTCCTTCTCGATCGCTCTGTTCTTGGCCCGCTGCACGCCTCCGGGGCCAGCGAAGGCAGCGATTAACGACAACAGGGAGAGTGTGTATAAGTGTGTAAGTGTGTGTAAGGCCTGATCGTTAGAGCGGCCAACTTGTGTAATACAATTACAGAGGCTGCAGAGAAACTGCTAATGTGCACGCAGGCAGCTCTGTCATATGGATCAGGTATTGAGTTTTCTCTGCTTAATTCACTTTCCAGCGCACACATGGGTGCATTAGTTAGATTAGAGTAGCGGGAGGGGACGGGAGGTGGGGTTGGTCTACCGCCGAGCCGGGCAGATTTGTTTAGTGGTGGCTGTCAATTACAACCCTGACCCTTGCACTAAATGGCTGCGCGTCCCGCGGAAAAAAGGGAAGGAGACAAAAGCCAGATGAGATTGGTAAAGACACGGCCATTTGCTGCGGAAGATAACAAGTGGCATGTTGCGGAGTAAACAATGGTCAAAACACTGCGCGTAATGCTACACCAATAAAACAGAGTGCTGGGGCCTGAAAAGGCAATGTGACCATCAGGAAGATTAGTCGGGGCAGTGTTATCACTCGAATGCTGCGGTAATGGGACAATACAGGGCCGGTGGTGGAGGGGGTACTTAAAAATATGAAACGAAAACAAATTATTCGATTTTGCTCTTTTGAAAAGTCTTGTGCAATTCAAGAGACTGATTGTGGATGCAATCACTCAAAAACTACTTACCCCCGTTTGCTATTTATGGATTGCATTGTGCTACATAAAAAGGAAAACTTTGGGCCATAATTTATTTATCCTCTGCAGTGCGCTGGCCCAGTAAGTATTCTGATAGTACTTTCATTTACAACATGTAGAGCCGCAACAAATAGTCTAGAATTAATTAGAAGATAGAAAGAAACGTGGTCGACACTTATTTTGAGAATCAATTAACTGACATTTTAAGCAAAAAAGGTCCCGGTTCCTCTCACAGTTTTGCGCAAAAATGGATCCAAAGACACACACAGAAAAAACAAGTGTTAATGCTGATAACCAGGGTTAGGGTTAGTTCAGTGGTTAGTTCAGAATCTGAGGGCAAAGGAAAATACTAAAGTCATACAAAAACTAAGGACAAACCAGAAAACCACAAGGAACAGAACAGGGAACACTGGGAATGCACAGGACCAATGGACAAACACAGCTGAACCAACAAAGAGCGAGGGAGCAACACAAGCTTCAACACAGACTATACTATCAACGGGATGCAGTGCAGGTGGAGGGACACGGGGAACAGGGCGGTGCTAACGAGGCTGATGTGAGACAGGTGTGTGAGGGGAAACAGACTGGGGAGGAACACAGGGAACAGGGGCAGAACCCCACAGGTGAGCAGGAAGTAGAGACTGACAACCAACAGGATAGAATTTTCAAAATAAAACAAGAAATAACTCAACCAAAAACAGCTTCATTTTCTTAAATGTGAGAATTTGCTGCTATTCCTTATCATTTATGATACTAAATGAGGAGTCCTTGGGTTTTTGGACTGTTGGTTGGATAATAATTTTTGGGGTTGGGATTTGTATAGACTAAACAGCTAATTGTTTAATTGTTGTGGCCGTTTGCGTATGCGAATTGTTCACTTTTTTCATTTTTAAATCTTTACTTGTCATAAATTCAGAACATTTTCAGAGATTCCGCTGTATTCCTGATAGCTTTCCTACACTGTGGTAATAGTGCTTATGATATAAAATAAATAAATAATTAATGATCACATTTTGAAGTGTTTCCCGAGAATAAGAAAACTATGGTGAGTCTGATGTTGTCAAAATACTGCGGATCAAACACAGATCTGCAGCTGGCCTATATTTCTATCATTTTACAAAGCCTTGCTTATATAAAGCAAAAAGAAAGAAAAGTACGCACCCTACTTCATGTGCTGCGAGAGAGTAAAGGCCATCGACCTCCTCACATACAATATCATTCATCTATACATCCCCGCAATGTATAGAAAGCTAGAGCCACTCGTCTCAAGGGAACGGGACCCAGGAAGACCCAATCTTAATGCTAGTTAGAGAATCATTATAACTCTCTTCCAGAGACGATAAATAAATTAAATCTCACAGCAGCTCCTTTTCTCCAGTAGCTAAATGGGCATCGAGGAGGAGGGGGCTGCAGCTTCCACAGTAAACACCTCCCCTCCCATGTAAACACATCAAATCACAACAAGATGGCCAACGCGGCTCGGCTCGTAATTGTATCACTGAAGAGAGATGAGTGAGTTTCGGGAGGAAGGGGGCATTATTTCTGTTTGAGGCTGATTGAGTTGAAATGTCTGCTTCGCTCCCGAGAGACCACCCCGACACAAAGGACAGGGGCTGTCTGCGCGCAACACGGGGGGGCCGTGCGGTGACACATAATTTTGTACGCTTTCATAAAAAACTTTCTTGTATCTCGGGCTCTGACAGTATGTTTTTTTTTTTCTTTTTTTTCTTTTTGCTCCAGCTGACACCCAGCTTCTTCTGAGAGAGTGAGAGAGGAGAGCCAAAAGGAAAGGAGGAACAGAAATGAAGAGCGGAGTTGGATGTGACAGGCCGAGCAGGGAGAACCTTTAACCACTGATAGATGTTAGACAGCTACATCCCCTCATCGTGACACATCCATCAAAGCGCTGATCACTTTTGTCCTCTTACTCGTCCGGCCCTTGTTCCGTGCCTGTGTGTGTCTGTGTGTGTGTGTGTGTGTGTGTGTGTGTGTCAGAGCTGCTTTGGACAATCCATTGCAGTTGGCATGACCACCGACTTCAGACGGCGGGCAGCGCGCTAACGGAGCGACCGCCGACGCGCCTCGGCCTTGACACGCCCCGTCGAAATTCCTCCGATGGCCTACTGCATTCTGTCAAGTCCTTATTAAAACAAACTGTGGCAAAATGGAAGCCAAAGTGCAAATATCCCCGCTCGGGGTTTTCTACATGCCTTCGCCCCTCCGATTTAATCAACGGGGAGAAAACAACTGCCAACAAGAAAAATGGCAGTCAAAACCAAAACCAGGTTGCGCCGGTATCTGGTGTTCCGCAGAGAAGCAACACAATGAGGTTCAGATTACGCGCTGCCAAAATTTCCCAAGAAATTGCGGGAGGGGAATATGCATAATGCGAGTCGGTAATTCTCAAAGCCGCCCGATCCTTACAAGGCGATCGGTTTGTTTCAACATTGTTGCATTTTGTTTACCAGATTTTTTTTTTTTTTCTCCCCTCTTTTCCATAAAGAGAAAAAGCCACACAAAGCAGCCGGGAATAGCTGCGGGTTAATGTGCCTCGAGTCCTGGATGCTCTCGAGGCTGTTCATCCTGTGGGTTAAAGCCACGCAGCTTAGGGAGCGTCTACGCTATCTCCCTCTCGCTTCCATTTCCCCCGTCTCCTACTCTTCCTTTGGCCGGCATCGTTGCTTTGGTTGGCGGGGTCTTGTGCCGGAGCAGGCTGCTAAATAAAACATTCGGCGTGGAAGAAACAGCGATAGCGAGGGAAAAAAAAACAAGGTGGTTTGCAGAAAAGCTAGGGAGACTTTGCAGATTCGGAAAAACAGAAATACTATGATTTAGTGATGTTGCTGCCGTCTAAATGTAAGGGGCGGAGGAATGCGTGCAGCAGAATTTAAACAAATAGCTACTGAAACTCATCTAGAGGTATGATTTGCCAGCACACTGCTCCTTCCTTTACACAGCAGAGGTTGCCCTCCCCCTCCTTTCCACATCTCTCCAGTGTAACCCCCGCCCCTCCGCCTTTACCTGACAGATCAGCTTACCTCACGTCAGCCTAAAAAACCATGGGAACCCCTATGCACGGTGTGTCACCACTGAATTATCGGTTTCCGCTGCACATGCTCCAGCATATCTGCAGCAAGCTATTATGGCGTATCAGTTTACAGCGAGTGCGCTGACTCCAGTGCAGCTGGTGTACTGTATGGGGTCATAGTTTACAGGGGTCTGGAATTAGAGAAACAAGCCTGTCATCTCGCTAAGCTCGCCCATTTTTTCCCCAAACGGGGATCTCGTTTCTCCCTCGGCCTGACTGGAAGGAGAGCGGTTTCCACAAAACCTTCCACTGAGAAGTGCTCCTCACTCGCTCGGGCTGCAGCTATCGACTACTGTCATGATTGATCACATTATCAATTATCAACGTAAAAAGAAAAAAAACTCATCACAATGTCTTTAAACTGCCTCTTTTGCAGAGAAAACAGTAGAAAAGACTCTTCAATAACCATCATAAATGACAAAGAAAAGCAGGGAATCTTTACATTTAAGGAGCTAGATATTTTTTAATAAATTCAAACTTTCTTGCATGAAAAATCACTAAAATTATTCATCATTTATCACAATGATAGACAATTTATGTTCTCTCAATCGAAAAAACGATTTCTCAGCTATGGCGATATTTGACGTCAGATGCAATTCTTTTTCACAATATTAACCAGCTGAATGAGGCTCCATGTCGCCTTTGTGGTAGGACAGTTATACTGTCAATCACAATATTTGGGCGGGGCGATATTGTGATGTAAAATTTAAGGATAGCACCCGAGCCTACTAATCAAAACAGCTCTACTCAACCCGACTGCATAATCCAACATAACTCCTGATACTAGTAATACAAATTCTATCCCCATAACAATGGAAGTAATAACACTAAAATTAACATGTGTCATTTGGTTTGAAAAGGTATTTGTGAATGCAGAGACTGTCCCCTCGACCTGAGGGACGGCTCTGATCTGCGAGGTCTGATAGGTAAATGTCTGTGCCAATATTTTGGCTTCCACGCGCGAACGGATTTGGCTCATGTGGATGTTGAACGGCAAACAGGAGCCGTGTTTACAGTGAGAAAAAGTTGCGCGAGAATGCTCGTCTGTATACAAAACAGGGCCAACTCAGACATTTGACCTGGTTTAGGGGGAGAAAAAAAAAAAAACTCCTGCGTTTTTTTTTTTCGATCTCTCTCTTTCTGTCTCTGCATTTCAGAGCAATCATCACAACAACATTCATTATTCACCTTGCGCCTACTGTTTGGTTTGCTCCTTGAAAGGGGGCAAACGCACAGCTGGAAGCTCTCCTCCACCGCTGCCAATCCCCTTACACATGTCGAGGACGTGCTTTTTGTTGTGCGATACATAATTCCGAGTGTATTAAAGCAAAGACACTGACGTGCGGGCATTGTGAGTTGGAGGGCAGTTACACTCCACGTCGTTCGATCCTTTTTTTTTAATGCTGCGACGCCGTGTAGGACGCGCAGGGACTGACACGTTGAGCTCATTAATAATTCTGACATTTACAGCAGTGAACTTTTCGGCGCTGCGCAGGCTGCCTTCTGTCATAATCATCTCCATAGTATTCATTAACTGAAGAATGCATACAAATCAAAGACAACACAGCCACTTATTCCCCGCCTGGAACCCCCTACAATTTGGCAGATTTTAAGCATTAGCAGAGCTTTTTTCGGGGGGGTGCCTGACAGATTCCCCGAAGAAGAAGAAGAAGAATACAGTACAGTTTGCCTTTTTCTGGCAGACACACAAATTGTAGCGGCTACCGCAGTGTGCTTTACATGCTGGGAGTCATAAAGTAACCCTTCACCATGGGGCTTCTGTCTGGGCCCCATTTAAATGAGACCCATTGAGCTTGCCCCAGTTAAACACTGTCTGCCATTACTTAAGTCACCGGGGACTGATGGTGGAGATATGGCACACACACACACACACACAAACACACGCTGTACAAACACAGGAAAGTGCTGACACCCAACAGCAATCTCGAGTTGCAAGCCATTACTGGACTCGCGGTAACAAAGCCCAAAACGAAGAAAAGAGGTCACGCAGCGGGGTGTTTTGGGTGATGACGGTGGGCTTGGAAACTCTTTTTCACTTTCAGGCCTCGCTGTGGAAACGGACTGTTTTGCGAGATGCCGCTGATGAATTCCGCGGTGTTTGCCGGGACTTGTACGGAGCAATTACGCGAAAAAACAGACAAAAACACCCATTCATCAGGGGCCTTCAACGTACGAGCGTGGTTTTTTCGGCCGCGTCGGTTTTTTTTTTTTAAACATCCCTGACTCTTAGCACACATTTCGACTCTTCTGCGCTCTCGTCGACACGAGTGTGTGGAGGGCGGAGGAGGAGGTGTGCAGGGGGGATTAATCACACAGTGCATACCAATTGTGAAGCTTTAATTTAGCACCTCATTTAACTCAGTAAAAACAACAACTTTACAGGCTGGCATTCTGACACACATTTAATTCTGCCCTCTGGTAATGGTCTGCTCTGTTTAAAAGTCTGTTTGGCAGCTCTGTAGATAACAGATGGAAGAAAAATGAGGGGAATTATGAGAAAGATTGATTTCCCGGGGATGAATGGTCTGGTATTCGCACAGATTTATCTGAAACAGACTTTCTCGGACTCTGTTATTATTGAATAAACACACACGTGCACCCGCAGGCGCGCGTGCACACACACGCACACACAAAGTCCTGCTACCATATGCAGACAAACAAGAACATGTGCACACAAAGGAACACACAGAACACAACACCAAGAAAAACAGAAGCCCACTGAATAATGTGCGTCAAAAGGAAAACATTGTACAAGAGGTGAAAGAGCGCAGACTGTTAAGGACACAAAATATGAATCTCCTTTCAAACTTCACCTCTCATTCGGCAGACCGACTGAACGAATCTATAGGCGGGAATAACCACTTCTCACAAAAGTAAGCACAAAAGTCGCAAAAAAATCCAACTTTTCTCCCCTCCTTTCCCCTAAAGTCTCGTAAAAATGTGTTCCTTCACAAGAACAAGAACAAGCATTGTCCTTTTCAGGCGTCCCGAGCCCATCTCTGAGGAACCGTAATGTAAACCAGAGGCTGTAACTTCTCTTGTGGCATCTCAAAGCAGACACAGGAATGGAGTTTAAAAAAAAAAAAAAAAAAAAAAAAAAGGCAATGAAGGAGTGGAGGGGGTCGGGGAGTGGTGGCGTGGGGGTGGTGGATAAAGTCCCTCATTTGAGGCCCATAAAAAACAAGGAGGCACAAACATTTATCTGTGGCAGGGCTTTCATCAGATGCTTTAAGAGCGCAGAAATAACAGAGAGCAAGATGCTGATAAAGTGGAGACAGGAAATGGGGAGCGTGGGTCTCCTGCTCTCATGTTTCAGTGGTCCCATACGTGCCCCCCCAACTCCCCCACCACCACCTCCCTCACTCCCTCTTTCCTCCCCCCCCCCCGCCTCTCTGTTCTGCTGACATACATAGACCACAACCCTCCCCGACCAGACATTAGCACGGCGTCTGGAAACCACCACCCTTCTCCATGATGCGGAGATGTGACAGTTCCGACAACAACATAAAAACGAAGAGCAAACGTCTCAGTCCACAGGTACATAAAAAAAAAAAAAACGGGCATGGGGACGTATCCACTTGACAAAATATACTCTGCGGCTCGGCAAATGATTTATTACAGATAAATGCTGTTCCTATTCTTCAATAGGGCTTTTATATATTTGCTTTAGTCCCATTCCACTCGTGAGGCTCCCGCTCCGAGCGCAAGACAGGGCAAAGCCAGGATTAAGGGTTTAGCTTTGTCAATCAGAGTCAGAACAGAGAGGGAAAGACAGCAGCTGTATTTTCATTCTGGAGAGCAGGGGCCGGATTTCCACGGAGACATGAAACTTCAGGTGATTGCCAAAAGCCTCCATGTTGCGTGTGTGTGCGTGTGACACAGGTGATATGAGTCACCATTGATATCATCTCGCTCATTACCGCCTCAGTGGTGCGTCGGCTGTTCTCATCAGAGCTGAACATATAGCCCGGCTTTAACATCAAAGGTGCCCCGACAGCGACCGAGCAGCGGGTTCAGAGAGCACCTTGAGATGATGATGCCACCTTTTCGAAAAGGATCCCATCAGCGCCGATGTCCTCATTTCAAGGAATTGTTTGCTTCACGTGCGATTATTGTGTCACTGCCTCGGCACAAAATGTTGACGCTGTTTTCATGCCTGCGCAGTGTGACGGTATGAGACTCAAGTGCAGAACACATGGAGGTAGGAGGGGAGGTGAGATTAGCTTCGTCTCACTCACTCACTGGACGTCTCCAGGATCAGCAACAGCTCTGATTGAATCGCTTCCTTCTATTGTTTTCACAATTACACACAAAATTCTGACAAATATTATTCTGGAAGTACTAAATCCGCCGACCAGCCCCTTTAAAGCTCGCTAATTAGGCGTAGTTTGTTACTTTTGGAGGGAGCCTAACTGTTCTGTCCCTGGTTTCCAGTCTTCGTGCTAAGCTAACCGCCACTGGCTGCAGCTTTGACTTTAGCACACCGATTTGAGAGTGTTATCAACATTCTCATCTAACTCTCAGGAAGAAGGCAAATAGGCTCAACATGTTGTAGCGCCATTTATTCATCCAGATTGTTGACTGGGTGTGACTTGCCAAGTTTCGGAGATGTGGGCCACAGAGATGTCTGCCTTCTTCCAAATCAAGAAGGCACTCTGTGGGGATGTGGCTTTTCAAAAAAATGTAAAATAGACAATTGAAACGAGTCAAGTGACCCAATGTTGCCCTGAATGTGCAGGGCGGTAAGGCTGTAGTTCGGTACAAAGAGAAGAGCTCCCAGATGAAACTGCTCTCAACAAGGTCTGTGGATTATCTTCAGTAACTTGATCATAATTTCTAAACGAGATATTGCTGTTAAGTTTAAATGGATATGTCATCATCAGCTTGAATCAGGTCTGATGGATAAATAATCATTTATTTGGGTGTGAACTGTCCCTTTAAAGCCACCCCATTTTTTGGGGAGGAATTTAAAGGTATATTCTCCTGACTTTGAGCTGTGCTGCTTCTTGGCCCCATAGACATGCATCAACTGAGCTAAGCCTGGATTATCTCGCACCTGCATGCGGGGCATGTTTGGCCTAAATTTCCGGCCTACCGTCGGAGCTTCTCTCAACTCGCCGTGCCACGTTAGGACTGCGCTCACAGTCGGCTGTTCCATGCGCCACGCTGGGCAGGGGAACCAAGACTGCAGGGAACACCATTAAAGGACATTGGGGAAATAACAGCATTCCCACTGACTCGGCTTTTTACTGCTCATCAGCACTTTGCTTTTTATAGTATCCGTGTGCATACATAAGAGTAGCAGCGTTCCTCTCCCAAATCCCCCCTAACGCCATCTATTTGGCGCCCTAATCCTCTTTCCTAGGTAGAATAGCATGTATGGCAACAGTGCAGGACGTTTGGTTTTTTTGCTGTGTCCACAGATGATTACATCAGCTGAATTAAGTGCTGAGGATCATCACCCAACTAACAGCCAGGTGACGAATGTATAGAAAAAACACTTAAGAATCTGCTTCACTTGCTTCTTGTCAAAGGTTCTCCACATGTCTGAACTCCGACGGGGGGGGACGAAACAGCAGTCTTCTGTGAGATAGTTTGGTTTCTCTCTTGGTGTTCTGATGACGGTTGGTGGTGCTGTCCGACACACCACTGTAAAAAATTCCCGTACGTGTTCAGCAGAGATAAGATTTGTTGACCGTGAAGGCCAGAGTATATGATGTACATCACTTTCGCTATCAAATTATCATATGACCCCTGGTGTCCTGTATGAATGCATCTCCCTCTCCAAAGTCTCTATTCTGTTTTGTTTTACTTTTTTTATTTCATACCTGTCCGTACACAACATACGGGTTCCGTCACTACACAAAAATAATGCGATAACTTTCCAAAATTAAAGTTCCTTCCACCGACTGCCTTTTAGTTAGTCCCATTTTACCTGCGTTTATAATGACACGTCCTTGACTGATTTCCTGTTGGGAGAACACAAAAATGCAGAAGGACATTAGCGGTTGAGCACCGGAGGGGGGGAGGCCATGATGCCAAATTAAAGGGCAGGAGTGGAGTGTGTACTTATACTCACTCATGATGTGCTCTGTCAGCCCTGCTGCATGAGAAGGGCCACTTAACTCTCGTAATCACTTCGCTCTCCCCCCCCTTTGGCTCTGTCCTCCTCTCTGCCCTCCCACCCCCGACTCCCTCAAATCCCCCCCACCACACACCCCGTTTTTTTTCTGACTGTCGGCTCTGATCTCTAATCAGAAATGAACTGTAGATCAAGAGCAGGGACAGTGGTCCACTCCCCCTTCCCCCCTTGGATGAGATCCTGTAATCACAGGGCTCTTGGCTAGTAAAGAGGCCAACAAGCCTTTGAATGAGACACGACTGTACCTCTAATGCATCAGCCATCTCAACTTTGAAGGGCCATTTTCTGGCAGAGGGGGCTATCACAGGTGGGGAATCAGGTCACCACCGCTGCCATCATCATCATCTTTACAATCATTATGCCTCATCTCATCCAGCGGCGTAATTGTAAGCGGGGCCTTTTACACAATTATTTTCATTTGCCGTCCAAAGCCCTAAAAAGCAAAAACTTGCCACAATGTGTCACGGTAATTTATGCCCCGGGGTGCACTTTGACTCACCCGACTCCGACAAAAAAAAAAAATACTCTAAGCCGAACGCACACACTATCTAGGTGGTGCAGTGTACATTGTGTCGAGACACAGGTCAGCCATTCTGGCACAGGCCTGCCTGTCAAGTGCTGCTACTTGTGCCGAGCTCTGCTAATGGACTGCTAATAGAAGTGAATGTTGCACTGTGAAGCTCCCCTGTAGTTGAGAGTGTCACACAGGGTGATTAATGACACACTCTCCTCTCCTCCCCTGTCCGTCCCTGTCCTCGCTCCATATCTCGCTTTCTCTCTCTCTCCACTTCCACCCTCCAGCTCCCTCTCCTCTCCTCTCCACTCCACACAACTCATTTTTCTGTCCCGTTTGGCTCTTTCGTGTCCTTGCGATCACCCTCTTCTCACTCTTAACCACTGCACAGTCTTTTCCTGACTCTTTTCCTGAGATGATGGAGATGACAGGAATCTGGAGTCATTCACCACCCCCTCGCCCCCACCCACCCCCACCCCCCTAGGAAAGTCAACTTTATTTTTGCGAAAATCTAGTTACAAATTGCTTCACAATACGAGTGCAACAAATACAAATATCAGGGAAACCTCACAATGGAAAATCTGGCTAGGGAAAAAAAGGGGGGGGCTTTTGGGTTTGCTTTACTGGTAGAGGCGTCCTTCCATTATGCTGGTCAGAGAGCATAAATATGCAGAATCAACACTCAAATTGCTTGGCTGCGAGGCTGCTAAACATCAGCAGTGTTGTTGATACTGTGGTTACGCTCTCTGCATTTTTTCCCAGGACTTTGGTCTGTTTCTAACAACCTGAGGAAGAGTTCACATCGTTTTACTTTGAACAAATTAAACACTGTGGCTTTTAAAGGCTGATTAGGCTCACTGTGTTTAAATTTGACTTGTTTGGGGCTAAATGTTTTAAATAAGCCTCAGGTATAATTTTAGAAATTTAGAATTTCTCCACCAGATTTATGTCCTCACAGTTTGGGTTCAGTTCAGACCATTAGGAAGGGAGATAAATTAGTGAAAGGATTTAGTGGAGTTGAGTTTGAAGGCTTTTTTGGTGACTTGTCAAACATTTCTGGTGCAAGGGGATGCACCAGAATGGAATTAAGGTAGGGTAAAATGGCCTTTTATATCTTATGGCATATATAACTTTAGTTTGAAATCAGATTTTTTATTAAGCAGCACAGTCTAGTAAATTCAGCAGAAGTACATCATTTTACTGTGCTGCTGCCTTGAAAGGCTTGTTTATGCCGCCCTTTACGTACAAAAATAGCTACTTTCTCCTCAAACGATGCAACTGTAAAGGCCCACATGCTTCCACGCATACTTTATGTTGGCAGAGATCTTAAGCAACACATTCACAAGAAGACAGCTCAGAGTCAAGAGCCACTGACTGTTACAAACGTGGCAAGGAGGTTGTGATCATTTCATTAAGTGTTTTTTTGGCATCACCGATTCTTCATTGTGCCCTACGATCCTATTGCTAAACTACTGGCTACAGCACCCCCAATGATTTCCGTTGGTACTGCCCCGTTTTCTTTGGATCTAGCAAGTACGGACTAAATGTCTGCGTCCTATGTTGAGCACAAATGAGCCTTGAAACCAGGGAAAGACAACACTGACAAGACGATATCAAAAATCTAAGACAAAATACAGACCCCTATCATGATAACCATAGCGAATCAATATATATCGCCCAGTCCCAGTGGAATTATGACTCCTGGATATCACTTTTTTTTTCTAATCCTGGCTACAATGGCGGTCACAGCGCTCGCCTGCATCCACACAGCAAAAGAAGCCGCCCGCCAGATGACTGCAGAACTGTCCCAAGCGCCCCGAAATAACTCCGTGTTTATTTTCCTGCCTTCATAACAATGGTATATAACATCAAGTGGAGCGGAGGAGCAAAAACTCAGCAGCCACTTTTCACAGTAATTATCGCTCGCTGCCACGCTCCGTCTGCGGCTCAGCTAGCAACCAGCATGCACCTCTGACCCCTCTCGGCACCGTCAGACCACACTGTACACACTGTTTACTCTGCCCTCTCCCTCCACCTGCGCCTAGGGGAGTGTGTTACTGAATCTTAATTTCCCTCAATTACATGAAATTGCCTCACTGTAACTGTGTCACTGTGCCTGCTCAGGGGCGCTGGCACACGGCTCTGATAGGAGGTAATGTGTAAGTACCGCTCTCCGCGCACAATGCCCTCATTGTGCATACAGGCCCCGTTTATAGAATGACCGCGATGGTTGTAATGTTAGTGCCCCCCAAGGAGCCAGTTGTCAGGCCACAGGGAAGCTTGTCACAACAATAAGCGTAGAAATAACATTCCCTTTTACCTACGTTCCTAAAGCGGGGAGCTCAGATCCGTGTCTCAGCAGAATAATATCAGCCTCTAGCTGTGAGTCACAATAATTTAGAAACTATATATATATGTAACAAAAGATCTTTTAACTTTTTGCTCAAGAAAAACAATCCTCAGAAGACACATCGTCAGAAAAAGCGGAGAAACGGCAGAGACGGGAACATGAGCTGAGAGTGAGAGAAGAAGAGGGAGACACAGGAGCAGCTCTGTGGAAAAACTGAACTAATCCCAGGAAGGCCGGCACCCTGGGCTGGACTCCATGTCCCACCCGTCCACTGCCTGACGCACAGGCACAGCACGTCAGTGTCAGGCTTGAGCTACATTACACTTTTGTCAAGAAAATCAACAAAGAAAACACTTCATCAAATAATCATCAAATATTTGGAACCCAAAGCTTTTGAATGTTTTTTTTTTTTTTTAATACCAAAGAGACACTCTGAGGTGTCAACTCCTCCTTAAACCCATCTCCCCGTCTTCACAACTGCTTTCAATCAGACTTTACTAATGACTTAATTTTGTTTATGTAATCTCCTTCCAAGTTCCAAGCAGAGTTCTGGGGACTTTATGACACTCTGAGGACATCTACTTCATTCACTTATGGAGATATATCAAATAGACGTTGAAATATATCTGTCTGGGTTTGGATTATCGTCTTAATAATGATGCAAACGCTAGCTTTCTGACTTGTAAAATTCTTTCTGAAACTCCATAGCGCTGCATCAATATTTGGAATCGATAAAGAAAGAGTAGAGCTTCTCTTGCTGGTCAGCCCGTTCAGATCCGCACATCCAAGCAAATTTTACCAACACTCCCACTATTTTGTTTCTTCTTTTTTTACTTTTTTCATATTATCAAGAGGAAGTTCTCCATATATCCCCATAACAACTTGACATCCTCCATCAACTTTTTTTTTTTTTTTTAAAAAACAACAACACGCGGCAGACAGAGACACTTGCGCATGCCGCACAGCTCCGCCGCTGTGCTGGAAAAGAACCAGAAGTACATCTGTTCTCGCACCGAGGGTTTCCAATCACAGCTACTGTCACACAGGCTCTCGGCTACCTCTCTGGCAGCTCCCGGCTTATATCTGTCTCAACCTGTCTCCTTTGTCGGGAGTTCAGCGGGTTAATGAGCACTCTCATTTCCCAGCACCCGCTTTGGGCCCGCAAGACGGGACGAGAGCGGGGTCCTCTCAAAGGGCAAAGGCAGAAAGTAAAAAATAAATTAATAATAATAATAATAAACTGCAGCTGCCGCATGAAATGTATGTACGCGACGGGCAGAAGATACGTTCTAATGACTCCACAACAAAAATAAGCAGGAGAGAGGGGGCCGGCGTTTGCGCGAGGGGGTAAGTGAGCCACTTTGATCACCAGTAGCTTTGCGCCGAGGAAGTGACTCTCCAGCGATTTGGAAATGTGTGGAGCTCATCAGTGCCCCAAAAATAGCAGGGCCCATTAATTAGTCTCAAACAATGTTCTCCTGGTGTATCGACTTCTTAATGGACAGAGAAGGACCTTGTTCGCGTTTCCCATCTCGGCAATGACACGCGGCTCTCTGGGGGTTTTGGAATGGGTATTATGTCATCTCACCCTGCCCTTCAGCAACCGGACCTGTGCTGTTTTTCATTCTTCCTCTCCCTCTTCTGCTCATTAACTATGTAGGAGAGAGATGAAGGTCTGGAACAGCCAGATAAGGTTGCTCGCAGACCCTCATCCCTGTCTGGGATATGTGCTCGGACCTCCAAATTAAGCCTGTGCTGCTCTTGCGTGACGAGGAAAGCCTTCAAATTTCGGGGGTGAATATATATATATATATATGTTTGGTTAAATTTGTGGCAAAGCTAGAAAAAAAAAATAAATCTGCTCATTCCCCCTCATCTCATCAGTCATAGTTCATTCCAGGAAGAGCACAGGCAGACCACCTACCTTAATTCCTGAGGCACACACACACACACACACACACACACACACTTCATGGCTTCTGACATGCATGCACAAACACATACTGAACATTCACCCCTCACACAGACGGGCTCCTCCGAGCTCCCTTTGTTTGACAGACAATCCCACTCGGGAGAGAGCAGATTAAGCAAATGGCTTCAGGTGTTGTGGCATTATCTCAGTGCTCCCCTTAAACTGACAGATACTACGGTTTACAGAAAACATCATTCAGCGGCTGCTCTGGGAAGAAGGAAGGGGGAGGAAGGAAAAAAAAAAGGCTGAAGACGCACTGAAGGTTGAAAATACTGGAAGCAGGATGATTGAAGTTAAATACGGCGAGAAATTAAAAAAGTGATTATGTGCGAGGTGTTCCTGCTGGAAATGAGACTCGCCCTCCCAAAACTTCGCCGACATGCAGATTAATAAAGGCGGCCCTGGTAGAGAACAAAGGTCAGGGCTGTTTAAGAGGCTTAATAGCTGCACTGGATTCATCAGTCACCATCAGAAGGTGAGCTCCTATCAAAGAGCGGATGTCTTACTTTTGAATTAACACATGAACAGACATTATTTTACATGTATTTTTTCAGGGGGGTTCAAATTCTCTCCAAGGTTCTCACACTGTGAGGATGTCAAGATCAGACTTGGCACGGGCGAGAATTTAGCAAAGGATAAATTATGGGTTGCATTTTATATCTCACCTCCTGTGATTCAGAACTTGTTAAATCAGTTTGTGGAGATTATTAAGGTCTTATTTGAGCTATTTTGAGGATCCATCTGTGGAGATGTGAAACAGAAGCTCAAATATGGGCTTGATTTCATTTCTTGGTGGTCTCTCAGAAGCTCTGCTGGAACACAGCAGCAGTTTTTTTTTTTCTGGTTTTCCTTTTCTTGGAGAGAGCAGATGTGATGGTGGATCTGTTGCTGTGTCTGCACAAGAGAAACAGGCAATATGTTCTCTGCTGAATGAAACTGAAGTGATTGTGTAGTGATATTTTTTTTTCTCCCCCAGAGCAGCCATGGTGGTTTGTTTATCTTCATATTCAATTGGGAGCTTCTGACTGCGGGCCTGCATCCTCCACCTCAGGCCAGAGGCTGAATTTGTGTTTTAATCTCTTAAATACGCGTAAATTGCATTTTCCCCACTAAGTGTGTGAGGGAACGAAATTCGGGCGCTTCCCCCGACGTCCAGCACAACCCTGCTGCCGAACTTTCCCGAACTTTTAAAGCAAAGCTCACGGGTCACAGAATGCGGGTTTTGTTTTGGTTTAACTTTACCTTGCGCCACTCCGATATCCACCAGCAGCAGAAAAAGCAAAAGCCAGGACAACATCATCATCATCATCATCTCGGGAGGCGATCTTCTCGGAGGTCTTCCTCCGTCTCGGTCGGTCTGTGCGCCGTACCCCATGACGAGGAGTCAAAACTCCGCTCTGAGGCGAGTCCCCGAGTCTCTGGGAGATTTGCGCTCAAACACGCACCGGTGTTGTTGCGCGCCGCGGGCAAGAAATTTCAACCCCTTCGAGAAAAAAAAAAAAGAAAGAAAAAACAAACTCCGAGCGCAAAAAGGGGCAGAGAAATAAATCCACCGTCGCTGCGCTTTTTTTTCCCCCTTCGCAGTCATACAAAACAAGTGTGACAGTTTATGGAACAAGAGGCGGCTGCATCGCCCTCCGTCAGCGGGGATGTTGCATTAAAAGCTGCCTCCGCTCGCTTCTCCTCCGAAAGCTTCACTTGCTCTCTCTACAGATGTGGATCGATGTCTCCTTGATGGCAAATTCATGCTCCGGTTAGTCCCCCCGAAACCCCCCACACACACACACACAAAAAAAACCCCTCAAAGTCCTGTCCTCTCCTCTCCGGTGAGTCCCTCTGCTCTCGCTCGGTCGCACCTCTCACGCGTGCAAAAGGCGGAGTGTGTGTGTGTGTGTGTGTGCGAGTGTGCGTTATGTGTGTGTGTGAGAAGCAGTGTGTGCACCGCGCCTCGCGCTCCACTGCCGGGACTGAACCGGGGGAAGGAGCCGTCTCTGCGGGCTACCTGCTCCTTCAGCCAATCCAAGTGCGCCTGCAAAGTGGCGGCGCTGCATCAAAACCTGGCCCGGACAGCGGCGAGGAACGGATGGCGTCTATCGCACACATGATTAATGGAGGCGCCCGGGTTCACTGAACACGACGGCCACGGAAGTCTGTGTATCTGCGAAGACCCGCGAGGCTTAGGAATACAAGTCTTTTCACAGTGTGTTTCGTTTCTCTATTGTGCATTAATGGAGGGGGAAAAAAAAACATTTCTGAAACTATTTGAGCACAGACTAAAACATGCAAGGTAATGCATTCATTAAGATAAAATCATGTTTTAAATACTAGCGTTTAATGCAGGGTTGTTGTATTGTTAGTGTTAGAGGACATGCAAGTAGAGTGCTGATATCACAATGTAAAAAATGTGATTATTATTTATGACATTACTACATTCTGAATCATTAGAATTTATTATGTCATCTCGTGGATAAAGCCGATAGAACTCTATTTAAAGTGTTAAATGAAGTTGTGTTTCCACTGCAGGGACCAGAGGTGCATCTCAGACATGGCTGTAAATTAAGTTCCTGGAAGGTTTGGGGGGGGGGGGGGGGGACCTTGCTGTGCTGAACATTTCTGATTGGTCGATTACTTGAGGCGTTTTGATTTAAGCACAGTTTTTTAAAAAAATCTCCAAACTGCAAGCCAGTTTGTTTTTGTCCATTGTGCTTTGAAACATCTAGATTAGCAGCGTAACACATTTTTAGTTCACTTTTCAAGCCACTAAAAAGTTCCCTCAGTCTGTTCCTCGAAGGCTCCAGTAGCCCACCTAAATGTGGAAAAAAAATAATGTAAAAACAACTGTTGGTTTGTTTTTTATACATCATCCGACTAATTTGCCTTATTTTCAAGGATCTTTAGTCAGAGGTGGAAACACTGAGAGCAACATGCTGAGCGGGGTTTGAAATACGGGGGTGACTGGGGAGGGTTGACCCCCCTAATTAAGGCTTTCACCTCCCCGAAAGAAGCAGAAGCAGAGGTTGGGTGGGTCAAAACATTTATAGATCCTTCTTAGTTGTAATCTTAGATATTATAATCTTTATTTCACATGTCCGGGCCTGGAGGAATCTTCTGACATAATTTCAGACTCCCCTAACCACGACAATGCCATTTTTCTTAACCTTGATGCTAGCTGACCGTCTCATCTAGCTGCCTCACACCGCTCCACTCAATCATGTGAATGTTAGTAGCTGTTAAGCTTTAGTTTAGCACACTTAAAACATCAGGTTCAGGATCTCTGGAGTGTTGATGGATGGATGAATGAAGCAAACATTTGTGAGCGTAACAGATGGCCCCTCCCCCGACTGTCACTGTAAAAGTCGGACTCTGAAACTAAGGTAAACTTTTAGTTAAATATTTCCCTAGACTAACAGATTCGGGTGGAAGTGATGCTTAATTCGACATCTCTTCCTTCATACTATAAAAACTGATTATTCTGAGTGCAAGTTTCTGACCTCACAGACATCTCAAACATGACCAGAAGCCCCAGCCGGACAGTCCTTTATAATAAAGGGTCACAAAACAAAGTCAGGATAATTTCATAAATGTAGAGGAGTGAACAAGTGCAACACTTCCCGCTGAAATACAGTAGAGCTGAAGTGTAAAGCAGCAGCAAATGAAAATACTCAGAATTAATCTTAAGCGCAGTGCCGGAGTAAATGCACCTACGCTCCACCCCTGTGTGTTTCAAACAGGTGCTTCCGTTTCCTGGTCTCTGTGTGTTTTGAGAACATAAATCCTCATTAATTTAGCACAGGCAGTGCAACAGGAAGACATAATTTATCTGACTGGGCCCCGCTCTCCCCTGTTTCTGCCACTCTAATTGTTATTTAGCAGCAGTAATAGCGTGTCACAAAACCTGATCAATAATGATCTCAGCCCAACAGACATCCTGTTAAACACACACGCGCATGATTTTTTTTTTCTCTTTTTTTTTTTTTTCTTTTTGCTTTGCAGGGGGAAACTTGTCCCAGTGATTCCGATAAAAGGCTGATGAGTAATTACATATGCATGACAGATGTCGAGGCAATGCCCCCGATACTTTGTGATTAATGTGAAATGTGAGCTTGACACTATCTCTGCAGCAAAATGAAATGTGATAACTTTTAAAATATGAATCTAATTTAAGAAGCATGCTATTCTCCTCCTCTCCATCACTGCTTCTCCTTTATATATATATATATATATATAAATATATAAAAAGTACAGTGATGTCAATGGGCAGCTGTCAGCTGGCTGGCATTTCAATTTCAGAGAGGATATGCAGGAAATTGCTTTTATTCTTGACTAGGATGGAAGCGATAGCTGTAGTTTGGGCTGCCAAAAGCATGCTATATATTGTATAGGCCACATAATGCACAGTATTTAGTTTAATGGGCTGCTCATTTTGCCATTTCGTCAAAGTGCAGATTCAACAAGGTGCCGTAAACACTCCCTTGGGGAGGTTCGGTCCACGCCGACTCCATCGTGATGCATTCATTCTGCTATCAACACATTCCACATCATCCCAAAGGTGCTCTGTTTGGTCGAGATATGAAGAGTGCGCGAGCGCCGTGAGGAAAAACTGAGGTCGCTGTCATGTCCCTAAAACAATCTTGTAGCAATGTGCGCATGTGAAATGGCATCTTATCTCGCCGCGTGCATCCATTCGAATGGTGCACTGTGACCATGAAGGCCACATCCCGACACTGACACCAGCATGTCACATCAAACACCAGAATTTCTGCGGTCGCGCTTTGTTTTTCCGATCCTCAGTCATGCGGTCCTGGTGATGGGCTCGCACAGCCTCATTTTCTTGTTCTTTGCTGACTGGAGTGGAAAGTGGCGTAGCCCTCTGCTGCTGCAGCCCATCCAATTCAAGGTTAAATGATGTGTGCTTTGTGAAATGTCCTTCTGCACGCTGCTGTTGTACTCAGCCGTCATTTATTCGTGGCCCGTTAACGTGAGCAAGTTTTGCCATTCTCTCCCCGACATCCTGAGGTCTCAGTCTGCTTGGATTATCATTTATCTTCCATTGTGTCTCATTTTGTTGTGAACTGCTGAGGGAAGAAGAAACACGGTGGAGGTATCTTTAAAGGGTATCATGTTTGAACTCATTTCAGGTTAATTATGGGCCCCGTTATGTACTCTTTCAATTACTTTTACTGATTGAAAACTGATGCTTCGGTTTGGCGACTGGTCTTACCTGCAATCCCAAAGCGTCAGTAGCTGATAAGTTGGGAATGAGACTCAGAAATCAATTTTCTGACAAGCTGGACCTTTAAAACATAAGAAAAGAATTAAATTATGATTTGAAATTCAAACGGTGCAAACAGACTTTAATATACCACCAGACTGCGAACTGACTCCATGACTTAAGCTGCCGTTAGTGTGTTAGCTCAGTTAGCTGTGCAGCTAGCAGCGCAGGTTTATCCAGGAAGAGGTTTTCTGGCCTGGGGCTAGCTAGTTAGCATGCTAGCTTCAGTAGATATCTTGTCAGAACAACACAAAGATGGCTTTGACATAATGTCAAAAATGTTTTTCTTGATATTCTGTCTTGTTAAGTTTGAAAATGTTTTGAACTATTATTATGTTATAATCTTGCACCTTAAATTATAGTTCAACAGTTCACTACTTCTAACTCTCTTGTTTGCTTTCGGGTCAAGGTTTAAAGTTGTATTTATATTTCCTATTTACTGCCGCAATATCATAGAAAAGTGTGTGATACATGGCAATTACTGTATCTAGTCAGGAGGCGAAAAAAAACATTTTCTGCACAGGAAGAATCAAAGAAAAGAGGTGATATGTCTGTGTCTCTTTTTATGGACAAAGGGAAAACATTCAAGTGACCTAAAACACTCACAGCTGACCTGTGTAAGCATTTGAGAAGGGATATGGCGTGTGCGCCAAGGAGTGAAAAGCCTGGATATCACAGAAATACTGAGGCGTAAATGCCCCCCAGATTGTTAACACAGCCCTTTCAGCAAATAGAGAGGGTTTTTTTTTTTTTTTTTGCCCACAGGACTGCTGCTGGATGGATGTTTTAGTCTCGCAGGAAACTTGACACTGTAGTGCAGGACGACCCCAGGAGGGCAGCCAATGTCTGAGATGCTGGAAGTGGTGTGTCTGGAGCGAACAACCACGGCGAGCTAAAAAGTCACTCGAGTTGCGCGTCTTCCCCATTTTGGCTTTCAGTTTAAGAGCAACTGAACCCTTGAACTTTATCTGCATGCTTTATGCTTTATTTACGCGTGACTCTCTGGCTGAGTCACTTAACTGTTTGCTAAAATGGAGACAGAGTCTGTGCGTTCCATCTTTATTGCCTCCAAAAAGGGAAGCACAGAAAGTTCAGCCAACTGAATTATATTTTGTGGGATAAAGCACGATATTCTGTGTCCCATTCTGCATCTTTTCCGAGAACAGGTAAATTAGTGGATTTTATGTTATCAGTGGCTGTAAGATGTGTGTGTTTGTGTGTGTGTGTGTTCACATATATTTGACTTTGATTTGATTTGACGTGAATTGTGTATGGATAACATTCCAGATGGGATCGCAGTGCATTCTGTTGCTTTTCACTGGTCATTTCAGGCCGTTTAGTCTCGACGACACATTATTTTAAGCGGTCATAGAGACAAAAATATCACGTTTTCCCGACATTCCCTCTCCGAAGCTCCCGCGCTTGACACTAGTAAACACTGTCAGTAAACACTCTTGCTCCTGGGCTCCCACTCTGGACAGCTAGCTGCACGGCTAACTGAGCTAACCAGCTAACGGGCAGCCACAGTCCACGGCAATTAGAGGTGACTCTGGTGAGCAGGAATTTGACCAGATTGTAAACCTGCTTGGAATGCACGTGCCTGAGCGAGCGTGTTAGCTTCGCAGAATTTATCACAGAGCTCAGTGTGGTGGAGCCTCACACAGCAGCTAACATGGCTGTAGACTCCAGGTCTGTTGTCTTGTAAACACATATACTCTTCATCTTTTGCCGAGGGAGGGATACGCTTCTCATGTGTCAGACAATCCGTATTCCCGCTGAGCGCTCGCAAGACCTCAGCCTCTCCCGCCCAGGCTGCTGATCAATTAGACCGAGCGACAGACAGTCTGACTGATTGATAGGCAGACAAACAAACAGAGGGAGATATGCAGGCAGACTGATGATAATGCAGAGGCAGTGTAATGCCGTTTGTATGTGTCGCACCCGGCCCCAGCCAGCCCTCTCCCTCTTCCCCGCCGCCACGCGCACATACACACAAACAGGCCTCAGCTTCTTTCTAATTTTAAAGATAAACATCACTGAGCGAAAATGGAATTGGAAATTAATCACAGCTATAAATTAAGTCACCTTTAGGGGTGCCCCTTCCTCCCTCGTCCAGAGTTACAGGTAGAGAGCCGAAGTAACTCAGAGCAGAGCTGCAGGATAGGGAGGAATGTGAATGGTGACAAATGGCACAATATGATTTGCACACAAAGCATTGGTTTGGGGCTGGGCTTTCTTCTTCTTTTTCTTTTTCTTTTTTTACAACTATGAGCCACGGAGACACAGTGAATGGTGGTGTCTGCAGTGTGTGCCACACAATAAAGCTGCTTTCCATCGCTTTGGGCACACTTTACTGCTGCTCTTGATATCAGTATTAAAAGTGATTTGCGGCTCCGTATGTGGCAAGGAATCAAAACTTAATTTAGGCAGATAAAGATGCCATTTGGGAGGGAGATAAAGTGCTGCATCATGGGAGATGTGTTCCCCAGCCTGCTCTCAGCTCCTCACCCTCACAGCGCCCTCAGATTTACTAGCTCTTTTTTCCTGCTCCATAAAACAGCAAATCTGCTCGCCAGGCGACACAGGCAAATGTTAATGGATTCATTTGTCAAGAACCTTCCACTTATTTACAGTCCTCTTCCATTACCGTTGCTCCTCCTGTAAAGGGGAAAACCAGTGGCCAAAGTCAAAATATCGATTTGCCTGTCCATCACGGCCGTGAGTCACCCTGTAAAACACACAACGCCAAAGACACCGCCGCCGCCGGGAGTGTGTTTCTACATGACAGCTACACAAGCAGTGCACAAGATGTTTGTGCGCAATTATGTAATGTGTTTTTTTCTTCTCATGTACATTTTTGTTTGTGTCACACAGACTCAAAATTAATTTCTCGGTTTCAAAGAATCTCTCCGCTGCCCTTGTGAAATTAATGAACTTTACGCAACCAGTGCACATGTCAACATGGGGAATGTTTCATTTATTCATATTTTTTCCACAGTGCAATGGGGTTTTTAATATTTTACATGGGGTATATCTTATAGTGGAAGAATGAATCTGGGAAAAAAAAAAAGTAAATTAAATACAATCCATATACCTGAATGTTGAGAAGTTTCACTTGAGATTAAAGGGGTACTTTTTTGAATGAGCTTAATGAACTCTCTGAATAAACTGGATAAACAAACTGACCTTAAAGAACAACGCAATTTCATTTCCACTGTTTCCTGTTTTTGTCTATATGTGGCGGACCCTGCCACCTTTCTAGCCTCAAACAGTGTTCTAGGGACCTTATTTTCCCCCGAGAACAGCTTCTGTACTAAGTTATGGACAAAATACAAGTGAGTTTGTATTATTACCTCATTAACTTTGTAGACATTTAAGAGTTAGAAATTCTTCCCCAAAACCACATAACTTTAAATTTCTGTTGAGCCTCCACCAGGAGAAGCCCGGAGAAGGTTCATCAATGCTGTTTGTACTTGTACTAAGAGCGCCAGCTTTGATTATATTGGCGTGCTCCGGCTCCTCGGACCACCAGGGCTGCTCCAGTGTGCCTGCTGACGCAAGTCAGACCTTGACCCTGTTCACCAGCCACTGATCGAGCAGACTTCTCATTTGAACACTCAGCCTGGAGGAAGGTGAGAGCCCCACTGCGCCACAGACCAGATATCCCCCCAACAACACATCTCGTATCGTCTTCACTGCCCAGGTTTGGCTGTGCCGGCTGCCTCTGAATCAAAGCTTCAGGCTCCACTCTGTTTAGTATCCGTCCAGACCTTCCTGAGCCAAGCAGACATCCCAACCTGGGCAGAAATATGGCAAAAACATCTCACGGATACTGGTTGAGTAGCGGTAGTAGTACTAGTAGTAGTAGTGGCACTTCATAAATCCCTTTCAGGCACATTCATTTATCACACAAACATCAAACGCAGCATAAGACGCAGTGCCAAACATAAGCAGGTCACACACAAGCCACCCGCTCATACATATGCACAGCTGATTTACTGATTCTAGATAGCATCCCAGCAGAGAAACACTGGTGCAAAGTTCATTCCTGGAGAAAATAAAGAAGTTGTTTGTCATGAGCTGTTTTCTCCCTTTCCCACCGAGCCAAATGTTCCCATGCAGAAGAATGCACTTATTTTGGTTCCTCTGTACGTGCGGTTCTGATGTTATTGTTCAGTTTTATTGAGAAACCGAGGCTCATTAAGGCCCTTTAGATTACGGTCACTCAGAGAAGTCAACACTTAAATAGCAGCCTCCGCTGGTGGCATTTCAACGGGGGAGCAGCAAAACAATATCCACAAGGCAGTAACGGGATGTCTGTGATTCATTGTTTAATAAACACTGAGTACATCCTTGAAGAAAAAAAGCATTTACTCTCTTTCCGGGGCGCGCTGCGACTCAAATCCACAGAGGATCCCACATGGCCTTTGCTAACTATATAAAAGCTTCTGATTATCTCTCGCTCACCTCAGCTCGCGGGCCATCGAAGGCAGAACCATCCGTACATCTGTTTCATCCCTCTCCCCCTTCATTTCCTCTTTTCCTCTCATTCTTTTTTTTTTCCTTTTCTACAATCCCCACCTCCCATCCGGGGAAATGGTTTGGCCTTTCTGAAGTAAACAGGCATTAATCACTCCTTGAGAGAGAATTGTCCGGGGGACAGCCCAAGGCATTTGAAGGGGGCCACACAGAGGCACATGGGACAAGGAGATAGATGCTGTAGGGGTGCGGGGTGTTGTGGCCCCCTATGGGAAGTGTACAACACCAGCTGATGGGGTCAGCGTGTCCACCTTGGGTAAGTGTGTCAAGGACAGCGAGGGGAGGAGGTGGGAGTTTGGCTCCGGGTGGAACACGCGCGCCTTTAAACTAGAGCAGTGGGCTGACTGAGAAATTTCTTTGTTTCATCTTTAGTTTCTGTTTTTCCCCTCTTTGTACAAGAAGACAAAGAGTTCACACATGTGGATGAGCATAAATTAATAAGTGGATCCGTCATGAATATGTGAAAGCGTGAACAAAAAAAACATCACACGCTTTCACTGGCAAATGTCAGAAAAAGATCCACTGTTTACTTTCACTTCTGCCAACAAAATTAAGACGTGGGTGCTGTATTATTTTGTATCCTTTGACATTTCAAATCTCTGATATTTAAAAGAAAGTCTACTTGTAGCAGAAAATGTAATGATATAACTTCAAAATAATGTGCACCCCCCCAATCGAGAAAATGAGGACAAATATTTGATTTGTTGGTTTTTGATGCATTGTGCTCAACATCAGTTGTAAGACAATCTAAGACAGTTTATGAGCCGTGAACAGAAAGTACCATTTGAATCATAATTACTTGTTCTCCTCGAGTGACCACATTAACAGACATCGTCTTTTTATAGCTCTTTATGAATAATGTAAAATGTGATATTTAAACAAACTGTGGATATTATTGACTTCTACAACAGACTACTGTACGATCACGTTCATCACTCTTGACATTTGTGCTTTAATTTGTGCTATTAATCTATAAAAAATTGTAATGGGTGAACGCGGAGCAACAAAATGTGGCATTCTGTATGCTCCTAGCATTGCATTATCTGCCCCCTCAGGGGGTTGCTAGTTTGCTGTAGCCAGGAACATTACATTAAAACCTGTATACAGCGACAGATGTAATAGTGCACAAATGGCTCAAATTATAATCAAATGAGTCATGAGTTGCTCAGAAACAAAATCCACAGTTTTTCAGTTGCTTCTTTCACAATGTGAGCTTATTGTAAAGGTAGTTTTGGGTCACGTAACAATGTAATTACACTGTTCAGCCATAAGTAAAGTTCGCTACAAAGCCTAGTGTTGCTAATACACAGCGTGATACCATTTGCTTTATGCTATTGGCAGACAAACCTCATTAGAGACTGGAACTGGCTAGACTTCGAACACGGAAAACAAAACAAAACAATCATTTTAGACCTGTCAAACACTGGAATTATTAATTCACAACATATAAATGTAATCAATATGACCTTTAATGTACCACTGTATTAATTTGATACACCTAATGGCGCCTCACTCAACGGTATTAAATTGTACTCACATCATTCTCCCTGTATTGAGAAATGTGGCCCCTGGGTTAATAAAGTCAAGCATATTCCGACAGTAACCAGCTATGACTGACATTAGCAATCTCAGCTAATTAGTTCTAGTACTCGGGACATGTTTTATGATACACTGAGGCATAAATATGCAGCTAAATGACCACAGACCATTGTCATTCATTCTGATCATCTGCTATTTAATTAGAATCCACAGTGTTTGCCAACCAAGATGTTCTGTGTGCAACCAAGTATTATCCAGTCCAATAACAGCTTTGTGAGAATTATTCATGGAGGTCTAGAGTGGCAGTTTCTGTTGGCAAAGAACAGAGTTTTATCAACAGAGAATTCAAGCGTAATCACCAGGAAATTCAGGGAGCAACGTGTCACATGACAGATAGCGGTTGGTTTTTCAGTGATCCTTGGCAAGAAGTACCATGCAAAACATACTACAGCAGTTTCCTTTCTTTCGAATTCTTATTATCAGTGATGTTGCCAAAGTTTACAGAGAGGACAATCATTTTCATTTAAACAATGAAAAAAGTAAGCAGTGCTTCCTAGAGCCTGATTAAATTACATGCAACAGTGTTTGATTCTCTTCAAATCAAGCCCGGAGTGGCTCTTGACAAAACTAATTTTCTCGCTCAAACAAATAGTCTCAGCTTCAAATAAAAATTCAAAACTGGCACATCATTTCGTCGCATGTTTTCAAAAACCAAACATGGACCTTTCTGTCAGACTTTTGCCACGTGTCGTCAATCCGGCAGTCAGCTGGTGGACCACTTTGGTCCATGCTGAGATATCTGAACAGGTACTGGATCTGTTGCCAGACATTCATGGTCCCCAGAAAATGAGTCCGACCAATCTTACTTTTCTTTCCACTTATCCAGTAAAGTATCTCAACATCTACCGGACTGATTGGTATCAACTTTTGTACGGATGTCCCTGGTTCTCAGGACATTCATTCTATGATGGTTTGTTCCTTGTTTGATGTGAAAAAACCCATGTGCCTTTTCAGTCTCCACTCTGATGAATGGACGAATCAACTCGAAGAGGCTCAGTTGTCGTTACCTGAATATATCAAGTTTAATACAAACGCAGACCTGCTAACAGAGAATGGGAAAAGGTGTGAACAAAAATTACACATTCATACTGTATGTCATAGCGCCATATGTATGATGTCATCCATCGAGAGGTATCAGACAAAGTGCCTGTAATTCTTGGTTTATGTCATATCCTAGCTCATTATAACTTAAGGAGTCTGGAATCTCTTCAAGGATCATCTCTATCTGCACCTACAGACGGGAAAGACAGCGAGTAACCATATAACGCACAAATTAAACATCCTTGGGAGACGGAGCATCAAACATGATCACAAACTTCCCCCACAGTGTTCAACTCAAACTGACACGCGGCTTCGGCAGTCTGTGGCAGATGAATAAAGACGGGATCTTCCAAATCTACGGGGGTTGTTAGCGTGACGCTCCCTCTTTAAGCATGTTTGTGCTTGTGGAAGGATAGTGACACAAACAGGGAATTTCATGCTGAAGAAGAGTGTAGTGTTTGACAGATACCCGCTTAATTGCCCAACTCGAACAGCCGAAACCTTACATTAGCTTCAGCCACACTCTAGTATGCGCGTTTGGGGCCGGGGGGGGGGGAGCAGCTGGTTCTGTCCCCCGAGCTCTTACACTGAAATGGCAACAGTTTCATTGCACACAAGGGCATGAGAGTGTTGTTTTAAGGCCGGAGCCTGAACCTATACCTTTAAACGGTATCCACATCGTATATTGTCCGTTAGGTTTTTGTGTGTTTTCACGAGTGTATCGCATGTCTCCGAGCCATTACAGCTCCTGCCTCCCCTCTGCTTGTTACAGCCGTAGCACTCAGCCAGACAGCAGGGAGACATATGTTCCTCATCTTAAGTGGTGCTTTAAAGGGTATTGATGGTTTAAAAGCAGCTAGTAAGTGATCAATGAGGAGACTTCCCTGTCCGTTTGCGTCAGGATGGCAGCACGGGCGGACGATAATCAACCATATTGATGTTGGGTCTTAACGGACTGCGCCCCGAGTGTACCTGGTAGAAGTGTTGTTGGACACATCTCGAACTCATTCAAATGATCCATCCTCGACAAGGCACCTCACTCGTGACGCTGCATATAGATGTGGTTATAAATGAGTGTGATGTGGAATTAGATCTCACATCACAGCGATATTTGTTTTGTCACAATAACGGCTGTGGAAGTAAGCAGCTTTAAAGGTCCTTTCGCTCTAGGTGAAGTGACAGTTGGGCAACAACTGGAGTCTTGGCAAAGAAGCAGCGACTCTCTGATTTCCAGTCGGCCAGATGGCTGCCAAACAGTGTTTGGGTGTAATTGGGAAGGAGGGTAAACGAAGACTTCATACTCAAATTTATCTTTCGTGTCTTCAGTGCCACAAAGCTGTCAAATTCTTTTTACAATTCCACATTTTTAATACTTTTTTTTTTTTTTGCGATTCCGGCTTTTCGAGCGTCGACTAATGTTTACGCAGAACAAAAAGTCGCGCTGGAAGCGAGCCACTGGAGTCCATTCAGAGACGATTGCACGGGATTGCAGTATTCAATAGCACATAAATAACTCGATTTTCCGCACAGAGAAAGTTTTTATTTATAATAATTATCTTTCTGTGGCCCCGTCCTTTTCAACAACCATCTAATTAATGGCTCCACAGTTGTCTGAATCGCTCTCGTTTCGGCAGCCTCGCCTTGGCAAGATCGCGCAGACAAATCCGAAATTCCTGGTAGATGAGAGAAGAAAGGGCAGCGTAATGTTCGGAGGCATGAAGGCTCTCCACTTTCTCCAAGACCCTTTCATCTCGCTCGTCTAAAAGTTGGGCCTGTTGTCCTCTGTTAGGGGTGTGAGTTTCAGCTGTGTTTTGAACCGACGTGACACAGCCAGGGATGTTTGTACATCCAGCGTTTGAATTACCGCGGAGTGAAGGCCTGCGTGGTGATGTATGAGCAGGATGTCAGGGCTGTCTGTTAACAGTGATTTATGAACGCTTGAGGGGGGAGCAACGCCGGGTTGCGGTAATGCAGTCAGACCGAGAGAGAAAAAAAAAAAGCTACTGTAAACACACCTAATGACGGCTCACACAGGAATCCATTACACCTTTTCACATTCTCTTATGATATTGAATGAGAGGGCGTCTCATTCCCGGGGAAAACAAAAGGGGGCCAAAATAGTTCTCATTTAAGCACTGCTCTGAATCCTGACTGTGCTAGTGAGTCGCTACAACAAGAAATGATAGTAGAATGATGTGGATGCTCAAGACGATGCGGTCAGGTTTTCAGACTGCATCAGGATGTTCCGACCCGGATCGTGTTCTTCTGTAACACGAAGCTCGGACTCATCACAAAAATTCCAATAAGCGGCAGAGACATTTTGCCAGAGAGCATCCTGTGGAGTTCCTGGTGGCGAGCAGCGCCGATGGGTGGGGTCAGTGTGTCAAACTCCAATCCTGCCCCATTACTCAGCACAGGTCCCATTAACGTATCAGCCATCCGATCTGCACAGCTGCAGAACAAGGAGGGGAGGGGAGGGGGGGGACTGGCATGTAAACACAAAGAGCAAGGAAACTCAGGGAGACGGGGGGGCGAACGTGGAGAGCCGGGTTTGTCGTTGACCAAAGTGCAAGCCATTACTGCTCCTCACCGCTGGAGCATGGAAGCAAACTGTCAGCGCGAGGTCAAATCAATCGGAGAGCAGCTGATTTACTTTGGGGCTCCCCAGAGGTCACGAGCGAGTGAAAAAAAAAAGAGAAGCACGGAAGACAAAGTTGAAGTGTATCTCTGCGCTCGACACAGAAGAGGGCAAAAAGGCGCGCGTGTCCGACTCATGTGTGGTCGCAGGGTGAGCATCCTTTCTCTGGGAATGACCTGCTCGTCTCATTAATAGCTTGCTGCTGGAGGGGAACAATATGCTAACCGAGCGGGCAAAAATGTAAATCTAAATATTTTCTCCCCTCCCTTTTCCACGGTCAGACACACATATACACACACACACACTTTTACAGTCACAGTGCATTTAATTATTCAGCTCATGAAGCACTTACATTCGCGATAGGTAAGGACTTTAATTTGTAAATAAATGTGTGGGACTAACAAGGGGACACTTCATCTCATTTCTTTGGCTGACTGTGCAGCTCCATTCACGTAAGAGTAACTGTTAATGGAAGACTGTGTACACCAGGTACTATATTGTTCCACAAATCTGTTTTTAGCCCTATAAGCTTTAATGCACCGCAATGAGTAAATATGCTCGTGTTCACTTGCGGGGGAAACGAGCAAATACAAAAAAACCCCACAAAATGTTTTGAAAAAAATGTGCCTGAATCTCACTCGCCAAAAACAATTATGCAAAAGTGTTTTAGAGAGGCGTACCAAAAAAATAAAACAAATGCTGCAGACAAACTCAACCCGAGCAGTCCCCACCTGCCTCTGTGTATTGAACAGAAAACAGTAACAGTAAAAAATGAACAGCTACTTCAGAAGATCATCTTATCGATCCGACCCGCTGTAAGCAAGAGCGAACCAGACACTGAGTGGGTGTTGATAAAAAAAATTTTAAAAAACCCAAAAAACAAAAGAAGACTTTTTAATTCCTGTTTTGTTGTTTGTCTGCACCAGATTGGAGCCTGGAGAGCTTCCACAGGACCCCCCGCTGAGACGGGCTGCGGAGGGAGAGGCCCGGCTTTCAGGCAGACTTCACTCCACGCTCCGGGACAGGAGAGAGGGGATGTGGTGGGGGTCCCTCTCGGGGCGGAGGGGCGGGTGATATCCCCGGACCCCTGCTCTGTTTCTGCTCCAGGTTACACCGGCTATAGCAGGGGGTCCTCCTTTTTCTTGTCCCTGAAGAGTCTCCTCACCCTGGATGAGCCTCAATTAGAGGGAAGGCTGAAATCAAACGCTGAATACTTCATCAACCAGCCCCGAAAAGGACGGAGGAGATTAACTGATTTCCATCCAAAATGTGAGCTGCCTAAATCTTGCATTGATTTACATCAATTTATTCATTTATTGGTGGGAATTAACTTATTAAAGGTGCAATATGTAAGAATTTTTGTTGAAAAAGTTGTTACACATATCAACAGAATGTGAAGAAATAAGAGTCTGGACGTCATCTCAAAGATATCAACATGTTATGTTGAAGAGATACCGGCTGTAGTTAGCCTCGCCAACCAGCTAGCATCAGTCTGTTCCTACCAGGCAGTACCAGTCCAGACCGCTAGCTGCACGGCTAATGGACCTAACTAGCCTAACAGCAGCTACAGTCCGCAGCAGTTAGCAGTTACTTGGGTTGGTTTGCTGCCCCTCATTTGTTTGGAGTACGAATTCAAAAAGGTTGCCAGTTCTTACATGCTGCACCTTTAAGTATTACTGTAGATTCTTAACAGTGTTTTTTTTGTCATGCAACAGAACCTTTGATGCCATTTATTGAGCTACTTATCTTCTTATTTTCTTCATTATATCACAAAAGTCTTCTGCGCTTAACTGTTGTTTGTCTTGCTGGAGTACAGTGGTGGAAATATACCTCCCAACGACTTTGTTTCATCACCGTTTTTTGTTTTTTTTTTTCTTTCTTTTTAGAGAGATTTGTTATTTACATTTGAAAGCACAAATTCTGGAAAATGTTTGAAATGCAAATATGTGCTCGCTCGCAACCAAATGATTAGCATTCTGACTGGCACTCGGAGAGTTTTCTGCAAGCAAAAGCCTGCCTCCTTGTTCCTCCCACACCTCTTTCTTCTGTTGGGCCTGGCTATCTTGTAGGTACAATGCAAACACTACTGGTCTCAATTTCATCGACATTGTTGCTACACTTAAGTGCAGTAACCTAATCTCTTCTGAAACAGAAGGGTTTCAACCTTAGCCGGCGGGCTGGGAGGGGAGGGGAGGGGGGCTGAGTGGAAGTGGAGGAGGGTGTTGTCACCGCACTTTACAGCATTATGGCGTACTGTAGAAGTGGCAGGGGGGCCTCGGGGTCATTTAGATAGGGTTCCTCTTGCCTGAGGTGTTAAATTCAAAACCACATTTATTATCACACACACAAAAAAAAGCTTTTCTTTCAGCATCTGCTCACTTAACTTTAATTATAGCTTCCTTTCAGGGGAGGGAAGGCCATTAAGCTGGGCTGGGTCCGTCATTCTCTCCTCTCTCTCTCTCTCTCTCTCGGCGTGGTGTGGAACACTGTGTCATGGCTGGATAGAGCTCTGATATATGGAAAGGTGAAATGTATTCTTCCTCCTCGCTGTGCCGGTAAACACTCCACGAGAGATCTCCACAATCCCGAAGGATTGAGACGAGCAATTTGAAGTAGAACGTTTCAAAAGGAAAGAAAGTGGAAGCGGTGGAATGAAAGGCTCGGTCTGCAGCTGTCGCCACTGTAAACACGATCCACGCATTAAAGACTATACCGTGTTTTGGCCCGTGTGTGCGTATGTGTGTGTGTGTGTGTGTGTGAGAGAGAGGGAGTTTGGCTTCACCAGTGTGCACTTTTTGTCTGCGCACGTGTGTGTTTATCCTTCTATAGGCCTCGTGCGCTTGGCCCATTTTTCCTCATTGTGCTGCGAGTGCCCCACTGGGGAGGAAGACGAGGGAGATTAACTATGTTTCCTGTTGGTGAGGCTTTGATGTTAAGTCCCGGGGGAAACGCTGTTCAGTCACATTTTCCCTTCATCTGCTGTGTGTCATTCAACGCAACCAACAACCACCGCCAAAGTCACCGAGCCCTTCGCGCCGGTTTTTCGCCCGCCTGCGCTTTTTAGAGACATCAGTCATGTCGCGAGAGTGAGACCGCAAGTTTTTTGACCTCAACTTTGGCGAAAAAAGGGCTGTTTTGTTTTTTGGATGAGAAAGCGCGGGGGAGCTGTACCAAAAACACGGGGAACTGTAGGTCTTCGTGCGCTCCCAATCGTGTTGGTGGTAATTATATCGCTGACATCATCCTATAGAGGAAGGTTATCTCCTCAACAGAAGACATTACACGCCCAAGCCAGCACAAAACAATAAAAGTGAAACAGTGAGGTGATCATAAAGTCCGAAGACTAGCACCAGATCATTCATACATAATTGATCCCTTTTTAAAGTACTCTGATTCAGCGTTAGACTGCTGGAACTCCGTCTGACTAAAGAAGCACAGTTTTCACAATGAAAGGATCGAAATCGATGCAGCAGAACAGAAGATGTTTTTTTTTTTTTTTTTTACTCATTGCATTCTTCTCTCTCGTCTTCACCTTGAGCTCAGCTCCCCACGTTGCAACTCCGCCACCGACAGTTCAGTCACAGTTTCAGGCGTGTTACAACAGCAGCAGGTAATGTAGCCTTGAGTTGTTAGCCTCAAGCGGAGATGAGGCCCTGGACTACAGAGATTAGTGTTTTTCTATGGCGACAACCTCTGATTTTTTTTTTCTTTTTTTATATTCAAACTCTCAGTCTACACTGGAGCTTCAAATTGCCAGGAATGTGGTGCTACAAAAGGTTTTAAACAACTTTCTTTAGATATAGAAGCACTCCCAAAGAACTGTAAACAGACTTCTGAATGTGATGTCAGCAGAGTTACCCTTTAAAGGTGCAATATGTAAAAAAATCTATAAGAATTCCTCCTCCAATCAACAGAGTAACCGCTAATTTTACCAGGGAGCACATTATAGTCCCCCAGTAGATGCACCCACCCACTGGGCCTAAGAAGAAGATAAGCTCAACCCAGAGGGGGGACCTGGCTCCACGAGGAGCTTGTTCTCCATTCATGCGCTCTGATTAATACATGTATTCTTTAATTTTGAAGAAGTGTCCTTTACGTTGTCATTGCACAGACAAATTAGTGTGTTTTTTTTTCTTACAACAAAAAAAATAGCAGCCTGATGAGGGCACTTGACATCTTCGTACAAAAAGTGAACCATACTTTATTACATATTTCGATTAATCATTGTTTCCCTTTTTTACAAAATGAGCCAAAACACTGACAGATGTTTTGCGTTGAAATGACAGCCAGCAGAGAGGAGAGCAGGTTGAAAGTTGGACGGCGACGATGTGATTGAGCAGAATCCATTTAGCTTGACTGAAAGAGATGATGCCCGAAGTTCAGCTGATCAAAAGAGAAAGACAGAGAGAAGGGTGGGGGGAACTGTGAATGAATGATATCGTCTTTCTGACTGAACCCACAGTAAGAATATAGCAGAGGTGGGATCTTATCAGCGTTTGGGCCAAAGTTAGTTTAAATCATACATCTCTGTATCATCTCGGAGTATACTTTTAAAGTCGTTAAAAATGAAATACAACCACTGTCTCTTATGTAGCTGGGACAGAATATAGGCACTTATGTTGATTTTTACAACCAACAACAGAGTAATTTAAACAGAGTAAAACAGAGTGTCTAGCTCTGAGCAACAACATTGCAAAACACTGCTACTGTACTGCTGGACACACATAATTCCGAAGCTCGTAATTATCGTCTTTTGCCTTTGCTTTCATGACAGATGCTCATATGAACTCTCAATGATGATCATTGCTTGTTTTATCCTCTCAAGCCCTTTTCTGCAAAGAGGAGGGAAGGTATGTAGATTCAGCAATTCAACTGCCTGTGACGACTGGGCCCTGAAACGAAAAGGGGGGAAGCAGAGGTAGGTCTCCTACACTGTAGAAGCATGTATTGTTTTTCATTGTGAGTGGCGAAGAACTGTATATTTCATGTAGGAGCATGCTGAGAACGGGGACATCAAACATTGTAAACAGAACTCTCGATGGCATGGCTACAAAGCTTTGGTATCAGGTGAGCAGATTTAATGTGTGTGTGTGTGTGTGTGTGTGTGTGTGAGAGAGAGAGAGAGAGAGAGAGAGATCTCTTTTGGGAAATACTATCATGGCCCGATGCAGTGAATCCACCTGAAGCAATAGCAGATAACACAGTATTTCTTCCTCTGTTTATTTACTTTTTTTTTTTTTTTTGCATTGGTCGTGAACCCCTCTTTAGCTTTCCATTAATTATAATCGAAACAATATTTAGAGTTATAACTTTAAAGCATTTGGCATACCGTGGCAGCTGAAGCTCTCTCTCTCCCGAGCTGTCAGCGTGATTGACGATCGAGACGGTACATGAATTTCAAATCCTGGTGGAACATACGGGGCTGGCAACATAAACAGGTACAAAACTCCAGTAATAGGACTCAAAAGTAGGCAATTAAAGCACTAAATGTAAATCAGCTACATCCGCTGTACTCCCACCATTTCCATCTCGCAGGATGCTGGTGAACTGAGGAGACCCCCTTCTCTCATTTGTCCGGTCCTCCTGCTCAGTCATCGGGGACAGGCTGTAGAAAAAGAAAAAAAAAACAAAACAGGGTTCCTGAACCCCTTTGCATTCAATTATTGGTCATGTTTAAATCTCCCAACCCTAAAAAATAAGACCGGAGGAATCCAGGACGGTGGCCAGCTAATCCAGAGAGATAGACAGACACAGAATCCATTTGGATATCTGAGCGTTGGAGTGAAGCCAGGCACGGCTGTGATCGGCCCTTTTTCACACACCAGCAAACGCCGTTTCTCCTGCAGGAACGGAGGCTTCGCGTCAAGCAGCTATTTAAAAAGAAATATTTAAGACCTTTTTGTGTTTCCTAAGAGAGTTTTCATCTTGTCTTTTCACAAATGACAATGAAAGCAAACGAAAACAATAAATCTATCATTTTTTAACAGCATTGTCCCATTCCTCTATTCTATTTACAAGTGTATTTTATAATCTCTTCAGCATCACTGTAAGACGCTCGCCCTCCGGTCAGAGTGGCTTTTTGATGTCATTTCTTCGACTGACTCCAGATTGGACAGAGTTGATGAGAGGACTATGATTTACCAGATGGCACATTGTGTGTTCTTGTATTTTTTGGCAGTCTGACCCTATTGAATATTGAGATGAGATACCAGCTTGGATATTCAGAGGAAGGAAAAAAAGAAAGAAAAAACGGAAAAAAAAAAAGAAGAAGTGTGAAATTTCTTGGAGTGAGTGTGCTGCCTATCTGTCACCTTCTGTATTGGACTTGGATGTGCAGTGGCTGACAGCAGACATGGTATTGTTGCTGCGGAGCTGTGATGTGGTATTGTCAGTGGGAAATAATGGTGAGAGGAGCATGACAACATCCAGATGCTCACTTGAAAGCGGCAATTTGATGGTTACATAAGCATATTTCCACAATACACTTTCTGTGTATTTCTGTGCTTTATGTCTGATTGATATTTTCTGACTCTGAGCTACAGGTCCGGAGAAATCCAAACACTCTTCGTTTAGTTTGCAAACAAGCATCAATCAAACACTCGATGACGATTAAATATTGTGCTTAATGAAGACCTTCTGAAATACATGTGACTGGCCTTTTTTTCACAGTTTCACATATGAATTAAACATTCCCATCCAAATGTTCACATGAACTGGACATTTTCAAAACAAATTGGCTTTTTTAAAAAATGCTTGTGTGCTTGTGTGAAGTAAAACTCGTGTGAAAAGTAAATTTATGAAGGTATCATTGCTCTCTGACCAGCTTGTGCATTGTCTTAGATACATGTATCAATATAAAGAAGAGAGCGCGACACTCAGGAATACTCAAGTCTGATGTATTCACTCAATCCGACGGTGCACAAACACTTTCTGCTATCCGGCCTTCATTGATTCACACAAATGCGGGGGTACTTGAGGGTGCCAGGTGAGCTGAACAGGTGAATGAGATCCCCTATCAAGGTGGCTTCACCCAGAGCAGGTCAACAGCTGAACATCGTTACCACAGTCACAGACTTTATCTGGAGTGGAACACAGCAAACCATCACTGTGCATGAAAACTCTGTTTTTGACTCAGAAAACAACAAAAATAATCAGACTATATATGTCTGCTAGTCACTGTGGACTTCTGGTTCCTCACCCTTCATGAAACTGATCAAACCAAGAAGAACCAGGTGTCTTTATAACTCCCAATGGTTTGCATGTCCTGTATCGTTTGATTGTGTTTGGGATGACTCATTGACAGGCTTCATCTAAGTTTGTATCTCACAGTGTGTGTGTGTGTGTGTCAAAATGCCATGTTTTGTTTGCATATCAAAACCTGGCACATAAAAGTCTTCACCAATTCCATTTCTGTTTCTGCATACGATTGGCTGTTTTTATGTGTAAAGTGAAATTTGAACATGAAAAAATGTGATGTCACATGTGAGCTGGACATTTTCACAAGGGATTGGGTTTTTTTTTCCCTCCTCATATTGAATATTTCTCCATGTGAATCGCATACATTCAAATCTGTTTCCACATGTGGAACTATCACCACAACAACAGACCTTTTTTCACAGCAGCCATTTTGACATCAACCAGTCGGGTACCAGTGATACTGATATAGATTCTGTTCGTTTCAGGTCAGACAGAGTCAAGGTGCTGCTGTTGTGCAAGTTGGCTCACTAGAGAGTCTCCGTTACACTAAATGGAATGGAACCTTCATTAATTAAACCTGTGTTTACCTTGGATTTCATGTCAATATGACTGCCGTGAAAAAACGTCTGTTCTTCAGTACAGAGCCGGCCATATGGCCTGATCTGATTTCATTTTTTTTTTCTTTTTTCTTAAATGTAGATCTCAGTGCAGGTTGTATCTTTTCATCATGAGCTCTGGACCCTCTCATTAACCTCTTACAAGAGTGCAGGAGACAACAGGCAGCTGGACCGCATTTGGCCACATCTTGGGGACGGCCATGTGTTTGGCATCGAAGAGAACTCAAAAATAAAGAAAATTAAAAAAAACACTTTCTCACTTAGCCGCAAATTAGTAGTGTGGAGCATGTTATACAACACCTAATCTAGATGATGCATAGGGACACGCTGTTGTTCCAAACCGGAAAGCCAAAACAGACTTAGTCAGGACGTACACGTGTACTCGACCCAACTGTCTTGTTGAGTGCAGTGATTCAGCGTGTGCTGGCAGACGGAGACTTGACTGTTTATGAAATGCTCTCAGTGGGAAGTAGAGGCAGTGGCTGGGCTGCCACCTGGAGGTTTACACATGCACTTAAATTTCACTTTGTCATATCTGATGAGGTGTGAGACATCAGGAAACGGTGAGATGACTGGAAGACAGATACAAATGTTTAGATGTTAGGTTTGGTCCAGGCCGTGTTATTTATTTTTTTTTTTATTTCTGCATGAAATAGAGTAGGGAAAACATGTTTTCTGTTAAATACGCACACATCTGGAGTGAGGTTTCTCTGTTGACTGAGCCGTTGGAAGAGTCGGCGTGAATTCCCAACCTAAATAACTCAGTGGCTTTGCTCGTTATGGCTCTGGCCATAAGAAGACCCACTGCATCATGCACTATGGATGCGCGACACCTTCCTCTTTACCAGACACGGTGAGGGCTGATGGGAGAAGGGCCTGTTGTGTGTCACACTTAGACACAGTGGGAATGCATCGGCGGCCCGGGCCCCTCCGACCGAATGGGACACATGCTTGCAAATTTATAGAAGTATTAAACATTAAATGCTCTGATGCGATTGCGATTTCATGACAGGGGAATGGGATAGTTAATAACTGTCTCGGCGAGCGGCTTTCTAGCAAGAGACGAGCCACAATTAGGTCAGACGCGCTGGTGCATTAGCAGAAGGACAAGAGGCAGTTTCAGGACTTCTCTTCTTTGGGATGGGTGAAACGCGGCATTAATCACAGTAATGTTGCTGCAGTGGCGGCAGAGACAGCCCATGACGCCTTCTCTGCATAATATCCTAAAGTGAGCACTGCGTTCTCCCGCTAATTTATGTACTGCCACCAGGGCCGTACAGTAAAGCCTTCTGAAGATGCTTATTGCTCTATAGCTCACAGAGAGGATGAGAATACATTTGGCCCACTGCGCTGAAACTTTGCCGTATTGTTCCTGCTGTGGTTTTATATCTGCAGCCTGCGACTGGAGCCTGCAGTGCATCAGCTGCAGTGTGAAGGTTTGTCGTGGGGGGGGGGGGGGGGGGGAGTGTGCGACAACGAGGAGCTGGTGCTTGGTCCAAGCGGCCGTGGATCACCTCACCTGTCCACGAAAAGAAATTTAAGGGGGTATAAAATGAAACGAAAGGGGTGAAACTGCACAATAACTTCAGGATGAGGACAGGGGCACCTAACTGTCGTCCTGTTACTGTTATGCGGCAACTTCCTGCGCATGAATCACTGCTCATTTATAATGACTGCTTATTTCCTCATTTGTTTGAGTCCCATTTAGCCAACCGCATTAGATAATGTGGTTTTTGCTTTCAGTCACAGCATCCTGATGGTCCCACATATACTTGTAATTTGGTTTTTAACAAGAGGGGAGCAGTTTTGGGCAATTTGAGAATTATGGCCATGAGTCTTTTTGTGTTTTAACATAATTAAAGGAGTCAAATCAGCTGCGTTGACATAAGAAACAAAAATCTTCAAAAAGAAACTTTGTACATGTGTCCACAAGGTGAAAAAGTGCATGTGAAACGCTAAATTACATAAAGGCTTTATTTGCACAATTGTGATGCAAACTTGCCATTTCTTGCTCAAGGATCTACTGAAAATGGCCCTTATTGTATTAGAAGTTATGTCATGCACTGATGCCATTCACAAAAACACTGTAAAAAGGAGACATCTCCATAAAAAAAAGTTGTGTCATTGAAATCATGAACAGCTAATGACGTTGGCTGGCTGTACGGTCAGAGATGTCACGGTTACCGTGCGTGGTCAGACGAAATCACAGTGAAATAATTTTCTGAAAGTCGCAGTAATGTGGTCGGAGAAGCCTCGGCGGTGCAAAGCCACTCTCTCTCCTCTCCACAGTATAGCATCGTGTATGTCTGCGCCGAGGTGGCTTCGGCTGCACAGATGGGACGACACGAACACAAGGCGACGTAGATTGAAATACCAGATCCAATAAGCCGTTCCGCGGGTAACACAATATTGCACAGTGCGAGAAAAAAAAAAGTTCCTCGACAAAGACACTCTCCTCCTCTGCGCGTCTGCAAAGGGAGAAGATGATACAGTTTGTGCTATCCATCAGATCTGCTGAAGCAGCAGTGCACCTCTCAACGCCTCCCATCTCCAGTGCTGACAGTCGGCCTGAAATGGGAACCAGCAAGCAAGAGGGAATCAATTAGCAGCCCGTGCGTTTGAATGGCGGCGGGGATGGAGGAGATTTTAGAGAGGGAGGAACCGGAATGTTCTCTGGATATTGTCGGTGAAGCAGAAACACAGGCGATCAGATGGAGTTTTTATCTCTTTTCCAATCAGTGCGGAGAATCTTTAACAAGTGTGCGCGCGCATGCATGCATGCATGCACATACACACACACACACACACACACACACACCGCCACAGTGTTCAAGTAGCTGTACTCTGCATGAAAAACTAATTCTGTAGTGATGAAAAGATTTGGTGGAGGTGACACGCCAGTAATTTGCCTTTAAAGATAAAGGGATGATGATGTTTCCACCATATTAAGATACATTTTAATGTCATCGGGACTTTTCCTTTAAATTTCCACATTATAAAACTGTTCTTGTCTTTGTACGTCAGCCATTTTAGGCAAAAATCAGTTATATAGATATATCAAATGACAACTCTCGATGAGCTCCTACCAGCGTTTTCATCAAAAACCCAAAGACACTGAACTCTCTTTTCCAATGAATGTGAAAATATTATAATATCAAATACTGACTTTCATAAACAGTCAGGACAAAGCATGGCTGTTTTTTTTTTGTTTTGTTTTGTTTTGGCTCTCCTGTAAAGCTGGTTATACATCAGTTACGCCTCTCTGGTGCTTATCTCTTGATATGATATTACATGGGAAATAAGCTCAGGTGCAACAGAACAAGGACACGTCTGTCTGGCCACAACCAAACACACAGCAGACTCTGCCTTCTGACCAGCAACACATAAAAAGGACACAATAACCAAGTAAAAGTGGGCAAATGAATGTGGGATGTCTGGGCCTGGAACTTCACTCCCTAAACTAAAGAAAACTAGATCAACTAAACTAACAAACAAAGCCTCAAAAACAGGACCACCAGGCCTCTGTCCTCGAAAGAAAGGAAAACAGCAACTGAGGAAAAAGAGAGTTACCTGATCAGGTTGACCTGAGAGGAGAGGGGAGAGAAGAGGGGAGGAAAACAGAATATGGAAGTGTGTAACAGTTTTTGTGCAAAAGAATAAAGAGACTGAAAATTAAGAAAAAGAGTAAAAATGGCAAAGATTTATACAATTTTAATTAAACAGAACGTGGGTAGAAAACACAAGAGTTAAATGTAGAGGAATTAATCCACATCAACTTATTCTGTAATGAGAAGCTTTTCTTGTTAAAACTGCAGATCATCTCATCTTGTTTAATCGAGAAACTTTTCTTTTTGTCATTCTACCAAATTAAACCGGCGTTGTCAGAAAAAAAAACTGTTATTTGATGTCGTTGTGAGAAAAAGAGCCGACCAAAGTCTAAATAGAAGACGCTGCAGTATATATACAACAAAATATCTTTCACTTGTTTCAATAGATAAAACACATTGAATGAGATTCCGTTCTCTTATGGTTCAAGATCCAGTGTTGTCAACAGATGTTCTACAAAGAGTGTTATATTAGGTCCTTGACGGATCTAACCTCGATTAAAATGATGATTCAACGCTCTATGTCAGTGCTGAAACACTGAATCGCCTGTGTGACTGTCCCTGCATTAGCGTTCGGAGTAATTCACTCCTCTAACTGTATACAAATTTGAAAAAAGTGCAACAGTTTACAGTAAAGTGCTGAACAGCCGTCATATGATGCATTGTTATGTTCTGCCCACCGAGGCTCTACAAATGCATTTACTGCTCAGTAAATCTCTTTAATAGATGAAAAAGTAAGGGGGAAAAAATCAATACTTAAACAAATACAAATTAGTTATCGCCTCACAACCGCACACACATATACGCACAGAGTGTAAGCACAGTGCACAGGTCTGTTTATTTACGGAACACGAGTGTGATTCATTCACAGATAAAAGCTTTAATAGCGATAGGCCTCTCTGTAACTTCAGATAAATGGATGATAAAATGCTGCGTACTTTTCTTCAGTTGTAAATTTCGTGCGCTCCTTTTGCCCCCGAACGCACTCATCACTCTGCACACCCTTGAGGCTTTGACCGAATCTTTATAAATGTTAGATCAGCATGCTGTATGAACAACTTATTTTGTAAAATGTTGGAGTGCTGTTAAAAGAAAAGTCTCTCGAATATGAAATATTAATTGTTATGATACGTTTGTATAAGGTTTATATTAAATTAGTTGTTATGACACGAGAGCACATCCTCTGGGCACCATGCACGTTTGAACCGCACCCGATGGTAATCCATTGTGAGGCTGCTGAGATGTTTTACTGAATAAGTTAAATATTTGACCTGCTAGGTTACATGAATGGCTGTGTTAAAATCCATCCATCGAACAGTTGTTGTGATATTTCGGTCTGGCCCAGCAGACTAACCAACAGATTGACTGGAGCCATGCTACAAGCATAGATAAAAATAATTGTGTTACAAATATGATGGTATTCTGTTTGCATTTTCAGCTCTCAACCCCATCTCTTGGCAATAATCAACAAATACACTTTGCTGAGTTGTCATAATTTCATATAGTGAGACGCAAACAGAGCTGTCATGGGGGGAAACACATGGGAACACCCTTTACGTAAGTTTTTTTAGAGATACAATTGTGTTTATTCACTTTTTTTTATTATAAATTATATATATATTATAAATTATAATAGCAATCATGAGATATGATGTATTTATAGGGATGTATGATTTGGTTCTAGTTTCATACATATGTCGCTTAAGTTTAGACCGTTTTGTGTGTGGCTCAGCTGCTGCAGACATCTATATTGAACCTTCTTTTTTTGCCGCTGCAGGCCTGGATGTGATGAAAGCTCCAGAAACCTTGAGTTAAGAATTTGATGTCAAATAGAATTTCCAAGATGAACAATACACTTCTGCACCTAACCAAAGTTATTTTGCAATGTTAACAAATGTAAAATGCAATATAAAATCAATTCTATAAAAACAATTCTGTTAAACTTTAAAGATTATGTCACCATGTCACACACATAGATGTCAGGGGAGGTAATCTCTTTGTACTAAAGTACACGTCACAATTGTCTGCAGTGCACTTATCATCCATCTCTCAGTGGATTGGGTCCATCGTTTCATTAATGAAGATAATAAATTGAGATATTCCACTCTGTTGTGGCACCTGCACAGCCGCCTCTTTTCCCCAGAGTAGCAAGAAGACAGACGTGATTATCTATATGGCAGCGATATGACATTCAGATGAGTGGATTGCGGTAAGTGATGCACAAGATCTTCTAAAGGTCTTCCTGTCGGCAGGAGAATTGCGTACAGGAAGTGCTGTGGTGGGCAGTAGCGACATGTCAGCATGGTTGACATACAGAGGACGGGTGATTGTCTTGACATGCTCTTAAGCCTCGGGGGATGATGTGCAAGATATTTGCAATATCACAGCATTGAAAATAGTTCTTTCAATCCAAAGTGTTGTTTTCTCTTTGATTTGACTGGTTACTTTAAAAATAAAATAACGTTTATGTGACTTTGACGTCGATCCAGACAATCATATGATTGTTAAAGAAAAAATAGATCTTCTTAAATTCAAACAGAAAACAAACAAATATATATCCCTATAGCTTCTGTATGCAAATGAGCCAAGCCATTGCTGTCTGCACAGCTAATGCGTTTTTTGCATTTATCAATTAAAGCCCCTCTTTGGGGAGCTCAAGCAGATGGGAATACAGCTGTGTAAATTCAAAAACATTATCTTTTTAATTACTTTTTTAATTCTGCAGGGCAGACACAGGTCTTGCGATGCACGCAACATATAAGACCTCCCCAGAATAAGGTCTTATCGTGTACACCGCGTCATTTTTCCATTGTTTCACAGAATATGAGCGAGCTACATATCCATTATACTCTTTAGGTATGCATTTCACCCGATGATTAGTGCCGTCTTTTAGGTTGTTGCGACTATCATGTTAACAGTGAGGGATGCGCCACGCCAGTCCGAGTCACACCCCGAGATAAGGCTGCTCCATTTCAGAGAGACAGCTCAAAGAGTATTCAGACTGCCCGCTCGCCCCATTAAAACAAGGAGAGACCATTTAAGCACACGGATAATCAGCAATAAACAGCCCACAATTTCATTATTAGGTGGAATTACAATGCATGGGCAGAAACTGCATGCAAGCACAGCATTCTTTAACAGTTTGAGATGAGTTTGGAGCCAGACAGCAGCCACAATGAAGGCCTGTATGCTTGGAGACAAGTTAAAAGTGGAAACAAGCCGTATCAAACCACCGAGATGCAAATCAATAGTGATTTTATGACAGTGTTTTATGACCTCTATTTCATAAAGTTTACTAATGAATGATATAATTTCCGATTCCATTAAGTTTGGTTTGAAGTTGGGGAGTAAGTGTGTGTATGTGGTCTACATGCTAATGATGAGGAAATGGCTATGACCTTGTGTGAGCACCGAGCATCGATGTTATAAACACAGAGACCACCTCTCCTCCTTCTGCTATGGTCCTGCACTCCGCCACCACGTGCAACAGCTTTATCTGAGAAGTAGAAGTCGGGAAAGGTCTCCGTGTAGGTCTGTGATTTCACATTTCCCATTTTGTCCATTTCCTCTTCCTGCCACTAGACATTAGCCAGGAGCAGCCTGAAACCATGCTGGATTAGCGTGGGGCGTTCTGGCCGGTCAGGCTGGATGATCGAGAGTCACTGCGCTTAATCCAAAAAAACCTGCTTGCTTCATTCATGCTGAAGACAGTACTTTTGCCATAAACAAGACATGTTTCAGCAATAAAATTTGATTAAATGTTTGCATAATTTGTAGGACGCATGATTACATTATTGTTTGGCATTTTCCAAAGACATGTAGGGCCGGCTGTTAGAAATATGCAGCTAAGTCAGGAAATCCATTGCAGGGAGTATCCTATCCTATATGTTTACTTCTGGTCAGAATGCCATGGTTACGCAGCTGAAAGATGGACATTTATTTGGAAAGTATATTAATATCACAATGCTCAAATGTAGGGATAGTGAAGGGATTTATGATGTTTGATTTGGTGGCTTGTGGCTTCGTAAATTCTGTGAGTTTTATCAAAACTAGATTATGTTTCAGCAGTGAGTTGTGGTGAGAACTCTTTAAACACTTTCATCCGCTTTGCTTGGAATGATTCATTTCCCTCACTCTCACACTACATATGTTCCCATTCCTTCACTGAGTGCTGGCTCTTTGGACTCCTCCGGAAAGTTTCTTCGGGGAGCAGGGCTAAGACTGCCACACTGTCCCTGCTCTACCAGACCGGGGTGAAATCCACTAATCGGCTTTTGTGGCCAAATGTGATAAAGCTGCAGCCAGGATCAGGCCAATTTACAGTGCGCCAGTTCTGTCTGTCCCGTGTGAGCTGCATATCCACAGAGCAGAAGCTCAGCATCCTCCCCTTTAAAAAAAAAAAAAAAAAACGCTTTCATTACTATCAAGCCTGGATTGGCAGAATCTTGTGGAATAACCCCATTGTGAGGAGCCTGCCTCACTCCGCTCTACAGCTGGTGGCTCAGTGGAAGTGATGAGCTAAGATGGTGCTCTTCATGCGCTATCTCAGTGTGGGGTCCCTCCAGCAGCTCCGCACAGAAGAAGAGCCAACTGTGTGTGCTACAACACATCTGTGCAGAGGATGGCTGGGCTCATACAGACAGCTGGGGACTTGATAAAGTGTATTATATCCAATAACAATCTACTAGGAAACAGTTTAGAAATCATTGTTATCCTTCGATAATTTTGTTAAAAGTAAAAAATGCAATATTTCTACATTAAAATAACTAGAGCTGTGTTATGTATTTTGTTGTTGTGTACTCAACAATGGTTAAACGTGGAGAAATCCCACGTTTTTGTCAAGGTAACGGCACATTTTGCCTTTCATGATAACTTCCAGGAGAGAGTCAGAGAGTGAGAAGGAAAGTAAGCGTACATGATGAAACAAATCGCAAATTGCATTTGGAAAAATGATCTTGTTTGTGAACATTTCTGCCTACAAGTCACGTCTAATTGGGGCGACTGTGGCTCAGGGGTAGAGCACAGCGTCTTGGTATAGGATGGTTGCTGGTTCGATTTGCCTGGTTTGCATGGCGAAGTGTCCTCGGGCGAGATACTGAACCCCAAAACTGCTCCTGATGTGCTGGTCGGCACCTTGCATGGCAGCCACCGCCGTCAGTGTATGAATGTACGCATGAATTACTATTATCATCTTGGCATTTTTACCAGACAAAATCGTCAGCTAAATGTAAACGTAATACATTTTCATCAGCAATGTTGATTGTTTAACACCGAGGATTAAAAAAAAATAAAAAATCTCCCCCGACGGTGCTGCTTCTCCCCACAGGGGGAGAGCTGACAGTCATCTACTGGAGGTAACACACTGACTGGGGATAAGCACCTCATACAACCCCACATCAAAAGACCCGAACCATCACTTTGAAGTCAACACGTACCATGTAAAATCCGAGATGGCAAAGAGCTCCAGCTACCAGTGGCAGCACTGAGCTCTCTCCCATGAGTCAGTGAACCAGGAAAAAAAAAAAAGAAAGCCTGCACCTTCTTTGATTTTACATGGCCGGCATTTATTTCAAATTGTTTCTCTCAGCTTATACAGTGGGATGCCAAGAGGTCTCCTCGCTACTCGGGTGGTCTGAGTGGGTCCGTGAGATGTTGAGCCACGATATATGGGCAATGAGACTTTAGGCTTGAACAATTAAATGCCCCAAAAAAAGTCTTCTAGTCTTCTTGACAGGTCCAGGGACCCCCACCCCCGCTGACACTGACCCTTGTACTCATACCCACCGCCCTTGAATCCACGCATTACAATAATGCAGAAATTGTATAATTTTTGTAATGTTGTAACTATCCTTTATTTTTATTCTTTAATGTATTTTTTGTCATTCCTGTACAGATCTTCCATCTTTATTTATCAATCATCCCACACTCATGTCTCTGGTTATATTGTTTATATAGTATACTGTATATATAATTGTGACTTTGTTAATTGCTCATTGTCTCAATGTATGCACCTTAATCACCAGGACAAATTCCTTGTTGGCGTCTTGGCAGTAAATCTGTTTCCAATTCTGATTTCTGATTCTGATTCTGATTCTGGTGTTCTAGTCTGAAGTGGTTGCCCGTTAAAGCACCGCAAGATCGAGGTAAACCTGACAGCGAGAAGCGAACACAGCCGCAAACCTTGAACGTTCAGTTCTGACGCCTCTGCATCGGAGGACCTTGGTCTTGCCTGCATGAAAACACTATTAACCCATCTTTGGAAGGAAAAAAACTGTCCAAACACCGGGTCGTTTTAATCACCAGATTTCAGAGACCTTACAATTTGCAACAAAAGACTTCCAGTGCAGGATTTACCAGGGCTGGCTTTTTTTCCCTTTATATCGAGAGTGCCATGGTCTCCCTCTGAGCCTCAGCACTGATGCTTTAACAACACTTTATTATCATGTCCAACACCTGACCTGACAAGGCAGGTTTCTTATCAAAGGCAATTATGTACCTGAGATGTTTCGTGCACCAAGAGCATGATGTTACATAACACTGTGAGGGGAAAAAAAAAAAAGCAAGAGCAGGGATGTTGGTATTTTAATCAAGAGAGAACTCCTGCTAACACAGAATAAAAAAAAAAAAAAACCCTCCAGCAATAGCATATTACAAAATACTCAGAGGGAAATTTAGACCCAGGACAACAAATTAGTTTATAACACCATTGGGAAGAGCAGCAGAAGGTGTAGATCAACAGGGATGAGAAGCTCTTTATTTGGCTCCGGGACTGATTAATAGTCGAGGAATACTTAAAAATCTAGACGGGTTTAGGAGTGCAGTTAATCACAGGTTTTATTGTGGGTCTTAAATCAAGTGGGGCAATTCTGGGCTCAAGTAATTTTTAGGATATTGCTATCATTATTTTTGAACAGTTTCTATTTTTCCCCAAAGCCCTTTTTCTAGAGAGCAGTTATCTACTTACAGTAGCTGGGGCTGCACACAGGAGCGTCTCAGGTGGTGGATTTGGAGAAAAGGGCAGAAGGTTCCTGCAGACTCAGATAAGACGGCGCTTTAATAAATATCCTCAAAGACAACGAAAATCATTCAAACCGTGTTGCCGTCATTACACTTTGCTCTCTTGTGACCTGAGCTCCTGCAATGTCACAGGTTCCATCGTGAAACAAGATAAACCGTAGGTCTCGGAGGAAATGCGAGGTATGGCGGTATGGTATGCGAACAGCAGGAAGGCAGCGTGGCTCTGACATCATTTTCAGATGGCGTGCCAGCTCTGCTGCCATGCACAGATTTCTGCCTGCCCCGGAGCTCAACACATCACATGTGTACATGCAAGGGGCCTGGTGCCCTGCGGGTAAGTACACTGTAAGACCAGACTGCACGGTAATATCCACAACACATCAGGTCACTCTCGGGTCTGCTGGGAAAATAAAACTGTTGATTGTTCAATTAGTGCTGACTTTTTTATTTTTTTATTTAAATGCTGTGCACTGTTTAACTGTAGCAAGATGTTTTAAAGGAGCTTTATTATGCTTTTCCATTTGTTTTCCTCCCTTTCCCTTTGCATAGGGGCTTAAAGCGACAGGAGTTAAAACAGAGCGTTTCAGACAGAGGGCGAATACAGAGCTGCAGCACTAAAGCATGTAAACCTTTGTTGGTAGTAACCCAACCTAAAATTATGAACCTGAAAATTAACGTAATATGTCTCCTTTGAAAAAAAACAAAGTCGATTTGCTGGCCAAAGTTGGACCTGAATTATTTTTGATAATCTGAGCATAATAGGTGAAAGCTTGCAGGAGCCCCATTTTCAAAATACCATTTTGCATCTTAACAAGACAGTAGGCAGCCCAAGGCCCACCATTAAGTTTTAGTTCTGGCCCTCCAAGAAACAATTTTGGGCACCACTGATCTTGATGGTTGACGCTAAAAAGCATAATTGAACTGATAATAACTTTCACAATCTTGTATAAATTGCTGAATAAAAAAAAAAAAAAAAAAAAGATGATGGATGGGCTTTTCTGTTTTAATTCGTCGGTGACAGCAGTTGTGAAATAATGCTGCCTGGCGACTGACTCTGCCTTCTGTCTTTATACATTCTGGCGTCACGTCTAAGCACTCAGAATAACAACACATTAAACAGGCCCTTGGATTTTGCAGTCAGCTGACTGTGATAACAATCAGCTAACAGGCCAAAGCATTCACATCTACTCAGCCTGTTTGTTGGTCTATAACCAGTGCTGTTTTCCTCCAAATAACCACTGCTTTCCCCCCCCACACACTAACTTTAACGATCCGTCTGTCTCATTCACTCTCATTGCCCCGTGCCCTCTTACCACCATCTCCTATTCACACAGACATGGCGGGTCCAGGCTCAGGGGCGTCCTCTTTGTCATTGGCAGCAGTGACCTCCACGTCCTCCCCCTGGCACAGGGTCAATTATTCACTGCGCGGGAACTACACCTGTGTCCCTCGTGAATCTCCCCGACAACCAGCCGCCAGAAAAAAATGAGTCTATTACCATGGCGGTGCCAGGTGATGGATTTCATGTTCGCTAGCGGAGTGCAGGTAAAAAAACCTGGGGAAGCCACTGAAGGTGACCTTCACGGCTAAGGCATCTTTACCGGCCGTGCGTGCAGGCATACGGACTCCCATGAGGAAGTATCAAAGGGGCGAGCGGAGCGTTGGTTTCCATGTCAGACTTGTTTGTTTGTTGTGGGTTATTGTTGCGTGTGCTGTAAACCTGAGCGACCTTGAGCTGTGAATTTCACTATAAGACGTTCCCTGGTGGGCTATAATGTCTGTGTAATATCTATTGGACCGGTAAAAACATTGTTCCTCAGCTTTTTGCATGAGACACACTTGAGCTGTGACACAATGAAAACTCACATATTCTTTGTATTCACTAGTCTGTACTGTATGAGTATGAATGTATGAGTGATTTCTCCTCCTTCTCAGCATCGGTCACACTGACGTGATAAAAAAAAAAAAAACTACTTTACAATCGTCATAAACGGCTATTGTGAGCGGTTTAGATTTATTTTTAAAAGCCGGGGGTCTGCGCGCTGTGAAGTATCATCACCTTTCACAACACATTCCCAGTGCCCACTAGTGAGGTGGCATCTGCAGTGCTCAAGGCAGGATGGCAGCCGTGCAGGACAGCACCAGAGCAAGCTGTTAGGCCTGCTGTCTGCTAATCCATTCCAGTGTGGCAGCACAGTCTGTGAAGCCCATGCGAGCAGCACTTCAGGTCAGCAGATATGGTCGATACATGTGGTCAGAACATGTGGTCAGGACAACGGTTGTGTTGGACCGTGACTAACTGACTCTTGTCTGCGACAGGCTTGGTTTGGTGCGCGAACCTCTTTTTCTTTGATTGTGTTTGTGGGCCACCCCCCTCCCCGCTGTATACCCCGGTGTGTATGTTTGAGGCTGTATATCCCCTTTGTCTTTGTGCACTAACGCGTGCTCACGCGGCACGGGTTGCCAGGCAACTTGGCTGCCCGCGTAGGAGACAGGTGAGACATGTAGCGGGGGACAGGCAGGTTTTTGGAGCAGCCTCACCTCTCTGTAACTTTGGACCGTTGATGTGTCGGTCTTGGTACCAGCGTGTGTCAGCTGTCCCCAGCATGCAGAGGCACTGGAGTGTACAGCTCCAGTCTGCTGCGCCTCGGCCTCGCTCGTTTCCCAGTCGCTCCCGGGCCCGCCAACCAGGCTAGACATGGCACAAGACAGAGGACGAGCGCCGCACGACTCAGGCTTGGTCACCCGCCTATTGCTTTTTGTTCAAAAACTAAAGCTGTGCTTGCTGTTGCTCAAAAATGAGCCTATTTACTGTAGATGATATCACCTTTCAGCGCGTCTTATTTAGAAAGGATTTTACATATTATGTGTTTTTAATGTTCGGGTCAAAACACAACAATTATTCCATGAAGTTTGGGACCGACTGCGGAAATGAGACCACCAAGTTATGGCGACTACACATACTGCGGGGTTAAGAAACACAACTGTGAAACATTTATAGTATGCTTAGTGTTTTATGGGAGGTTTTATTGCCCATCTGCCGTGGGCACAGTCGTAAGTGCCTGAATTAACTGAAACTCTTACTGAAATCTAAATTAATTGCTCAGTTTATATATTTGAATTATTTACACCTCTTTTGTATTTAATTGTCCTGAAGATTAAACACAATAACTTTCCAAAAGAAATGCATACGCTCTTAGAAATAAAAGTGCTACAGAGCCAGATAGGGTTCCTCGTATTATCCTCACAGGAGAACCCTTTTTGGTACCTAGTAGAACATTTGAAAAAGGTTCAAATGGGAGCCTTTAAGCAGGTTGTTCTACCTAGAAGTCAACATAAAAGTGAAACTCTTGCCAAAATTCAACCTAGGCTTTTTTTGTGAATGTATATGAGTCTAACCTTTGTGTAAAAGCATAATTACGATGAAAGAGGTACTTTTAAGATTGACCATATTTGAAATTTTTGGCTCAAACTCATTTTCAATGGGAGTGCATGGGGCACTTTTACGCTAGCATTAAAATCGCTATTTTTAAAACACTAAGAAGGCTCGACACAGCATGAAACTTTGAGGTATTATCACCAGGGTCTCGACACACAGCTCAACTGAACCACATACACTCTACCCAGACATGTCGATCCCCGAGTACGTCTGGGCTGCCATGACGACGGCTAGAGGAAGAAGCTACTGCTAACGTGAGTTGTTCAGAAACTTTCCTTTTAGTAAACTCTGTGTACACAAACAATGTTCTCAATGCTCGTGTTCATGTGTAGAGAGTTTGAGCCAAGAACGAAAATACGTTCAATCTTAAAAGTGCCTCTTTCATCATAATTATGCTTGACTCATATACATTCACAAAAAAAAGCCTAGGTTGCATTTTGGTGGGAGTTTCACTTTAAGGGTTATGCCAAGCACTATCTGTAAAGGCTCCGCCCATAACCCGTCTGTAAAAAGCTCTATAGATGCACGTCATATAATCTCTGTCACACACGCAGAAAACACACACTGCATACGTTTTATACATGTTGATAACATATTACAAAACCTTTTCATCCTCTTATCTTGTCACAGCTAATGATGTCTAATTTGAGCACGTGACTGATAACTAATGGTCGTGTCCGTTAATTAGACGATAAGCATACGCAGCATCCCCCGGTGTATGCCATCAATCAAGTAGACCAAGGTCATGTGACTTTATTTTGAAAAACCGAGACACGGGTCATGCAGGAAAGAGGAAACACTGTTGTTTTTGCTGCACAATAATTCAGTGTGGGGCTTTCTCTGCAGGGGGAGCTTGATGTACATTTATTACAACTGGCGGTGGTGCAGCATTTCCAGGCACATTATAGAGCAATGGGTAAAATCGCTCCTCCTGAAGGCACAAAGATGAATTATGAATCTACATCAGAAAAGACAAAGCGCGTGTCCACACAAAGCCACCGCAGCACGCCCACTGTCGAGCTCAAACAGCTGTGTGCCCATTCATTTGGTGCCAAGTGTGAGAGCATATTCTTTGTGATTCTGGTGAACAGATCCTTTAACAGCATAAATATTGCTCTTGTCCAATCTGGCAGCGATACAAGATTCCAATCCTGTGTTTTTTTTAATGCCGGTGGCTGGAGAGGAGGAGGCAGGGGGCTACCCTTTTATTTACATTTGAATCGCAGATTTGGCCCTTAAGCCTCGTCCCCTGGGCTCTGGTAATGAACTTATGTGTTACGACATTTAAACAGGCAGGCCTGGACAGCCTCTCATAACTCAGAAAGGTTATTCTCTGGCAGCAGATATAGATAAATGTCAGCGACGTAGCTGAGGCTTTGCTGAAACAGAGCAGACATGATGCTCGCCGCTGATATTTACACAGCGGAGCCAAATCTGAAGGATGGGCGAAGACATGGACTGCTGACAAAATCGGTTCCCACAGCAATTCTTGTCCGGCGACTGAGTTTTGAAGTAATCCCCTCATGCGTCAATCAAGATTATCTGACAGTATCTCATGAAATCCTGCTTCATTTGGCGCACACAATGACCTTATTGTTAAAGGGGCATTATGTAGTTTTGGAGATGAAATTCAAACTCAGAATTTTAATATTTACAATATTAATGAGGTAATAAAATACGAAATAATTATTTCTATTCCATAATCGTATGACAAACTGTTCTCAGGCGAAAAATAAGGTCCCCAGAACTGTTTGAAGCTAGAAAGGTAGCCGGGTCCGCCACATGTAAGCAAACAAAAACAGTGTGACATTGTGTTGTCTTTTAAGGTCAGTTTGTTTATTCATGAAAACATGACATTGTATATTTAGTCTGTTTGGGCACAAAGAAAATGAGCCAATGAAGATCTGTCTCTTCTGATTCAAAACTACACACTGCCGCTTTAATATTGCAACCAAAAAAGCAGATTATTAGCTTTTACACTCATCCGTTTTTTTCCCCCCTTTTACCCAAGTCGTAGTGACAGGGATCGGAGACCAAAACTCACCCCAGTCTGCCGTCATTAATCCAGGGAGAACCTGAGGCATGTCTCCGCGAGAGGTTACCCCTGGAACTGGAATGAGGGATGAGAGGAGCGGAGAAAAAAAGAAGAGGGGGAGAGCAGAAGAAGGCCAATTTGTGCGTTAGCCTCAGCAGCAGGGCAGGCAGGCACTTAATTCTGTGGAAGCGCATCATTATATGCACCATTTACCAGATGCCCATTTAACATGCAATAATTAGATCACTCAGTTTGGGGAGAGGGAAGGAAAAAAAAAAAAAAAAGCCGAGATGTGGGCTACTTAAATAGGGTCCCTTGCCATAACATTAGCAGCCCCCCCACAGGGTCGCCTGTCAAAACAGGTTGAGAGATTAATTCTTTGGAGTGTCAAGGAGAAAAATGTATAGCCCCGGTCTACTTTTCTTTTGATCCTTTGTTCTTTGTTCTACAGTTCTCGACTGAAATGAAACACGCAGCAAAATAAAGCAGCATTTGTACACTAAAGTACATATTCTTACAAATGTGCCCCCAAAAATGCACGACACACTTCTGAAGAATAATCAATAATGACGACTGGATTCCCTTTATGTTGAATTATTATGATGAAAGTCCCATGATGGATTTTAAAGGATTTCTGAAAGTATGATTTTCTGTCTATCTCTGTGACTCAAACAAACCCCATAATTGGATTTTCTAATATTTCCTTCGTACAGCCACCTCGCTCAACTTTGTCTTGGATATTGATACCGATCATCACATTTTGCCTCACTTCTAAAGCTATTTCATCGGACCATGTACCTGTTCTCTCGATAAATTACTTTTACATAGGTACAGCAGTCGGCTTTCACGGTGCAAAAGTCCCTCTCCTTGAACTTTGTGTCTTCTGTTTGGGTTGTGTTAATCAAGCCCATCCATTTCAGATGCAGAATCGTTTCATTTCACCTCCAAAGCATCTTCAGTTCACCACACACAGTCCATTCTGTCAGCCGGGGAGAGAGAGAGAGAGAGAGAGAGAGAGAGAGAGAGAGAGAGAGAGTCTGACACCAGGTGAACCCAGCGGCTCTTGTGTGATGGGCCAAAACCTGTGCGCTCCGTCGGCCACTGAGATGTCGAATCCTCTGCTTTCACCGGCGCTGTTATGGAGATGTTAATGGGGTAATTTATGTGAAGAAATAAAGTGAAATAGGTCATCATCAGTTTTTTAGCCCCAGCGTGTGTGAAACAGTATGCTCCCCTCTCAGCTGAGGGCAGCCATGAGGACGTGGTACATCCCCCGGGCCGAGGAGAGTGAGTGGTGCCTGAGGAGTTAAATGGCCTGAGGAGGACACGGTCCACCATGCCTGTATTCTTTGCAGCTCTATAGAACAGCCTATTACAATGGCAGGGGAGAGGGTGTGCTTCGTTTATGGCCTGGAAATGTGTGGAGTGCAGCTGTAGTCATGCGCCGACATCCGAGGTGAACTGCGGTTTATATATGTATAAAAAAGGCGTAGTAAATATTCAGATGACACTGATGTGCATCAGAGAGCTGTGAGATGAACAAAATGAGATGTTGAGAAGAATCACCCGACCTAAACTTTTTCCCCTTTAAAGCCTCTTTATCATTTTTTTTTTTCGTTCTACCAGTTCACAGTAAGTTGTGCACTGTAACTTGGCTCCATACTACAGTAGACCCTGAAAATAATCATAATAATGATGCCTTTACTTAAGTAGCACTTTTCAAAACAGGTGACAAAGCACTTCACATACAATTAAAGGGTAACCCTGCTGATTTTTACACATTAAAGTGTACTTACAGTTTTTGGTGAGTACTACTGTATATGTGAAAAAGAAGAATAAAGACTTTGGTGGCTGATAAATATCCTACAGTGATGTCAGTCAGTGGCATTGTGGGTATTTTTACTGCTAACTGGTCCATCGGTCCAGCACTGCACTCCTACAACACTGATGACAAAAATCAACATAGCATGATCAGAGATATCACCTTTCCCTTCCATCCATTCTTCCTCCTTTTATACATTACCCACAATGCAACTGAGTGACATCACTGGAGGCAGTACATCAGATTACATGCAGCTTCTTCTGGAGCCACAAAAGGCTTTACACTGTTTTCCCACATTTGTAGTCAGCAAGACCTGTAAACCGTAAACTTACCCTTTAAAAACACAATAACCAACTGCTATTAAATATGTACAATAAAAATGCAATAACACAGACAGTGAAAACAATGAATGTAATTCTGTGTGATATTATTGTGATAGGAAAATGTGATTTGGTTACTTGCATTATGATAATTAAGAAATGCTGCTCATCACTGATGCTGGAAATCATGGACAGCTTGGGTACTAAAGTCAACCAAGGTCCATTCTAAGAACCCTGCCAAAGCTCGATCAGTCTAAGTGACAGTTAGTCAACTCTTCTTCACTCAGAAATTAACAGTGTTTTGTGAGTAATGCATCCATTGTCATCTAAACTGTCAGTGTCAGCCAGAGATGATATACCCATTTAATAATAGAAAGAGCTTTTATATGGCTGTGTCCCTGGGATTGGCAGACTTTGATTGGCTTGCGAGACCATTTCGCTTAGCAGATAAAATGAAACTACCTTCAACATAATTTATAGATGCAATTTTGTAGGACAGTCCTGAGCTCATATTTGATATGACAATTTGAAGGTGGATGAGTGCGTGTGTGCGTGTGTGTGTGTGTGCGCACGTGTCCACATGTAAAATTGTAATAAATATAGAAATTAGATTTTAAGACAGACGTAATTTGTACAATTTTTGAAAGTCTTGCGTGATCTGTTAAAAAGAATTTGAAACTGAGCAGGTTGAACCTCATATGACCTTTCTGGAGACAGATAATAACACTTTCACATCACACCAGTAAGTTATACACAGTTAAACTTTGCTGGTGCCACAGTTAGGCCCAATCCCAATACACCCCTCACCCCTACCCCTCTGTTTTGTGTGTTCATGTCCAGGAGTAGGGTGTCCTGATTCTTGATGGGATGGAGGGTTAAGGTGAAGGGTTTGAGCTACTAGGTCCTCGAAATAGAGAGTTTTGAAAGGCACACTTCAAACCTATGGCTATGAGAAGTCTGCTGCTCAGTATAACCTATTCAATAGGTCCTTTTCTTTAAGCATGAATCAAACAATTGCTTCTATTTTGATGATGTCTCAGTAACTAGCTAATTTTATTGCATTCTGACGTATTTCAATATTGCCTTCCCTCCCTCTGATGGTTCGTAAAGACTTTGAATTTGACTACAGTCCAGCAGCAAAGTTGCTGCGCTAGTTAATGGGGTTACAAATGTCGGTGCGTGAAGCACTGCTGACATTCACTTTAGCATTCATCAGAAGTTGTGCATGAATTGTGAGTGTCCATGTTTTTTTAGCTTCATCGAATAATGACACCAGGATTACCACGGTAACCCAAGAGACATCACCACAGCTGAAGACGCCATATTGAAAATGTCTAGTTGTGCCTGTTCACGTAAAAGCCATCATTGACGGGGTGCCAATTAGCTAAGTTGGTAGAGCGGGCGTCCCACTCACAGACGCTTTGTCCCATTTCAAAAGCAGTGATTTCAACCGCTAACCCTTGTAACTCTGCTCTGAGCACCAAGGGGACACTCAGAAACTAAGGGTAGGAGTACAAATTGGAAATGGGATTGAGTGATAGTATCTCCTATTAGCCTCCCACTGTGTCAGTAAACAGAGATCACTCCTTAAGGTTAAGTATCCGCAGAACAAAACCTTCCACAAGATCCAGATCCCTGTATTGTAGACGCTGTAGACGCTTATAGACGCTGCTCACAGATTACACCATGTAAGCGGCAGATTTCAGAGCAATTACGAAGAAAAAGGAGGGAGAAGACAAACTACAATGATGTCATATTGTCAGATGACAATGTCACATAGTAGCGTCACATCACTGTGGACCGGTAATGAATAAATAAGCCAATGCAGCTCTGTCTGCAGGTGGCGGCGAGGCCCCTGGGCGTCGACTGACACTTCTTATGTGATCCATTAAAGTTCAGGAGGAGCCTGCATGGGCCTCAAATCAAGGAGGAGGAAATTGACCGAAACATCTGTGAGGCAGAGGCATTCATCATCCAAAGATAAAAACGTGTTCTCTCAATATGGCTGTAATATTTTACGGGGGGTGGGGGGGGGGCGGCTTTAGTGTCGACAAAGTCTGCTTCACTGCAACAACCAGCAGGACTGAGCAGTGATTAGCATGGGACCTCTCTGGAATGCCTTACCGTTTTTACAGTAAGGTCACAATATTATCAGATTCTGCACTTTTTTGAGGTACACTTTTAGTACTGACACGCAGAGTCCGTGCAAAAGGGTCTATTATGTGAGCTTTATTGGCAAATAACATGAATTTTACACTAACATGCCGCTTTGGACCGTCACTCGACAGTGTGGTGTGTGTGCGTGCTTCTCTTTAGAGACTCTCCCCTCCGGACCAAAGGGTCCTATTACTTAAATGAGCTCCATTAGCGTCTCTGTGGGGACCGCTGCGACGACCAAACTCACAAACCTGCTCCCAGACTCAAAAAACAGCTTTTGTTATGCCACCCCTCCATTGCCCTCCAGTTTCTTACTGATTTACATACAAATTGATCTTGAGGTAAATCAGATGTCACTTTTCTCCGGGTCACGAAGAACACGCTGAGATAATGAAATCAGGGTCCGCTGAGTGCTACACTTGCACAAGCTACCAGATGGGTCTCTGCCTTAATGCAATGCCTCAGCCTGCATGTGTGTGAACGGCTGGGTGCGCACACATGTTGGCATGAATGCGCGTCGGTGCGCGTGTGTTTGCGTATGTAAAAATGAGTTAACATCTTCTATTTATTTTGCCAATAAAAAAAAAGTAAATGTGTGTGCTCATGTGTGATCATTCATTTGACAGCTCTGTATAGAGTACATGCTCCCCCTGTGACTTTGGGGATTGCTCGGTTTTGCTCGATGAATAAATTTCCGCGGTTGCAACTCGAGAGAAAAATACAAAGAATGTCAACACTGTGGTTCGCAGTGATTATGTCTGCTATAAAATTATATCAAACCAGCGTTCATAGGTCTTTATCTCAGGCCAATTAATCATCTCCGAATGGATTCCTCCAGGCTTCCCCAGTCAGAGGAATAAATGACACACAGTTCGGTTTTGAAGAAGGAGGGACCAGAGAAGGTGACAATTAGAAGGACAAGAACCCGATGGACCATCGCATCCCATTAATGCTGTCTGGGAATAAATTAAAGAGAACAGCAGAATGTGCCATGTTTCTATCATGGGACAGACTGACTTTGGGGAGAGAGTAGGTGTGACTTGGTAGGTGATGATAAAAGGAAAAGACTGAACACAGAATTACTTTCAGCGCAGTATTCTACGGCTAGGTACGGAAGCAGATTAATGCCACACCTGCAGATTATATTAATGCCGTTATCTGGAGATCATGAGTTAATTACTTTGTTATCGAGATGATAATAAAGCTCATGTTCTCGTGATAATGGGTTAATTTATCTCATTATCGTTTGTGACTTTTAAAGCAAACCAAATTAAGTTTTACAAATTTCTTGTCAGAATATTTCCCATTGATTGACTTGATAAAAGTGTGTTTATATAGTGAGTAATAGTTGGAGGGGATAGGCTCTGCAATGGTCAACTTACAGCAGATGTTTTACTATCCAGTGGGCTACATGCTATTATCATTAGCCTAGGGGAATTAGAAAACAAACTATTCACATTGGTGGGTGTTTGAACAGTATAATAAAGTATGCATATAAGTAAGTAAGTAAGATTGAAGTATAGTCAGTAATGAGGACTCCTTGGTTGATATTATTTGATTGTGATAATGGATTGATCATCTCATGATCTGCTAACCCCCCAATTTATTATCCTTTCCTAAACTGATTAGATACATCTTTTATGTTATTTGCCATACTGGCAAATAACATAAAAGATGTTGCTGTACTCTCTAATTCTCTAATTCTCCTTTTTGTTTGTCAATGAGATCATCTCATTATCTGGAGATTATCTGGAGTTTATGAAATAACTAACTGGTCATCCTTGGATAAGTAATTTTTTTAAATTATTAACACAAACATGGCTGTTTTTGGCTTCCCAACATAAGAAAGGCTAGTATTTTAGCACATTAATAATAGATTGCTTATGCAATATCCATTTCCTGTGGCATACCGCATGTTTTGTTGATAGATTAAGCTTCCAGGCTGCCTTCGGCATCAATTAATTTCTTAAAAGTAGGAATATTAATTTGCTGAAACTGAAACTTATAAACTGGGAAATGCAAATGAAAGATCAGTATGACCAGCAGGTCACGATATGTCATTGTTACTGTGTTTATTCAGTAATAAATGTGTATCAAACTTTTAAAAACCTCTTTAAAGACCCTTCATTAATAAGTTTTAGTCATTCTGAGTTACCATAGCTCATTAATACAATGCTGTTCAGCAGCCAGTTCTGAGATATCAGAGCTCGCAGGAATGTGAATTCAAGCAAACTTTGTAAACCAATGCATGAAGACACAAAGATTATGGAGCTTTGAAGGAAAACAAAACTAGAAATTAAGTTCATTGGAGTTCATGGATTTAGCTATCTCGAGCAAGTTCCAAGCCTTTGATTTTCATTCCGAAATGCATAAAAAGCATGAATAGCTGCCTCAAGGGCAGGGAACAGATCTAAAACACGGGGGTACGTCTTGGAAAACATTTGGAGGTTTTATAAAGCATACGTAAATACAGAAAACTGATTAAAACGCTCATGTTTGTTGTATAGTTCTTTCATCTGTTCTCATATTGTTCACATGAATGTGTCCTTCAGAAAAAAAAGTAGCAACCTGCGGCTGACAGTCAAAGAGAGGATTTAAAATAAATGCGGGAGGCTCCGCAGACCCTCTGTGTTGTAATTCCTCTACTTCAAATCATAAATGCGACGAGAAGAAAGAGAGGAATGGTGTGAGGCCCGCAAGTCATCAGTCAGACTGACAGGCTTGAAATGGAACAATACCATAGTCTCCTCCCTCCTGGGCTGCAGACTGGTTTAGTATTTGTTAAATAACTCTTGTATTCATGAGATTGCTTCCCAAGCACTGCCTCTAAAAGCCGTCCCGTGGCAATCAAAGGGGGACGTGAAAAATTGCCGTTAATGCGTTCGCTTTAGACCCAAACAGTGGACCATTACACGTGAAGTTATGAGTAAAATAAATACAGACACATGCAGTGTGATTAATGTACACTTTGTGGGAATACATGGAGAAGTTGAATATTTAATGGGCGAGGTATTAATGGCAGCATCTTATATTTTATAGTGACTGAGGTAAAAAATTTACCGTGTATCATGTGTGCTCTTATCGGCTCCTTTAAACGATACGTTTTGCTATCAGATGAGCAACTTTGGAGCGAGTCGGTATATCTTCCTCCTTCATAATACTGTCATCAGAGGATAAGAGAGCTCATAATGTGGCAGTAGTTTATTTTACTCTCAGTGGGCAGCGGGGCCAGTTTCTCTGGACAGTTTCGGCTCTATGAGGGAAATAAATCAAAAGGAACAATAACAAAAATGACCAGAGACCTCTCAGGGACCGGGCTGCACTAGTGCGGGTGATAAAGGTGGGGCCTGATGAGCTCTGAGCCAATGGCAGTGCGGCCTCGGCATAATAAATTTAACACAAATTGCCCACTTTAATTGGGTTCATGATCTGTGGACTGGAGTGTCAGGAGCCTCTAGTAAAAAGGGCTGACGAATGGGACACACAGATTTCCAGCACCATTTAATACAGTTATAAAGACTGAGGGGGGGGGGGGGGATACTAGAGATGTCTGCAGAGAGAGTTGGAGTGAGTGCCAGGCTCTGTGTCACCTGAATGGAATTAAAGGGAGTACTCTGGCTACAACAAAACTGCAGACCAGGAACATATAAGTAGTGTAAAAAACTACATATTCTACATAACTGTTCTGTCCATGTGCATGTTGCCGTTGTGTCAGTAATGTAATCTTTACTTCCTTCTCTGTGAACATGAAGCACCTTTTATTCTCATGAACATATTGGCTGTTTTTTACGCACTGTTCAAATGTTTGCGTTCTGATTATCTATACACAACAAGTGACTATAGGTCTTGGTGACAGACCAGTCCTGCAATCAATCGCCCTGCAATGTTAAGGGGTCATGTGATGTAGCTCGATCTCTGCGACGAGTAGCTGTGAGCAATGTGCAGGTGTGTAGCCCGCGAGGGTGCATAACAAGATGTTTTTCCAGTTTCTGTGCGACGTGCATTTCTTTTGATGCACACTTGAGTACTTTATTGACTTTTTTTTTTTTCTTTTTACAACATATTCTGATGTGTGGTGGACTGCAGTTTGAGTTTTCATCGACCGTAATGTGCATGTAAGGTTTAGTTTCATTTGGGGTTGAGGTTGCAGATTGTAACCCACTGGACAAACCTGGTCTCACCCAAATGCGGCGTTGTAATGTGGCAGACTCCGTGGAAGAGGACCTGCTCCCTCCGCAGATTTTGAGGTCTCATTCTAAGGTGACAACAACACAGTGAAGATGATTTTCAAGCAATTAGGCCCAATGGAAAACTGAATATGGACATGCTAATGCTCTACAAGAAGGGGTACAGAATTCAGAGTTGTAACAAGGTTACGAATCAGGAGCAAAGGAGGAACTAACTGCTAGTAAAGCAATAGCAGTTAATGATTACTTAATGATTACATAATGATTGAGGAACAAAATCAGGAAAGACAGCAAAGAAAACTTAAAATAATTGTTGTGATTAAATACCTTATGTGATGATCTGTGAATCTGTCCAAACCTAGATAAATCTACAGTATGAGGAGCAGACTGTTTTGTTGAGAATGCATACGAATATTCACACACTTTAAAACCTTTAGGCTGGATGTAGATTATATTTTTTTTTTTTAAAAAAAAAAAGGTCACCATCTTAGCCTTGACGAGTGCCCCGCTATTGAAAAAGTCCTCCGTGTTGGCTTAAATGAGAGCGCGCTGACATTCACAGAGATGAAAGAGGACTGAAAGCATTTCTGAAAAGAGTCAGAGTGTCTGGACTGGCTAGCAGGGAAATAATCAGAGACACAATGACAGGCAACATCTGGAGTCATGAGGGAAACAGCATGTACTCCTACGCTCAGAAGCAGCGGGATCAGTGAGCGCCAGACTGACTCACAAACCAGAGAAGACACCAGCAGCCAGCACATGCAGCCAGTAACAAACAGCTGGCTGTGCAGAAAAGGTCAACTGCATGACATATAGGAGTTATGACAAAAACTTATGGAAGTCAGAATAACTTGTCTTTGCCACTGAATTAGGAATGTGAGCATTACGTTATACAGTATATGCCACCTCAATAAATGGTAGCGATCTATCAGACTAATGATAAATTTACCTTTTATTGCATTTTATACCTCTAATTGTTGATTTTTTTTTTTGGTCTTTTTCTTGCTTTAGACAAAAAAAAATTTTCTTAATTACCATTCTAAACTACTTTGTGCAATGGAGCCTCCCAGCAAAGTGTATTTGTACACTCTGTGTTAAGTTAGCAGATCAACAAGCTCCACTGAACAGGTGACCACCTACATGTTGCTTACTAGGTAGGACTTTCAGCACCACACACCAGTCCATTCACCTCCATCGTGTCGGGGTCGTGGAAAAAAATCTCATGTAGAGTTGTTGTACGATTTGCATTCTGATTTTTAGGGTCAAAATTCAAATCAGTTATGGATTTAAACTTTGTATTTCAGCGCTGATGGCTGTGCCATTGTTGGACTATGGAGTCTTGATTTGTAAAGCCCAGGAGATCACTCGCTTTATGATGAGGAAGATGAAACGATGAGGTTAAATGGTATCAAGTGTGCTATAAGTGCTTTTGAATGTAGCTCACTTAAGCCAAATGGTCAGATTTAAGTAATATATCAAGAATTTAATCTTAGTAACTTATTTCACAGGAATATGGCAGAGGTGTGCTGTGACAGACTGCTCTCTGAATCTGTTCTTTACGTTTATCTTCAGCTGTCACAACACTGTGCTTCTGCTCTGCTTAGGTTAAGGCACAACAAACACTTCATGACACCGCCAGGGTTATGTGAGAAACAAATGTTTTGGTGAACTGTTCTGGAATCAGTAGAACAGAATAAACTTAATTCTTTTGCCTGAGTGATAAAGCAAATCGTTTCAAAGCTTAGCTCTTTTTCCCAGAAACTGCTCAGTAATTTAATTAAACACGCTAATGGAGAACAGACTGCGCGATAATAGTTTGATTTGTTGTTATTTTTCAATTCCCAGCGACATTAAGTCTAGTTTGTGAAACCAGTCAGACTTCCACGTCCTGCTGGTTGTGCAGAGACTCTTGTCGACAACTGCAACAACATAAACACTCGGTCTGGCACTCCCACAGAGACAGACTCACACACAGGGGGGGGAATGCAACCAGCAGTGCTCTCTTGCCCCCGAGGACCAGCTCAATGTCAGTTCTACTCATCCGCACACACATACACACCTGCACACAGACGAACACACACAGCCCGGACGGGTGTCCTGGAGGCGAAGGCGGCTGCGATACAGAGATCCCTGTCTGCTGATATCTGCCTCCGATAACTATGTGTGAAGGTCATTTGTCCCCTGCTTTGGGGAGACTCTCCATAAATCACTGTGGAATTGGCATGATGGGTATTCACGGAGGCAGCTTCTGCCTTCCGGTCCTTCCCCTCACCCATCTTCTCGGTATTGCCTGTAACCCAAGCAGATGTGTACAATAAATAATGACGCATCTGGACAATTTCATCCATTACAGCACACTTGCAGCAGACATACCGCGGCCATCGTCCTACCTGAGGTCTTCATTTTTTTTTTCTGCCTTCCAGTATCTTGACATTCCAGTGTATTAAGCTACATCAGTCTACATGGACAGCACCCGCTGATCCAGGGAGGGTTTGAAAAAGGACTGAACAAGCTCTTAAACTCAAGCCTTATAAAAATGTTTAACGCTGATACGATTGACGTTTTAACAGTGACCAAATGTTGCACAGTTTTTGTTTTTATAGCTGAGGCTCATTTCAAGGTGGTTGTAACATTTAATTCTGATTTTCTGATGTCATTTATAAGAACTGATGCCATTTATTTTTCAGTGGTGCAGATATGAGAGTTGTATTGTGTATAGCGAATAAGCCTATTTTTCAAAATGTTAAGGTTATTCCTTTTACATCTGGGGCCAGATGCTCACTGGATTAAAATAGTGGCTACTGCTCACGCTTTAAGTTATAAAACACATATTTTACAGTGCATCTCTGTTGGTCAAATGTAACATCAGCTATCTCTGGTGACTCATTAGATATTAGACTTATTTGTGTCCCTGCATGGGTCTTCAAGAGTAAATTGATTGGCCTGGCAGGGACACCACAGCCCAAGATCAGATATTCTATATAAAAAACACCATGAATATAATTTAACTGCACGAACAGGGAGGATCTTTAATTGTATTGTGTAAAGTGAAATATCACACTAACTGGCGTTATGGGATCCAACTGAGCAGACAAAGGTTAAGATATTCAAACTTTCAAATGTTGCTGCCACGCCACTGCTTTGATTTTGGCAAAGCACAGAGGGGATGATGCACTTTGACAATGTGCCGATGTTAAAATGTACGATGCAAGCAACGATTCGATCTTATTTGCCTGAAACAATGGGGCATCTTGCAAATAAATTCATCAGTGGCAAAAATCTATGCGCTGAGTCAGTCCTTCATTCAACCTCTGCATCGAGAAGCCGTTGCCTCGTTTCACGCACAACACAAAGACACGCCAAAGGCATGCAACCAGGCTAAACCAAAATCATTTTTTCATATTCACATGCAGATGGCAGCTGTTCTGTGTGTGTGTTGTGCATGCATTTCTTTGTGTGTATTTGTGTGAGTGCAAGCATGCCTGTGTGTGTGTGTGTGTGTGTATGTGTGTGTGTGTGTGTGTGGAGGGCGTACTTTTGTGAGCGGCAGGTTCAGCCCCCGAGGCGATGACAAAGCGATCAAACTCTATGTGTCACATATAAATTGCTTTGACCTTTTTTTTCCTCTCAGACTCATGGCTCGATGGCAACAAGGGACATTTTACCCAACTGGAAAGAGTGCTCAAGTCTGCAAAACATGAGGAAATGGCAAGCGAGGAAATTAACGGTGGTAAGTGTTTGTCCTCTACGGGGTCAAAACACGCCACTTTGTTCCCTTGTGTTTATGCTTTGCCAATTTCCCAAAAGGCATCTAAAAAATGCCCGAGCAGTTATTTCAACACTTTGTGTTCTGAAAGAAAATTGAATTTAGGTATGATAACAGACGGTGTGATTGTGGAAACAAAACATATCTCTGTTCCGCAAATTTGTGCTTTAACAAGCAGACGGCTCAGCGGCGTTAATTCGGGTGCGATGGCGCTGCCTACTCGTGTAGCATTTACCATTACACCTCTTAGCCCCATTAAGCAGAGTGGCCATTTTGGTGCGGACCTCTCAGTTGTCACACTCTTGACCACTTTAATACATTTCAGTTCTTGATGGCTGCATAAGTAGACTTCACAAATGAACCTGTTGTCTGCGGTGGCCATCTGGCCAGAAGTCATGTATATAAATGGACCTCTAGACACTTGACTTCTGTAGCCATCGGCCGTGATTACTCTCTTGGCCTAATACAATATTCATGCATTAGAGGAGGCATGCATTACTTTCCTTCTCCTCCTCATGCTGCCGTCGGTAATTGAAATTTCTGAAGTGCGGCATGTTTAATAATGGAATTAATTTCCCATGCAAAGTGTATATGATTGACCATGCACAGGGAGCAGAGGGAGCAGGCTCCATTTTCCAAAGAAGGGGAGAAAATAGCAGGCTGTTAGCCACATTGTTAGATTTATGAATTCATGATAAAAAATAATGATAATAGCATTATTTGAGATGATTTACCATTTTAATTACATTCCATTTAATGCATGTTACATTTAATTTTCTTTGCTGCTGCAATGACAATAAAAGTTTTCTGCAATTAGACCAGATGGATCTTTCGTGAGGATAAAACATAATTTTTTTTGGGGTGGGCGGGGGCAATCAATAAACAGCTAAAGACAGCAGTGTGACCATTTTACAACAGGGGATATATTCACAGCCATGAATTTTGGGAGGAGAAAAATGAAAGAGAAACTGAAAAAGAGGAAGAAAGTGAGCGGAGGGAAAAAGGCAGAGAGAAGCCCTTTAAAGTAAACGCAGAAGATGTGGGAGGGAGACTGAGCCCCCTCTGAAGGCTAATGATCAAGCTGGTTTGACCTCTCAAGCAGTTAATGTGGAACAGACTGTTCCTGGCAAGCCAAGTCCAAATGACAGGCCATCACAGGCGAAGAACAAAGGAGTAGCTCTCACAAGAACACCCATTCATCGCTGCACGGCCGCGTTTCATGAAGGCTGAGAAATAAAAGGAAGTGCATGTCCAGCTTCAAAAGCTTATTTCTGATGCAGACAGGAAGTGTGTCCCATGCTGATTTGTTTTCAAGACTCTTCGCATGGCTCTGTCTCCTGACCCCATTTTTTGATTACAAACCACTTGTCCTACAACCACGTCCCCACTGTTTCAGAGCTTTTTTTTTTTGCTTTTTTTTTTGTTGGGGGGGAGGGCAAAACTGCAGAAAGGCCCACCCTGGTCATCATACTTCAAATACGAGAAAAGAAAATACAAACAAAGATCCTGATAGAATGGAAACCCATGCACAAAAAATAGCACTGAGCACTAATACTGTGCAGAGGAAATCTAAATCAATGCCATCTCTAATGCCCATACGAGAAAAAAGGCTCATCAGTTAATTTGTGAAGAAAGCATCGGACAAAAACACAATTAATTTTGTTGCTTCTCAGCTGACAGCGGGGAGGGGGCCGAGGTTAGCAGGGGAGGGGAGGGGTAAGTGCAACGAGAGTGTGATGAAAACAGTGGGCTCAGCACAATAATATAGTACGTCCCAGCCAAGACATATTAGGTTAATGAAATGTTCACAGGCTGTAATTGTTGTAATGAGTGGACAGATTGTGGAGAAAGGACAAGGGAGATGCTGCAGCAAGCAAGGACTGCGGAGAAGAAACCGGAGACTGTACGAACATCGTACAATCTAAGGTGGACATATTTTAAGAACCTGGGAAAATAGTGCAGAATTGTACGAATCCTGTGGAGAACATTTTCACTGTGTACATAAAGAGGCTCTATGTAAGAATCTGCATGTATTAATCACTGTTACATTGGCAGATTGTAATGTGACGTCAAAAACGAGACTTTCCCCGTCTCTCTCGGTTGCCTATGCAAGACTGTGGATGATGTGTTTAAAGACATATATGTTGAAATTCCGCATTAATATGTAAAAGAATGACTCCCAAACCCAAACCCAAATGTTTCTGACAATGCTCACAAGTTCACTGAAGGCAACAGCGCATCATATTTAGAAATAGTAGAGTCTGATCGGCAAATAAACCTCCATGGATCACTGCTGCAGTCGGGTTGATAAACAGGAGTAAACAATAATACACTTTTTAGGGCGATAGCAACAGTGGCTAACGCTAGTTTAGAAATAGAGTCTGCTAGCATAAATCAATGAACAGCTCCCAGCACAAAACAAGTTCCAAAGGGAATTTCAAACATGACCTCTTCTAAGTGAACAGCAGTTATGGAGGATTTTGCATTACATGTCAAGCAACAAAGCTCAAAGCGGGGATTTTTCGAAAGATCCGCTCATCTGCATCAGGATTGGCTCTGTTTATAAAATAGCGAAGTGCATTAGCAGGCAGGAGCTACAGTCTCGTAATTTCCAAAACATAACCTCAATCTTTCAAACTATAAAAGGATGCCACCCTCACATTCGCCGACGATTCCGCAGTCGGAAATGAACACAGATCAAGAACAACACTAACAGATCATAAAATGCAAGGATGCGGCGAAGAACACAAGTAATTCAAGATGGGAATGAGTGGGTGGTGAGAGAGAGAGCGAGAGAGAGAAAGGAATAAAGTGAACATGAGATGAACACAGAGAAAAGGTGAGAACGCATCAGACAATGACAAGCGCAGGAGAGAGAGGGAGTTACACAGAGACATTTAGGGGAGAACTGAGTCGAATTCAAATACCCAATGATTACATCTCTTAGAGTGTCAAGTACATTTCCATTTAAAGTGCTTGCTTAAACACCCATGAAGAGGTGTTCTCCGGCTGCTATGCACACGGTAATGACTAGGGAGTCTCCTAAGACCCTCAAGCCTGCAATTGTCACTTTCCTCCTCCTCGTGTCGCCTCATCCGCCTGGGCTTTAAAACAATATATTGAGTCCGTAACAGACCCGCAACCAAGGGCCTGATGCCCCCCCCACCCCCGGACGCCGTCCCACCGTGTGTACCGTGTGTAGAATTTGAACATTTTCAACCGCGCAAGTGCACCCTCTACCTGAGGACACAGAGCTAGTTGGAAACGTTGCTTGTCTGCTTTTGGTGCAAGCGTACCATGGGTTTCAGAGCTGCTGGTTAGCATTCTCCTACATATTTACCTGCCTTCTGTTGCTACATTTTGAATTTTGGATTTGGATTTTCAGCTTTTGCCTGCCCGTGTGTCTGCATTTGGGTCCCTTTTGTTAAACGGTAACAGAACACAGTCCTGCTTTAACAACCAAAAAAAAAAAGATGTGACAAAACAGTAAACCAAAAGCAAATTAATCTCTCCGCTCATCTGTAGTGCTATGTTTCCATCTGAATTGTCTTGGTGAGAGTTGCTGAGTTTTGGAGAAATGCCGTATATATCTGCCTTCTCTCAAATAAAATGGAAGTCAATGGCTTGTGGTGCTTAAAGCACCCCCCCAAAAAAAACACAAGAATTCATAATCCGGTTACTCAAGATAGTCCACAGACCTTGTTGTGGGCTGTGTCGCACAGGAATTGTACAGCTCCTCATGGACGAGAGGCTCATGCTAGTGACAACATGTGTGTCCTAACGCATGCGCAGTAACGTGCGCTGGGATTTGTTAGATTAATCAGCGTTGTGACACGGCAAGACATGGCACATTGTAATACTTGATTTAATTTCATTGGCCTGTGGTGTGAGCCGGGTGAGACTCGAAACTTGAAAACATGATATCAGAGGGATGATTTCCTAATCCAGAGCCACGATCACTGCAACGTTCCTGCTGACGGCATTCGGCATTGCTAATCCTGTCACTCGGTCCCCACAGGTCCGCGTATTGAAATGCGGCGCTGATGTTTGCCTTTGTGGGAAGCCTTTATTATTAAAGTGCCCTCACCTGCTAACACATTACAGCCCGTAAACAACATGAATGATGTGCTGAGCGCCGCAGCCTAACACACATTTATTAAATTACACTTTTCAGCCACACATCAGCTTTCTCCTTTGATTCATTCCCTTTAATGAGTTTGCTGATGTAGACTGGCATGCTGTAATGAAAAGGTAAAGACAAGCAAGCGGGAGAGCCATAAATAAGTCTCCGAGCATGAGGAATAATGACAGGAGTTTAATGTCCAATTAGATTAAAAGGCTCTCTGACACAAAAGCAGGATGCTGAGTGCACTGCTCAATGAGCCTGTGAGCGACATTGATTAACGCTAAACGGATCTATTACTCTCGTCCGTGGTACTGATCAACAGCTCTACCTGCCACTTCTCTAACACTATAAATGTGTGTGTGTGTGGGTGCACCTACACCTATGCATGCAAATCCTGTCCACCTGTCTAGTGGGCCGCAGATTATCATAGCTGGCAACTAATGTCCAGAAAACAGACGTGGATTTCTTAAAGACTTTGTGATGGCGTTCTCTGTTTCTTCGTCTTGTTTTTCTTATTAATGTGGTTGTGTAAATGAAGGACAAACTAACTCAGGCAAGTTTGGCAATCGTCTCTGATATATGAGTTTCATAAAGCACAGGGGGAGTTCTGGCTGAGACCTGATAGCGCTCCACCTTATTGGCTTCAGCGGGGGGGGGGCATGATAGCGGGATGGGATGTCCGTCCATCATCATATTTGTTTTCAGACACTTGTCAAAGGCCTCAGCTTGCTTCTTCCATTTGAGCTGAACATTAGAGGTGCGTTGCGGAGGTGTCTAAATCTGCTTTGCTGCAGGGGGAGGAAGGTACCTTGTAGTTGTGGCTCCTCATTATTCTGCTGACAGAGCTTTGTGGATCTTTTCTCTGTTGAGGAGAGATAGACGGGATGATGAGAGATGTCCTCCTGTGGAGGAGTGTGTCAACACCTTTGACATATAACACAGCCTACATTAACTTTCACAGTTCACAGGATCTGGTGTGCAGCACCAAGATCAAAGAGGGAATATTATGTACCAGACTGTATTGTGTATGTATAATGTGTAGTTTCCTTTGAAACTTGAGGTCTGAGGTTCCTCTCTGGGATCCGTACAGTATTTATTATAGGCCAGAATCCATGTGTGGCTCATTAATAGCACACATGAAAAGAATGTTAACTGCCTGCTGTCAGACTTTTATAATGCAAATGTGCTCTACAAAAGAATGACATAATCATCACTGTTCCACGGCTCGTTTTTCTAAAACATACAGTGTGTGTCATGTCTCATTTCCACAATTCATGCATTGAGGGAATATGTTCCCCCCCAGCCTCCTGCTACTCTAAACAGCAAGAAGGAAAGACTGCATCTTGCTTCTGCTAATGTGACAAACCGAACTGGGACAGCACAAAATTACAGGGAATAACATCCAGTAGCTGTTAGTACAGTCTCGCCGCCCCAGCCAAGACAGTAAAAACAGTTTGGGGGAAACCTCATTTCCTTAAAGGAGAACTTCCCCAAAAAATGAAAATTCTTTGCAGCCTTCTCCTAAACAGCTGAAGTAGACAGGGACTTGTTTTAAAATGTTTCAAAGCCCAGGTTGCACGCTTTTAGCTTAAAAAAGGGGTAACTTTGGCACCGTGCATTACTTTTATTTTGTCCACAAAATTGCAGCTGAGCAGATCCACCGTGGGCTCCAACGCCATCGTAGCCCACAGTAGCTTTATAAGCCAGCCTGGAACTCGGGGGTGTCCTTTTTGGGGACTGAAGCCATGATGACAAACCCAAATTTGAATGTCTTCTAAATATTTTATCCACTTTTCACTGAAGCTAAAGAGTGACTTCTCAACAATACTCACTGAAGTTTACAGTTGCCAACAGCGCTGACTGTGTATATGTGATTTTTAAGAAAAATCTATTTAGATTCAATGGCAATTTGCCTGGGTTGGTGTGAAAAGTAAGGAAAGGTATTCTTGGGAGCATATTCCACACCTAATAGATATTGTATGCCCACTATTTATATGCTTATAAATATTCTATGCATTCAAAAAAGGGGGAATCTTTATTAAGGAACAAAAAGACACATTTGAAGAAGTCAGGGCTCAGTGATCTATATAATTATTCAGTCGTGGACCTGGGGTGACTAGAAGTTTTCATTGAAAATGACAGAATGTCTGATATGAAGTCAGCGCTAAGACGTGTTTTGCTGCACACTGGGTGTAACCTGTGGCGGTCAAGAAACACTGACCTCAGACTCCCTGACAGGCGTCCGCCTTCTGCAGTATAAATGGAAACTGCCTCATCAGTGATTTTTTTCGACAGGGGGAAGAAGGCACAGAGACCTGAGCAGGGACGGAGCCAGTACGGGCGCATTCCTGCATGCAATTACACACTTTATAGGCCACTTGTCATTTTATGCATGGCGCACTGGTGTTTCTCGTGGCACGTAACATAATTATCAGGCAAGGAAAAAATGTGTTTTAAGTGTCATGAGAACGTTCTGTGTAATAGCTGTAAATAGGATCAAAATTGCAAAGAATATTCATGGCGCACGCAGCCCGCATTCAAATTCAGACCGTGTAGATTCATTTAGACGGTCGCCCGTATTATTGCTTAATTACAGCATGCCAGTCACATAATGTTTTGATTACATACTTACATCTGAAATTGCAGCTGCTACATTTTCAGACTCAACAGAAGCCCGCAGGCATATCCGCATCAAATCACTCCGAATAAAAAATGAAGTGCAAAATGCATTGTGGCTTGTGGTTTACAGCATGAAATGTTGATCACATTCTTCTCCGATATGTGAAGAAGCGGTGTAGTTTTATCACTCGGAAAAGCTGTCTGAAGACTGTCAGCTACTGTTTAGCAAATAGAAATCATTTTTCATGATATCCATCTTTGTTTTGCTCGGTTTTGCATTCGTCGTCAGATGTGCATGGTGTCTGTTTCTTGGTGCCCAGGAGACGGCCCGACAAGAGCAATTGTCTAAATGTCCCGAAAGTGACTTTGGCCAAAGAGATTTCTCTATTTTCAGGAGTTTTCCGGGGTCACAGACACCAAACTGCTGTTGATTGTTCACTCAAAGTGTGAGTTTTGAAGTAAGGTTGAGTATTTTTGAATTCTGTACTTTTGATGCACTAGGTTCAAGACTCTGCCAATCTAATGTACAGTCCATCGTATATGTCCCTTATCCGACCTTTGAGGGATCCCACAGCAGTACGGCAATGACCATGTTTACCTATGATTATAAGTGGCTGCAATATGCCCTTTAACCACCAGGGGGAGTGTATGTGTTGTTTTTGTTATTGTTTGTTTTGTTACTGAGAGATATTTTGCTTTTTAATCTCAGCTCTAATTCAGCCAGAAGTTAACATTCTAGTAATTCTACACTCTGTTCATATCCATTTGCTTGTAACACCTTGGAACATTTTACTGTGTAACACCTCAGAAAATATCAGGCACTCCAAGTACCAACATCACGACTGTAGCCACTAGCGCTCGTGCTCGGTGTCTGTAAATATATTTTCAAACACTGCAGCCTCAGATATTCTCCGACTGCTCCACACTTCCCTCTCTGATTGCTCAGTGTTTCTGATCCTTTCATTTCACCGCCGCTTAATATCTTGCATCACAATCATAAAACACTTTTTTGGGTGGGGGCTTTTTTCGAGAATTATCTGAAACCCAGCAGTATTTAAAAAGTTTTACATTCTTAAAATTAGTGGATTTCTTCATCAAAAAATATTTCTGGGATTCCTCTGTGAAACTTCTTCTGTACAGCAGTTTTGAGAATAGCATCAGAGGGTCTCTTTTGCAAAACATGTTCCTCTAAAAAGAGTTTTTATGTTGTTGTATTGTGCTTCATTTCCTAATTAGAGTCTTTATTGATAATAAAATATGCCTCGTCATTCATTATCATGAAGGGGTATTGAAACGACAGACGACCTCATAGCAGGAGGTGTGGTGGTGGTGGTGAGGGGGCCAGTGCAAGATGTTTCATAGGGCTCCAAATGTTCAGAAACGGCCCTGTCTGTAGCAAGAACTCTGTCAGTGCCTTGACTCTGCCAGGGTTACTCCCTGTCAGCTCTTCTGTTTATGATTTCACTTTCCATCTTTTGTATGCACATTGCACACACATGCACGCATTCACCCGCCGTCCTCTTCTGCGTCAGATGTTTTGATTATGCCTCGACAGAGATTATATTTTCTATAGGTTTTCAAAGAGCCAAGGAATGCTAACTGGGTATTTGAATGATAGCGGATATTATTCTAGTTCCTCCTCGTTCCATTAATTCATTTTCACCTCGGGAAAAAAAAAAAAAAAAAAAAAGCCACTGCTGATTCTCTGAGTCCTTGATTTGCAATGTTGCGCTTCTCACCTTGTGGAGTCTAAAGATTGAGCAATACAAAAAAAGAAAAAAAGAAAAAGATCCTAGTTGATTCTGCCCATGGAGTGCAAAAATAGTGCAGAAGTAGCACTGTTTCAGCAGAAAGCCCATGAAGCTATATTTTTCCAGGTAAGTTTGAATCATTTTGCCTTGTGCCTCATCTAGTGTAAATTATTTCTTTGCTGTGAATGAAGTCACACACCCACATGTTCCTATATCTAGATCTTCTCTTCTTCCCCTTCATGGCATTAAAATTCCATATCACCAAGACAACTCCACTGCACAGTTCATGTGCGCAGCAGATTCATATTTCAGTGACAGGCTAATCTATGTTGGAAAGGACAGTCACTATTCATGGCCTGGATCCACAAATTGTCTCATTATTTCAGCTCGTCATACTGAAGTCACGACATAACATATATATATATATACACACATATATATGTTGGCGATCTATCCCATATAAAGATGGCATTATGTAGAGGAGAAGTAACGTCTATCAAACCCTCAGTGGGAGCAGAGAATTGGCTTTGTGGAGCAGTAAAAATCACAAGTTACATCGCTCTAATAGCAGAAAAACTTAATTAACTAGGTGAGCCTTGGGGGCTCTTGCAAAATGCCTCCCCAAGCAACAGCAGAGAGCAAGAATGACCCCCAGCTACCGCAGACCTGCTTACTGATACAGAAAATATGATTGCTTTTCATATTCCGGTGAATTTTCAACATTTCCCATTTTACCTCAGGACACACAGTCGCTCAGAACACATTAAGAATAGGTGTGTCGCAGGGAAAAAGGGGCAGCGCGTGTGGGCGTTATTAGCTAAATGAATTTTAATAAATAACACTGAAACATAATGAAACATAAGACAATATGAGAGCCCCGAAATTAAATGCTTGTTGGAGTATGCAGGGCAGATAATGGGATACAGTGGTGAAACAGATGAGTTTAAGGAGGTGCATAATACTGCATGTTCAATTTATATGTAAATCAATCCACCTAATAGAATGACCCTGACCAGGTGCCAGAGGATAGGAAAACGATCACACCCAAAAGCATTTTTTGAATTTTTGAACTCTCATGAGCTTTGATGAGAACAGGGCGTTGTCCTGGTGCTACAATAAACCATTAGCGAACGGGCTAATGAGGTGATTCATTTCATTTACGCTGAGAGTACACATTCGTGGCTTTGTCTGCATAGGGTGACCATATACAGGTGCCTTCAGCAGGGAGCAAGCTGCCCTCGTCACCCATGTCTGTGTCGGTCTGAGCTAGATGGATGGGTGACAAACATGCCACCGCTGTATTCCATCGTTCCGCGTGTCACCTTTTTTGGTCCCGCGTAGCCCGAAACCGGAGATGCTACACGTCCGTCAAGCTGACCCTCCTTGTTAGAGCGACAGCAGAGGATAATCAAGAGAGGACAAACGGTGTGCGGCAACCCCCTGCCGCGTGACCTTTGACCGCGCACGTACCGTAGACGTGGGAGCCGATCTACTGGATGTCTCTGACACGGGACAATTACTGTAAAGGTGAAAAGAAGATGGCGTACAATCAGAAAGTCCTATGCATATTCACAGTTTTTTCTGCTGAAAAAGTGGTATGTGGGCGTGTTCTGTGGGCCAAAGGCGCTACAGTCCCACTGTCTATCAGTCACTAATGGTGTGGAGCAGTGGGAGGCCAGGACACCTGCGTCTGCTGCCTGATAATGAATATGATGAAGATGGATAATACTTTACCCTGTCTGAAACCGAGCTCTCAGCTAGGGAGTGATTACTGCGGTAATTGGGATCCACGGTGGCTGCCGCTGGAGATGCTCGTGATGAGGCTGTCTCGGCTAAAATGTAGATAACATTGACATTACTCATATTGGACCCCAGAGTTACAACTTCACAAATCATCACTGACAACCTGTGACCTCTTTCGAGTTTCACTCTGGATTTGTGTTGGAATTTTTACACATTAGCGAGCAGACAAAGACGTGACGTGTTTGCAGACGCCGGGTTGAGACGTGGTCGGTTCAGGTAAACAAGGTATCAAGTTGGATAGACCCGTCCCTCGTAAAGACTAGAAGTATCAAATCCCAAAATGTGAGAAAAAGTAGTGATACAATGATATAAAAGTAGTGATTCTGCAGTAAAATGTGAGTGTTTTAATATTACATAAGATCTTTTTGATGACATTACTGCTGCATTAAAAGGTGTTGTATGCAAGAATTGTTGTTTAAAAGGTTGTTGTTTTGAATGTTATGTCAAATATAATTGTGTTTTTTGTTGCAGATATGCACTATCAACTTAATATAGCATCCTAACCAGCTAGCTCCAGTACATGCTGACTTGTGTTACAACTCCAAGCTTCCTGCATGGACCATTAGATTCATGGGTGACTGAGCTAATCACTTAACAGCAGCTACAGTTAGCAGCTACAGTTAGCAGCAGTCAGAGGTTACTCTTGTGATAAGCTGCCCCCTATATGTTTGTAGTGGAGTCAATTCTTACACATTGCACCTTTAATGGGTATGCTGCATTTAACTGCTGTAGATGTTTGAAGTTCAGCTAATTTGAATTACTTTACACACTGTGGTGTAGTTTAATTTTACAGCAATGCATCATATTGTGTAAGACCATCACATGTTTGTGGTGTCTCTGTCCTGTGAGAACCAAATCTCCCATAAAGTGAGTAAATTTGTTCAGGTCTAGATTTGTAAGAAACTCCCTAAATACAGATGTTTTCCTTGGTTATCAAATACTGATTTAACCTGTGCTTTAGGTTAATAGGTCAGGCCATACACCACCTGAAGTGTCAGTGTTTGACCTGTTGGAAAAGTAGCAGAATTTTCTCAACCAGTGAAGAAACACTTAAACCTTTTGTTTATTTAAACGATTCAATTTCACAACCACAAAATTTGGAGATGTGTGTTTTTTACCTGACAGTAGGGGAGTAAAAAGTACAATATTTACCTCTGAGATCCATTAAAAGCAGAAGAATAAATAAGCTGCATACAGATGGCAGTGGAATAAGTAAATTACCTCAAATGTGTGCTTAACTCAGGCACAGGGTGGCCTCCCTTGAAGCGTCGGGACCTAAGTGACTTTGACATCTTGCGTTCATCATCCCCAGCTTGTCCCAAAAACCTGGCCATGTCCTCATATGTCCCCTGCCACGCCTGTCTGAACAAACGCGCCATCTCAAACAGCATTGATATGCCAGACACAGAGAAGACACGGGGACAAAAAACACTTAACTGGAAAAGGAAACAGAGCAGGAAAGCACTGATATCACTCACTTTCTCTGAGCCATTTGTATCAGCCGTGTCACTCCAACCACCTCTATCTCGTGCCACAGGCTCTGACATATTGATTATACCGCTACATGGGCCATCTCCATACTTCATGCTGTTATTTTGAAAGACTTCAAAAAGAGATTTATGAAGACCCCAGAGTGATCATTACCAGGTGGCCTTGTCAAGGCATCACTTCTTCTCCTTCTCCTTTGCTGAGATTTTCTGGGATTCCTGAGGGACGACGGGTGTCCTCTAGGTAGTGTCCTACTGCATAGAGGGTGCCGAGACTAAAGAGGGGGGGGGTGCACTTAATGACCATCTGCTCAGAGAGCAACCTTTTTAATGAAGACAGATGTTGGGACGGTCTGACCAGGGGGCTACAGGCAGGGGTCTAATGACACACCCGCCAATGTCTGGACCTTCTAGGTTGTCTTACGTGCCCTGTCAGCCCTCACCGCCACGCTGGCACCAAGAAAATCAGACAGGCCTCGCAAAGCTATGCTACTCCTATCAAAGAAGTCACACACACACACACACCCCACTCGTCTGTTGTACCACTTAACTTTGGACATATTCACCCTGAGCTATATATGAGTCCACTTAAACTGACACACTGACAACATCTGAGAACTGTTACATTAGAGCATGAGACGCATTTAAGAGCAATATATAACACAAATAAAGAAGTCAATTCCGATGATGGAAAGTAACCAAGTACATCTACTACAGTAGTGTAATTAAGCACAATTTCGAGGTACTTGTACTGTCTTGGAGTATTTCCATTTTCTGCTACTCTAAACTTCCACTGTTAATACCATTTGGAGGCAATTGTTGTATTTTTTACTCACTGCAATTATTTGATGACTTTAGTCACTAGTTACTTTGCTGATTGCAGGTTGCATCAGAGCAAAAGCAGCGCCTTTTTAAATGTATTTATATTTGTTGAGAAAAAACTAATCAATTAGAAAAATGCTGAATAATTTATCAATAATCAGCTGGGCCAATAATTGGTCAACCCATGGTATGCAGTATGAACATTTGTATGTATGTATCATTTTAACTTGTACTTTAAGATACTTATTACATTTACTGCCTCAAAATTAAAGGAGACCTATTGTGCTTTTTCGTTTTTCTTTCCTTAGGTGTTTTACATAGAATCCTCTGCATGTAAAAGACCATGAAACTTAATAAGCCAATGTCTACACAAACAGAAGCTCCTCTGTCCCACAGCAAACGCTGCTCCTGAAACGCCTCATCAGTAGTTCCGCCTTCAATTCCATGATTTTGTGACATCACACCAAGTCACTATGTCACACATTTGCATAAATCATGAATCAATTGATGTAACACAGCTGCTCTGTTGTTGTTAGCGGTGCTGGGTCAGGCGTGTGTGAGCTGACCAATCAGAGCAGACTGGGTATCAGGGAGGCAGGGGGGCCTTAAAGAGACAGGATCTAAAACAGAAAGTTTCAGACAGAAGGGCAATACAGAGCTGCAGCACTGGACAGAATGAGAAAATGTGTGTGTTTTTTGAGCATTTAAGCATGTAGTCCTATTCTAGCAGAAACCCAAAATAAAATGATGAACTTGAAAATGAGCAGAATATATCTCCTTTGATATCAGATATGAATTAATTCATTTTTGGTCCATATTTTCATTTTCAAGTGCAAATGAAAATGTGTCATGAATAGTTTTCTATTAGCCTAAAAATGCACAGTCGAAGAACCGATAAGTATTGAAACCTGTTGTAATGTCTTTAACTTCTCACTATGAGTTCAAGGATGAGGCAGTGGAGGTGTTCTACAATGAAGCACAAGGCATAAAAAGAGACACATATCAAGTAGAACAATATAAGAAAAATGTGATATAACGGCTATCCAAAGAACACTACAATATACAAATGTACATTACTATATTTACATTAAATATGTAGTGTCAGGTGATGAATACCTGTGTGATATCTACAGTACAGTTCTTACGTGGCCATGTGAAAAGGTTCCAGGTCCTGGGCATAAATGTTCAACATGTAGATGAAAGCTCTCCTCTGCGAGCATTATATGAAGTTGGTTCATTGTTATTGCCTTATGCTTTGTCATTGAGCCTCATCATTTTATGCTTGAGCTGCCCAGATTTAATTGGATTTCGGTAACTTCAATTAAATTCCCCCCTTCACTCTTGATCCACATCTTTTTGTTGTCCAAGCTTATTTTCCAGCCTTTGTGTGTTTGTATTGAAGTCCTGGGAAATGTTTTTTGTTGATTTGGCAGAGTCCTCTGATTATGCTCCGGCGCTCAGGCCTCATCATCCTAGATGTGATTCCAGAGCCGCAGCGTTAATAATATCCAAAAAGGAAAGAGGGAGCTTACAGCAGCCACATCCTCAGGCTTCACCCCTGCGAAACATGCGCTCAAATTAAAAACCAGCCCGTGGCCTAACGGCGGTTTCGGAACGCAGGGGCTGTTGTGTCAGCAGTCTTTTATTAGAGTCATCCTGTTCAGAAAACACAGCAGGGTAGGTGGAAAAGACAGAGCCTGCAGGTGAAGACATGGCTGCCGGTGTTCCCTGCTCCCCTCTCCCTTTTTTTTTTTTTTTTTTTCCATCAGACATCACTTCCCTGTAAAGGTTATTAGAGAAGTCAACTAAGATTGATAGATGGAGATGGAAGACGCTCAGAAGCCCATCTCTCTCACACTCATCTTCATCTGAGTGTTGGTACTGACAGCGGAGGAGCAGAGGAGGAGGAGATGGATGGTTTTCGATGGGTCTTTTCTCCCTACTGTACTTCGTGTACGCCGTCACTCTAAGAGCGCCCTATTTATAGTCTTTTCCTTAATGTCACACACAACATTAATTCAACACTAATGGCGATGAAACAACATGAGTAGTTTCGATGTTTATGGGAAACTTTTAATGCAATCTTGGATACAGGGAGTGCAACACCGTATTTGTCTATTAATATGCTGTGAGTAGCTGTGTGAGGTGCTGCGGGCTAATAGGAGCAGTTATAATGAGGGATGATACCAATAAATTGATACCTCCTACACTCACCACAGTCCTCACCGCTAGCTGCCGCTAAAAGGATTGACTCAGCCTTCACTAACCTTGTGTTTGACTTGAACTGTCATTAGCAAATCAAAAGCAGATTAATTAATCGCGGGTCCACCGGGGTGTGCATTACCTTAAGTGACTATTGTAATATAACTTAAAGAGAAATCACCCACAGTTTCTCTTCTTGACACTCCGAATGAATGCTTTGCCACTTCCAGGAGTGATGCTGTCACCGAGAGGAGGGCGGGGGGGGGGATTCTGTAAGTGGCGGAGAGTCTATTAGAGCATTAATTCTGCTGCAAATGGAGCTCTTTGCTAATGGTCAACATTTGTATCTCCTCTGGTATTCTTTAAGTCTTTCTGTACGACTCTGCTGCACCCACCAGTCTGAAATCGTGTCATGAAAGGATGGGTTCACCAAAAAATTCAAATGCAGTCATTAGTGCGACGTTTCGTAGTCCACAGAACCATTTCTGGAGCCTCCCAGCAAAATAACATTGCAGAATTCTCAGAAACAGCTGAAGTAGATGGGGACTTGTTTTAAAACATAAAAACAACCAGAAACAAACATATGCCTCCACACAGCTCGTCTGCTATAATCCATTTCTTCGGTCGAGCTCAGACAACTCATTTAAGATGGTGTGCACACTAACCCCTTTAGCTTAGCAACCGAGTGGAGTTTTCAGCCAATATAAAGGTGTTAATAAAGTCGTTTCAAAATCAGTATGGGATCTTGGGGTCTCCAGAGTCTTGGCTTGAGCAAGACAAGCGGTATGGTGTATGATGTTGTAGTTAATGTTTGCTTGTTTGTTTGGTGTTTTTACTTCCGCCAAGGAAAGGATGTTTCGACTCATGTCTGATTACTTCGTTGATTGTGTGTTTAGTTGGTTTGTGAGCAACATTACGCAAAAACTACAGGTTGGACATCCGCAAAAACTTCCATGGATGATGGGTCTCCGCCCAGAATAGACCCCTTAAGATTCTGGAGTGGATCTGGACAAAGGGATAGATCCAGGAATCTTTTTTCAATGTCTTTCAAAGTCGATTATTCTCTGTTAGTTTCTTGGTGAATAATGCATGGATCTAGATGGAATAGCTGGGATCTTTGTACAATTTGATGCAGATCCTAATCTGGATCTATCTATCTAAATATGTTTTCATGGAGGGTCGTCTTTTTGCATTGTCCTAGTGGTTGTGTTGTTACAGATCTGGTGAGCTTAAACTGCAGTCAAACAATTATGGGTAGTTTAAAATGTAGAGTTTAGTAGTTTGATATTGAATTAGGCTTGATTGATTGAATTGGACTGTTGGACTGGACTGCAGAGAGACTTTTTTTTAAAAAAGTCTCCATCTGCCTCAGTTGTTCTGAAGAATGCTCCAAAGCTGTTTTACTGTGAAGCTCCAGAAATGACTGATTTTTTCTATTCTTTTCGGCACACGCAGGCCTGGGACCACATGAGCACAGGGCCACTTCTCGCTTTGACCGAGAGGGTTTGTTAACGGCAAACTAGCAAATATAAGCACATACTGTACATGAAAGCACCGAGCTCCAAGTGTGTGAATTTTGTCGTCGCGAGGAAGAAGAAGAGCGAGCGGCTGCGTCTGTGTTGTTCTGCCTCGAGCTCAGACGCATTACCATCCTGTTACTCTCTGACATTTGGAAACGCACCGTGACTCACTCAGTCAAAGAATGAAGAGGGGCCAAATCACAGTGAGGGCTGGTGGATCTCCGCTCGAAGCGAGCAAAGATCCCCGGAAGATGTAGAGTGTTTTATGTAATCATGTGAAGGGGCAGCAGTCTTACCTCGGGGACCTTCACAAGCTTCACACTTTGTCCTCTCTTACATCTTTGCATTTCTTTTTTCTTTTTCTTTTTTTCTATTTCCTCTCATTCTTTTTTTTTGGGTGTCTGGAAATGCAGAGTCTTATCAACCAGTTTCCAAGCAGCCCCAGTGGTGTGCTGCTAGTATCCCCTGCTGGCAGAAGGGGGAACACTTCACAAAAGAACAGATGGATGTGGAAATATGTCTTCGGCATATCGCACTTTTTAAGGATGATAATGAAATCGTGTTGAAGACATCAGATCGGGGGTGTGAGAGTGAAAAGGGGTTGTTGGGGTGAACTGAGGCTGAGGAAAGAAAACTACGTGAGTTCAGGGCCACTGCTTAGCTCTCACATTCTGGGAGTGTAGTCATTTAATTTGAGCCCACCAGAGGTCACTACTAGTTTACAATCAACACCATCAGAACTCCCAAGTGATCAATCTCAGGCTTCAAACGACCACGACAATTCATTATCAGCAAAGTTCCTGTCGCAGAAAAAGTTTTGATTTGTCAAATAATCTGCCCGGCGACTTCTACAGATAACCGTCAGGGACTCGTCATTGAATTAAAATTTGTGGACAACACAGTGAAAAAGCCAGGCACAAGCCAGTGAAGTCACTGAGCCTCGTGCAGCTGCGATACAGCCCTTCTGATCAAGCAGCAGATGTTGTGACTGACTGCAGATTGAATTAGCCATCAGAGTGTGTTTGCACGTGTATTTTTTATTTATTTTTTTTTTTCATTTAGTGGCTGGTGACTGAGTCCGTCTCCCATGTATGTTCCCTGAGAGCAGCGACCACCCCCCTTCCTCCGATAAACATGCCTGGTTTCCACGGCAACCTGGAGCAGGTTTTCTACAAAGCAAACACTCCAGCAGCCAGGAGAAAAGTGCCCAACAATAGGGTCTGAGCTGAGGTGGAGGGTTAGGGGAGGAGGAGAAGGAGGAGGAGGAGGAGGAGGAGGAGGAGGGTGGTGTTAGAGGGGGAATAGAGCAGGTAGCAGATTCATGAAAATTCCAATTATGAATTGGTAAAGGAAAAAAATCAATGGAATTTGTCAAAACTTCATGAAATTGGTCCATCAGAATCCCAAAAGACAAATGAATGCCCACAGTTTTGCATTTGGTCCAGTGTATTATGTGTAATGAGTTTTCTTCCCTTTCAGATTAGCATTTTAAAGGTTTTTGCTGGTATTACTGTGAATGAAGAGCCCATCAGTATGTTACATTAAAGGAAACTGAACATGTATCCATGTTTCTCAGAGCCAGGCCACTGCAAGGCAGACGGCTCATACTAATTCACTCCTGTCTGTGTCTGAACTGAGTGGACGTCTGTGTCACTGCAGCAACACACTGAGTGTTTTAAACCATCTCACATTTTACAGGCAGAACCTCTCCACCATAGGTTTGCTTTACCGTTTGTGGCAGACCATAAATTTGGGGCCCCCTCAAATTTCAATATTTAGTAACTGGCCTACGCCACACAATATTCATCCTCATTGGCTAAGTTGGGTAAATATGTTTAGCTTCTCAATTTATATTTTGGCTTTCATATGCTATTGGCTGGTCATCTGTCATTAGGAAGAGTTTAGCTTAAAGAAATGAATAGAAAATATGAAATGCAGTATTTTGTTTGTTTGTTTTGACATTAAATTGTCAAGTGAGTGACAACTTTTTGGTAAGACTTGAACCATTAATGTACCATTAATTACCAGTACGTTCATGGTTAACTTTAATGACTAGTTATATTATTATTAACCAACAATGAAAAGTTTTTTAAGCAACTGTTTATTGTAAGCTGTATGGCAGATGATGTTTAGCATACCTTGCAAACAGTTCACGTCCATCAATCACTGTGTCGTTTATCTATTAACATGATTCAAGTGGCCATTATGGAGTTGAAACTGATGTTCAAAACCTTTAGATTGTGTCAAAAGTTGTTTATAATGTGCTGTGAAGTTTTGGAGAATTAAGTCAAACTCAGAATTTCAGTATTTACAATAATACTACAGGCTCAGAAATAGTTTTGTTTTTGTTTATTAATAACTGAATAAACAGAAAGTTCTCAGAGGAAAATAAGGTCCCCAGAACACTGTTTGAAGCTAGAATGAGGTGGCAGGGTCCGCCACATATAAACAAGGTAAAACAGCATGAAACTATGTTATCCTTTAAGGTCCATTTATTTATGCAGTTTGTACTACATAGTTTCATTTTAATCGCTAAATAACTTAGAACTGAAGTTTAATGAACTTCGAATTTACCATTCACCAAACAGTATATCAAGTTGAAAAGACGCAGGAAAAAACAGTTAGTAATCGAAATAATTCGTGTATGAACGTGCAACTGGTGAAAGGAAAACAAAACATCTTGAGCAGCGGGCCTGCGGTGTTTGGGCTCGCAGTGACGTCGCTCTCACGGAGCGGTGTCAAGGGCAAAATGTTCCTAATGGGTGAGAGAAAAGAAGTTCCTGGAGACCAGAGGAGAGAGTGAGGCGGTGCAGACGGACACACTCCTCTCAGGGCTTCACTCCTGCGCGCACAAACTCCCGGCGGAGAAACCACGGCTACGTCCGCAGCTCGGAGGGTTTCAGGAGCCGCTCATCCTCTGACTGACATGTCACTGTGGGGAAAGTGTTTGCGACGACAACAACAACAACAACAACAACAACAGGTGAGGAGTGCACTCGCCTTCAACTGAGAGGAAAGGTCATATTTTTTTATAGTTTGAGAATACTTTTCACATTAAAGAAAAACTACACACCAGATCGTTATATATACTGAATTAAAAACAACAACAAAAAAAAACTATTTTGATATCTTAAACTGGAACTTTATAAGTGGTTTCAGCATGTTTATGATCATGCCATAACTGAATACATTAACACTTAATAATGTTCTGTGGTGGCATGATCATAAACATGCCCATAAACCCTTTAATAATATCCTTTCTTTTCTTATTAGATTGGATTAGATTGACTTCATTTATCCCACAACAGGGAAATTCACTTCTTACAACAGCTCAAGATGCAACAAGTACGGGAAAAAGAGTCAGACAAAGGCACGTAAAGTTAAATAGAAAATTCATAGAAAAAATGAGACGTTCACAAAAGAACAAAGTGATTTATTCAGGTAGTGCTTGAGAGTTTGATGGCTGTGGGGATGAATTATGTCGGCTAAAATGTATTTATTGCGTCTTTGTAATCGATAATTGTACTCTAAAGTCTTCCTTAGACACACTCTAACAATACATGGTTGAATTTTTGCATGTTTTAGTTTCAAAGTACAATGGCAGCTTTTCTGGTTTAACGTTCAAATGTGATGTCTTTAATTTCATATTCATTTCTCCCTTTATTTGGGGACCACTTGTTTTCACATTGTTTTTGGATCGCTCCCCAGGTATGAGCAGTGGATTATCACATCCTGTCGAAAAAGCAGACACTTGAATCAACTTCCACAGAGTTCCTTGAACAATCAGCTCCAGCCATGAGCGGGAAAGGCTGTCAGCTCCTGGTGTCCCCCTGCAGCGTGTCCCCGTCGCCGAGCATGATCAGAGGACACCAGCCCCAGTCCGTCAGGATACCCATGTCCTCCCCACAACGGGCCAGTCTAAGTACCTCCTCGGGCGTGGAGAAAGTGAAAAGAGGGGGCGCGCACTCCTTTGTCCTGCCGTCCCTGAGCCTCCGCAGACAGGTGCTGACCAATGGGAAGCAGCAAAACATGCCGACTCCATCCGTACACCACCCTCCAACCACAGCAGTGACGCCAACTGCACAGACAGGATTCTGCTCCTCGAACAGCTTCTCCAAAGGTAAAAACAAAAGTCCAAAATAAAAATTCTAATCATCATGAGCAAAATGTGTTTTTAACGTCATGTCCAGAACCGTATTGCGCTGCACTGTTCAATGCATTAAACCTCAGCCACAACAGACACCTCAAAACTCGGCCTGTTATTGATAATTAACCAGGCATAAAAACTTGTCACTAAATTTGCGACAGAGGAGAGGTGGAAGGAGGTGAAAAGCTCATTAGTGGTTAACAGAGCAGAAAGCGTCTGTGGCCCGCTCCGGCTGGCGCGGGGAATTCCACAATCTACTGTACAAGCCTCAGTTAAAGCAGACTCAGTGTGAGGCATGTGGGTTTGATTTGCATTTGCTAAAAGAGACATTTCAGCCCCCCAAATCTAAACATCCCAAAACATTTTCCTCTTATCTGTAGATCTGCTTATCCATCCAGATCTTGAGTTTTCTCAAGTATCAGCTGCAGTCTGCCTTCTGCTGAATATAATGGAGGTAGAGGGCATTTGAAAAAAAAACTTAACAGCAATGTCTCTCTACAGAAATCATGACCCAGTTATCTAAGCTAATCCAGAGACCTTGTTGTGAGCAATAGGGAACTACTTTCTTTCTGTATCAATGTGAAGAGGAAACGGTGCGTCTACTTAAGGATGAAAGTAGGGCCGACCCGAATGCTTCGAAGCATCAATCGTTGCCATGGTAATCAACGCCCGAATCAGTAATCAAGGGCGTTGGTGTTTTGTTTTTTTCTGCTTGTTTGTTTGTTTGTTTGATTTCCTGCCCCAAAAACCAGGATTCCTTAATCATCACACTTATTATCATTTGTTATACTTTGACAAGGACACTTAGCTTGGTAGTTTTGTGCGTCACCTAAAGTCATTAGCACTGCACGGAGCCTAGGACACAAACTCGTACCCAGGCTTGCATGTTATAATGCTAGCTAGGTGTCAAAAAAAGTATCTGGAAAAACTCCAACGTTTGCAAAACAGCTGAACTGTCCCGGAAAGGTTCGGATATGCTGAGGTTCAGATATGCCGAATAATAATAATAATGCCATATCTTTTGTTAAATTACGTGTATATTGTTTATTGAATTCGGGCTTGTGTCCAGCAGGCTGCTCCGTGTCTGGGCCGACCATGGAAGTATTCGGTCAGCCAGCTGCTTCCAACCTGACTGTCACCAGCAGCCCCATGTCTGTTGTCACAGGCCAGCGGTACCTTGCAGGGCCTGCAGCACCACCTCCTCCATCACATCCACACAGTGTGCAGGTTCCCCACGCTGACGCCAGGTGGGCAATATCAATGACAGCATGGTGAGCTCACTAAACCTAAAGAGTAATACTATAGTGAATAACAACAATCTGTTTCAGATCCGCATTGTCCAGAGCATCCCTGGCATCCACGACGCTAAGTCTGTTTGAAACACAGTCAGTGTTTAGTGGCAGACATGACTGGCCATATGGCTACCGTGTGCTTCCTCCGCTGGGGCCACCGCCGTGCTCCAACCAGGCCAGTGAGGGAGGCGTGCAGCTCGGCCTGTGCCCTGGCACGGCCATGTCCGGCACGACCGTATCAGGTGGCACGAGCACCTCTGCCTCGCTGCCCTCGTACCTCTTCGCAGGTGATGCCGGGAGCCCCAGGCAGTCTCGTGCGAAGAAGAGAGCCCTTTCCATGTCGCCTTTGTCAGACGTCATGGGTACCGATTTCAACTCCATCATACGCACCTCACCTACCTCACTTGTGGCTTATATCAACGGTTCCCAGAGCTCCCCGTCCTCCCAGCCCACACTCTCACCCGTCCAGTCTGAAGGATATGGTCACTTCCTGGGTGTGAGAGGTAGCTGCATTCCCCAGCCACATCCCTACAGCTCTTCGCAGGCTCTGGCCCCGCAGTCAGAGTGTGGCCGTATGCAGATTCTTGAAGCGGGAGGGGGTCTGGAGAGCCAGATGGCTAACATGGTGGTAGAGCAGCAGTGCCTCCCGGAGGAAGGCGGGTCCCTGGGGAAGACTTCAGACAGCAGCCTGCTGCCGCATGTACAGTTACAGCCAGCGGTGTTGAGCACTATCCAAGAAATTGCCTCGCCACAAGGGCCTCCACCGCCCTACCACTCGCACCAGCACGTCCACCTCGCTAGACGTCACAGCAAAATAAAGCCCCACTCTCAGGACCCTCCCAGGGGCTTTTTACCCCAGGTCCCAATGCTGGAGGAAGAGGAAGGAGAGGTGGAGGACTATGGGGCCCACTGCTGCATGTGGTTGAACTGCAGTGCAGTGTACGAGCAAAAGGAGGAGCTGGTAAGGCACATAGAGAAGCTGCATGTGGACCAGCGGAAGGCCGAGGATTTCACATGCTACTGGGTGGGCTGCCCACGCAACTTCAAGCCCTTCAATGCCCGATACAAGCTTCTTATCCACATGAGGGTCCACTCAGGAGAGAAACCTAACAAGTGCACGGTACACCATGCAGATTACAGCCACTTCTCCTTTTTCATGCATCTTACGTCTATCATACTCTATTTCTATTCTTCTTAGAATTAAGATTCTTCATGCTATCACAACACAGCGATAGCAAGTAGCTCGATCAATGAACATGCTTTTACTCATTCGTGAGAAGGCTGAGGTAATGTAGTCAAAGCAGGTACATGATGAATTTCAGGGGATCACTGAGTTCAATACTCAGTGTTCCTTTCAGTGCCACAGTATCTATTTGAAGGCTTTCAAGCCTCAGGCTGCAGGGGGAAAAAAGCCTTTTTTTTTTGGGCAAATGCCTTCATGTGCTCCGTGTTTATAGCCAAGGTTTAGATCAAAAATATGGTCTCCCTCTCCTCTTAACTTAAGCCATGGGGTAATTAGCGGAGCTCTGTGATAATTGACATTGGAGTTAACTCAATTTTGTAGTTATTAAATCAGCACAAAGGATGCCTAGCACTTCAATTCTGGCATTGCACCGTGGCTCTCTAGTAGCTACTGGGCCTGTCAGCAGCAGGGGGTTTGCCAGGCCACCGTCTGACAAAACTTGGCCGTGGTCCTGGGAAGGTGATGCCCTGTCGTCTGGCTCTCTGCAGGTCTAACTCTGTGGAAAAAAGACTTGGCGTTTTCCTGATTATTGATGAACTAGTAGCTTTTATCCAAGATGGATGATCCAGTTCTTTTAGATATTGTCTAATTAAATGATGCCTCTCTAGTTGGGGTATTTATTTTGAATGTAATGTGAGTCTGGAGTATAGAAACAAGTAGGAAACTAGGAGACTTCAGTTGTAGTGAGGCACAGTGCACTGGGCTGAATGCTTTTGCCAGCATGCTAAAATTCTAATAATGCTTGCTCATATACAGATACCAAAGAAGTGCAAAGTCCACAATGTCCACTATCTCTAGTTAATTAGTTAGTTATCTTAGCATGCTAATATTCACCAAACATAACAGCTGAGACTGAAGGACATGCCATTAGCTTTTCAAGCACTTGATTATAAACATCAGCATTAGATTAAAGGCAAGTTATTGCAATTCATCCCAAGGGGACCATGAATGTCTCTACCCAATTTCATGGCAATCCAGTAGGGTGCATTGTCTGGGCAGGATGTCCCTTATCACCAATTGTTTTTGCCAGTCCATCAAGTATAAAATTGAGCTCTGTTTTCACTCAAAGTACCTGGAACTTCGAGTCCCAGGAACTACTTTTCAGGGAACTAAAGGTTCCATCAGCCTGCTGCTGTCTATGTTTCCACCGCAGTCTGAAGATTGGGCAATTTAGTCCACTGACATTTGAAAAAGTAGTAGCTGTTTTAACATGTAGTCGAGGCCTGGACTTTTGTTTTCAGCTCATCTGTCAGATACACTTTCTTCTGTAACTCCGTGTTGATGTGTTGAAGCACATTGAACAGTAAACAAACTGTTGTTTGTAGCCATAAAATGAAAATGCTGCTAGACCTTAACCAGTCAGAAACCTGCTTTTACATGGGTAAAATAAAGTCTGCAGACATTAATTTAGACTTTGGGTCCTGCAGTGGAAAGGCTCTTAGTGGCTGGGGAAAGTTCTGTGGAAACACACCTTTTTTTCCTTTTAATTTCAATAAAATTCTTCAATCCATCCGGTAGTAGTTAGATTTTTCCCCAAAAGCCATAAAAAAATCTCTGGCCTCCTGCTGGCAGTGGTACAAGAAAAGTCTGAGAATCACCAAAACCAGCAGCATTCATCCTGTGGGGACTATGAACGTCTGTAGCACCTTTCATGGCAATCCATTTAGTAGTTCTTGAGATATTTCGGTCCGTAGCAGTGCGGTGGACCAACAAACCAACTGACAGGAAGGCCAGCATTGCAATCCATAGAGAAATGCAGCATTGCAAAACAAAAAGATGCACAGATTTTGCACCTCTCTCAGCTCCCTCCTTTGTCTTTTCTCACTCCCACTTGAGAAAATACATGAGACCCAGATGAGTAATTGACAAACGACTGGCCAAACATGCCTCATGCCGCGGCTCTCAACAAGTCAATTATTAACGGCATGCATACCTGCGGTCGACCCTTTGTACCAAAATGCTCACTTATTAGTTGAAGCTCACTCTGTTGCCATGGGGCTGCAGTCGTTGGATGGGTCTGTGTTCCATGTAATCATTCAATAATGAAGAAAGTATTCATGGTCACAACCTGTTGCCAAAAACCCAATTGATATTAAGTGGCACTCGCTTGGGTTACAGTAATTATAGTGCCGGCTAATTCTGAGCAGAAAAGGCCAGAGCTTTTTTTGCTCCTGCGCTTTAATGAGATGTTTTGATTGTGCGTGGATTTTCTTCAGGTCAAGTTTGAACATTGTGTCAAGACTGCAGGCATTTTGTACCACGCCCCCCCCCCCCTTACATGACTATTTTCTTAACATGAGTCTTTGCATATGATTACTTCTGCTCCGTGTGAGATTAAAAAGTTGAAGGAAATGCTACCTGAAGTCTTGAAATCTCACAGAGCAGTCTCAAAAGTACTTTAATGTTTCGACAAAGCTAATTTCCCCTTCATCTAAATTGTACAGTAGTCCGAGATGTAGCACCTTTGTTTTTCTCCCGGAAATGATTGGCAGGTGAATAAACCGAGGCGTGACAAATAAGGTGCAAGCCGGCAGCAGAACAATGAGGCGGCTCGTGTTACACAGTGAACATATAGGGCAGGCCCAGGCTTGTACCTGTCATCTCACAGTATGTTTAATGATGACTGAACAGTGAACAGTCTGTTAGCATATCCTTGACCGGCCAGTCTATTTGTCACTGTGATTTAAACATATAAGGTTTTGAAAGCACAGTTTGAAACCCAGACAAACACATCTCAACAGGCGATGTGAGTCAACAGTGTTAATTATGATTTTTAAGTAGTTTTTTTTTTTTTTTTGTCATTCTCTGCTTTTTCCTTTTTCCTAGTTCTGGTATTGGAGAAAGGACTCGGCTCTTTAGGATTAATAGCTCGCACACTGCCGCTTCCACGTTTGCTACGACCACTCCGGCACTAAAAATGTCGACAATGGCCAATTAATCACACTTATAATAACGAGGAAGTTGTGCTTTTATTTTTCCGTTATCTTTATTGAATTCAAAATACACTTTTCTGGTGGGGGCGGACGATAATGAGCTGTGAGTTATTGGCAAAGTTGGCCAAGATTTACTTCATCTACTTTCCCCTCTGTATGCATTATTCATGCTACAGTGATCAATCTGTGCACTTGCATAGAGTGAAATTGAAACTTGAAATGAAACCCTACATGAGCAGCTTGTAACTCATGCCATTCAAGGCAGGTCCGTTAAGACTTCAGGTTTGACGACATTTCAAGCGCCATCCTCACAATTGTTTGGAGGGAACTCACTCAGTTTTGGCACCAGAAAATGACGCTTTAGTGGGATTATGTTTCACATTACAGTGTCTGGTAATTGAGGATTACGGCCACTGCGGAAAAAAAAGGGCTCTGACTCTTGTTTCATTTTTAAATGTTTCTTTATGTTATTTTATAATTCTGACTGTTTTCATCTGAAGTTATTACTCTGTATCTGTTAACAAAACGTTTTTTCTTCTGTTGCAAAAAATATATAAACAGAAGAAAACCAAGGCTGGAAAATAACTGCAGTTGTTATGTGTTATTTTTATAGTGATGAATCACGACAAGACATCTGCCCTATTACAGCAATATGCTGCAATTATCTAAATATGATGAATCTAAACCTTCAATTTTATGAACAGTCCATCGTCCAGCTATTAATAGTTACATATATGCTTTTAAAATCTCGGATCTTGGATGTGATATAATTGGTTTCTGCTATTTATCTTCCTGTAATGTACAACTCGGTGGAGAGAGGGACTGAAAAGCTAAAAATATACAGTGTAAGGAAACAGGCTGACACAAAAAAAAGGGGGGAGAAATATCAGCGGTGAAGCAGGGAAGAGTAGAGTCTGACCTCAGAGTGAGACTGGGCACTGGACAGGCTCTGCTGGCACCGACTGCAGCTGTCATTGTTCAGCCAGGGCGTGAGTACCTGCCAGGACCTGTCAGAAGCTGGCTGTAACACTGATCTACACTGAGGAGCCGTGCTGCTTTCTTTTCAGCCCAAACGTCCCTCGCGACAAACTAAAAAGCCCTCCGTGCTTTACGAGAGCTTCATGAGATGGAGAGCGAGAGAGAGTTACACAGTTGCCCACCCCTGGCTCGTCCCAGAGTCTTGGCAGCTTTTTTACTCTGGTTCTGAGAGACTATTTATCTCTGTCTGTGCAGTTTTTTGTTGTTGTTGTTGTTGTTGTTGTTGTTTTACTCAAGCTCAGCAGCCTGTTGTTAATTATTTTCGGTAAACTATATTTAGGATTGGTCCAGTATGGAAATAAAGAACGCTTCGGGGGAGCATTAAGTGTAGTAGCAACTAAATTTCCAGAATAACTATACGTTTCTGCAGACCATGGATATGTTGAAACTTCACATTTCTTTACGTTACAACGTTACATTTCTTTAGGTTCAGTTTTCAATCCTATAATGTGACAGTGCTGTGCTTATGCTGTGGTAAGGTTTAGGCACAGAAACCACTTGGTTAGGCTTAGGAAATTATCAGTTTTTGGAGTAAAATACTTGTTTTGGTTATCACTAACACAGGCTTGAACACTGGTCACTGGCTTGCTTTCTCACCTGGAACTCCTCCACCATCCCCTACGCCTCACTATAGGAAAGTCAGGTCATAAACATGTTACATTAACATGATATGACACGTATTGTAGAAATACGAAATGGTACGTAGCCAAATACAAATTTGAAAGCATCAAATGTTTGTAGAAACATTAACTGCCAACATTTCATTCTGGCGACGGGTCTGGTAATAGAACGGAAAGGCTGGAAAGAGCGCCCACATGAAGTGTGTTGGAAGAGGTTGCGAGAGAAATTTCTCATGTTGTGCCACTCTGCTGTTTTAGTTCGAAATCTGCTTGAATCTTTTCGGTTGTGTTTCTCAGTGCCTGTTCAGCCCTCATGCTTTCATAAAATGTCCAGAATACAACCACCATCTACATAAAATCCCCCAAATTACTGTCATTAAATAAGTGAGGTGAAAAATCTTTATTTTCAAGTTCCATTGCATTAATAGGATGGCCTTATTATAGTACTTAATGAATAGATGTCAGGAAGCTGTGGCGTGATGAGAATGAAAGGCAGTATTTCTAGGTGGAATGCAGAGGACTGTTATTATTAGTGAACTATTAAGCGGAAGAAAAAAAAACATTTTAATTTGGCAGTAATGACTGAGCGATGTGAGGAATCTAGTCTTAGAGGGAAACATGAAAAAAAAAATTGGACATGGTCTGCGTGTTTTCACCGCAAAGGCTTAGTAATGACATTCCCACCCCCCGGGAGCAGCAAGAAGGGAGAGTAAAGGTCTGGCCTTGCAGAAGAAAAAAAAGCTGTGATGATTCACATATTTTGGCATTGAAGTCACTGCGGTCGCACGATACAGCAGAAAAGAGCTGTTTTCCTGGTTAGGATTGGTGTGGCTTTGGTATTTTCCTGAAGCCCAAGGAGTCAAGCGCAAGGTCTTGCTTGTGCGTGTGTGTGTGTCAGGATTAGTGGACTGTGACTTTACTTTTTTGTGTAATCAGAGGCTACCAACTGCTGTCAAGGTGATGCAAGACGAAGGATTCGAGGCACAAGCGTCAAAGCAGTGATGTGTGCATAAACACTGACCCCTGCTGGTGTGACACGCAATCATCAGAAACCTACTACTTAGAAACACTTTTCTTACATGTAAGAAGTGGCCACGTCACTGCTGGGGTTTGAAGGAAGCGTGCGTTACCATGAGTTACCACGGCAACCAGGTCTGCCTTTGTTCTGGGAAAGAGAGAAACTTGAATCAGGAGGTGTATTTTTCTGTGTAATAAGGAAAACATGGACAAGATCATTTAACTTTCTTGACATTTTGTGAGTTTTGAGTGTATTGATTAGACGGCAAAAGCTGAGAAACCCGGTGAAACCAAGTAAACTCTCCCACAGATCTGAACAATATGAGACCTGAGCTATATGGCGGGACTATCGCCTTATGAGGTACCAAGTATCTTGGGATAGGACGGACTGTGGCTAGCAGCTTAGAATGCCAGCCTTGATAGATATCTCTACAACACAATACTTTGTATTGTAATATTTTGTAAAAGTTTGTGTGAAGACAAAAGAAAAAAGTTGTTGTTTTTTTTTCAATTTGTCTGACCTATTTTAAGATCCCAGTATCACTGTGACAACCGCTCCTTATTTTGTAAGTGCATACGAAACATAAAACAAGAGGGGAGATAATAGCTGAGCGCACACGGTGTGTTTCCACCACTTCTGTGCCTCTGTAAATTTGAGTATCATTTAGACAATTTTGTGATTTACTGATGTGAAACTCCAGATCATTACTGCAGAAATGGTTCGAGGGGAAATAACCAATTCATTTTTGCATAATGTAATATTCCAACTTACACGTACACCATATTTTGGCATCCGACAAGTGTGCCGACAAGTATAAAGGTAAAAAAATTTGTATTACAATTACATACTGCCAAACTAAGGCCAGCGTTGTTGGAATCAGCTCATGGTTAGGAGCCTTCAAGCAATACAATAAAGTCCACCTACTGCTATTAACAGCCAGGAGTTTCCAGGTGTGACTCGATGTGCAGCCGTCTCCTCCAACCTCCTCTCAGGGCTTTGCTGCTTTATGGCTGCTCAGCTGTCAAGCGTGACGCTACAATAGCAGTGAGCAGTTAGGGCTCACTTGAGTGTCAGCTGAGACGAAAAGAAAGTAATTTTTACATTCAAAAGGCTTCCTACACTTCCTCTCCACTCCCTCCCACGCAGTGAGGTCAGCAGGTCTTTGTCCGCAGTCACTCACAAATCATAAGCTCATAGCTCCAAGTATGTGTGCAGCATCAGATGCTTCCAGAGTTTACACTCAATCTGGAGCCAGTGGCCAAAAAAAAAAAAAAAAAAAAAGATTGAGGCTTTCTAGCTGATCTCTAGGCCTGCTTTAAATTCACGTAGTGGATACACTGCTGATCTGACAGCGATGGGCTGCTCGGACAACATTTATCGTGTGTATGTGCGGTTGCAGTTCGAGGGCTGCAAGAAGGCCTTCTCTCGGCTGGAAAACCTGAAGATCCACCTGCGAAGCCACACGGGGGAGAAGCCCTACCTGTGTCAGCACCCAGGGTGTCAGAAGGCCTTCAGCAACTCCAGCGACAGGGCCAAACACCAGCGAACGCACCTGGAAACAGTGAGTTAGCCATGCACAGACACATACAATTGTAGATTCGAAGTGTGTGTATGTGTGTCATTGGTGAGTCCTGCAACTTTCCATATGTCTGTGGTCACACAGAAGCCATATACCTGCCAGGTGCCAGGCTGCGCAAAGCGTTACACTGATCCCAGCTCCTTGAGGAAACACGTGAAGTCCCACACTACTAAGGAGCGACAGTTGTGGAAGAAGGTATATACTGCAATAGTGTTATTATAATTATTATTGTATCATACTTAAATTTAGCACCTGTTTGAGAACCAACACGTTTCTTCCTGGGGATATTGTGCAGAACTCAGTGAACGCAATTCGGAAAAGACAAGGCTTCCTGCAGGTTTTGGACTCATAAATAACTTTCCACCTAGATCAAATTTCATTAGAGATGATTTCAAGTAGACAGCCTCACTTGCTGAACATTACAGCGATGAACGAAAGGCTACATTATCACATTCCCTATGTCACTGTGCATTGATTTGTCCCAACTGACTGATGGGATTGAGCAGACACTCTCTGTGATGTGCTCTCTCCACTCCTCTCTGTTCGCTCTGCACATCGCAGTAAATTGAAACATTCGCAAACTTAATATGGAGGTGTGCATGCGGTCAGACGAAAATATCCAGCACGCGTGCCTGCCAGCTCCTGCATCTACTTAGGTTAGAGTTTCGGAGCGAGGTCACCCAAAAATACACATAATTATGTTGTTCGAAAGATATTTTTCCTGTTTTAACCTCCTTAATTGTCCACTTAGGGGTAACTTCATTTCAGAGTTTCACATCACTCCGCTGCAGTGTTGCCTAAATGATTTTTGCACGTGTGAGACATTCATGCTCTTTAGCTTTTTACTGAAGGTGATGTCACCATAGATACAGACACAGAAGGTGGGTAGGCACTAAAAAAAGTAACATTTTAAGTCTCCAACATGCACCACTTCATACATCTAAAACTCAAATTACACTTGAGTGTGAATCGTGAATAAGGCAACCAGATAAACTGCGAGACAAAAGGATCACAAGACCCAACATCCGCCACAAATACAGTGTCACAATATTATCCTTTGTGTATTCTTTAATATGATGTCAATATTTCATTTTTCAATTGCAGTTATTGTCATAACCAGCAACTCGTGGCACGCCAGATTGTATCCCTGCAGTTGTTTCAATGCACATGGGATTCACGGGAAATAAAGTATTTGCATACTGGGTATGAGTCGATGCACGGCACATTTTCACTTAGTGATATACATATTTTAGCGCGGCTGTAGCTCAGGAGGTAGAGCGCGTCGTCGTCTAGTAATTTGGAAGGTCACTGGCTCGAATCCTAGCTTTGAGCTGTCAGTAGACTGGAAAGGCATATAGAAATACACGTCCATTTACCATATAATCATGATTTTAAACGGGAACAGTAAGACATATCGCTAAGATGTGTTATTAAGACATTTATAGTGTAGCCGCCAATCACTACAACTAAAATCCCTTTTAAACGAGGGTCAAAAAGAGTTAGTCATTTGAATTCCTAATATGAATAATTGCCATTTTGAATTATTTACCATTACCTTTCTGCTGATTTTGGTCTTTAATGTTTAGAGGGTAGTGGAGGAAGAGTGAGTGTGGGAGGAGAAACACATACAGAGTCTGTCAGCCAGACTCCCATTAAAGACGCCTTATGTAGGTTTCATTCTGAATTGATTTAAGTAGGTTTTTAGTTTTTTAGATTTAGCAGATTTTAGTTTTGTTGATCTAGTTTTGACATCTCAAAGTAAGATCAAGGGGACCTGCCAGAGGAACCATAATTTAAAAAAAATCAGATATGTAAAACTTCAAGGTGTTTTGAGGAATATCTGACAGATCAGAAGACATGTATGTACAACAACAAAGCAACAAGACCCTATTCTGACAGAATACTGTTACCGTTTATGCTGCTCACCACTTTATTTGTGTTTATGTTCCATTATGTCACTTCTCTAGATGAAATCCACGGCCGGTGGGGCCCAGGACACGCTGACGGACTGTTTAACCATCCACCCTCTGCAGCCGAGCCTCTCGCCTCTGGCAAGGATCGACAGCAACTTGAACTCTTCTCCTGGCGCGTCCCATGAGTCATACTCTGGTACAGTACGTCTTAGTGTTGGCTCTCTGCATGAAAATGTTCGATATGAAGACTATAGAAGATGCTCGAGCATATACCCCCCTGCAACCATATGCATATAATAGGTTTATCCGTTAGATTTAGGCTGTGGTGGACAGCCCTGAAGTGTCTGTCATCCCTGTTCCTCAGCTGCTCCACAGGGACCGGACTCCTCCAGCAATCCTCACCTGGCCCTGATGTGCTCCTTACAGGACGATTACAGGTACAGAGGATGTCCGTGATTATTTGGAACAAAATCCACAGAGTAAATCATTAAAATATGTCACTATCCTTCAACGCATGCGTTAACATTTGCACGATGTCACAGGAACGTACTTTAAAAGAGCCTCTAACCGGTCACGTAAATGCACAATCTGCACCCGCGCAGAGAGAGAAGGCTTTTCATGTGAATCTTTGAGACACTGTGAAATACAACCATGTGCGGCAACATAAGAGTCAACAGTTGGAGCAGTTAGCTCTGCTCGGCGAGCCAACTGGTATTTCTCTTTTCACTCTGTATTCCCGTTGGCACAGTCAGAACTCAAACCATGACTGATTTAAATGCATCGCGAGCCCTTTTTTTTTTTTTTTTTTCTCCCTCCCTTTTGATGATCCGAGACAATTCAAATTAAACATTGGTTGTCATGGCTTCGAGTCTATAAGCTCATAATTAGAATAATCAGTTTAAATGAAAGCACTATTGAGTCTAAAAAGGTTGTTTTTCTGGTTTTTGGGTTTGGTTTTTTTTTTTTTTTCAGTTTTTTGTTTTTTGGTGTGTGTGAGTGAGTGAGTGGGTGGCAGCTATACGGCTGGGCAGAGGGTTTTAGAGGTTGGGGATGGCCAGCAACACATTTCCCCGGTCGACCCATAGGAAAACATCCCTTCATCTATACACTTCAAAGCAATCTGATAAAGTATTTCTGTCGCTCTGAGCGGCCAGATGCTCGCGGCTCCTCACTGGCTGCGATTGTTCTCGTATCAGCGGTAGGCCAAAGCATTCACGGCAGGATTCTGGGCAGACAATTGGCGTGTGAAAGCAGACCTCGCCTTGCCTCATTGGTCTCGATCGCTGGAATTAATGGATGCTATAGCCACCGACAAGAGCGGCTAAGGAATTCAATAAGTGAATCATAAAATCTTGAAAAATACCATTTGAGAGAGTGGGAGAAGAGAGTCGCCGTAATTACTTTTTTCTTAGATGTTAAATCGATTGTAAAATCCCGGTTGCCGTTTATTTTGTTTTTTTGTTTTTTTTCTGTACACTTTTCTGGGATTCCTTTGGTTCCCATTCAGTCCTTGTTTATTGTCGGCAAACTCTGGCTGGCAAATGTGTTTCTTGGCCAAACCTGACAGCAGGGGTGTCAGCTGCCCATGGCCACCGAACAATATTTAAATGTACTGGTTTAATCCTCTGTATTTACCCAATGAGTTACATGAATCTCAAAGAAAATGCCCTTGATTTTCTTAATTTTTTAACAATGAGCGACAGAGGTGCAAAAATGAAGGTCCAGTGAACTATATTCGGTCAGCTTAAACAAGCTTTTTTTGAGACAGAAGGCTCAATCATCATGAGAGAGTGATGAAAGCACAGACTGCGGACGTCGGCTTGCACTACCGTGTTGGAAAAAGCCATGAAGAAATGCCCTGAGCCGGTGTTGTGCGAGCCATATAGTGTAAAATACAGACCATCCTGTATCACAAAGTGCCTCTGCAGCTCCTTTGCGACTACTTTTATCTTCTTATTCTCGCAGCTATGAACTCGCTAGCTGAAACACTCAAGAGATGGCACATTTTTTTGCAGTGTGGCGCAGAAACTGTTCAGTGCCGCCCATACGCTTGAACTTGGAGAGAACATCCGACGGGGAAATCTACCATCGGAACTATGCCGCGCAGGAAATTAAAGGGTTTACAAGCTGCGCGAGAAGCCGCCGTCCTCAGGAAGTGAGAAAAGAGGAACTCAAATAGTCAGTCATCCCCTCCTCATTACAGCAGTGATGGAGAAAGAAAAAAAAGTTTGTGCTTAATGAGACAGCCCCTCTGCGTTCTTTGAAGAGGTTGTTTCATACGTGCCGCGTTCTCGGTCTCACGCGCGTCGTTCAAGAGAGTTAAAAAAGGTTGTCTCGCAGATGATGACAGTTTTATCTCGCGTGTGACTGTTGAAGTATGCGTCAGATTTTTCACTTAATGTGTGAAACTGTCACCTTGTCATTATCTCGTGACAGATGGATTAATTAATACTTTATTTGTCGTCTAGGTGGGTTAACGTGGCGTTGCGCGGGACTGGGGGCAATTATGGAACAGGATAAACAGAGCTTTTTTGTTGTTGTTCTAATGACGATAATAATAACTTTATTTATGTAGCACCTTTTTAAATATACAGTGAACAAAGCCGTTTGACAAGATAAACGCTCAACAGTAGTCAAGCCACAGGAAGCCCGGACTAAAGAGGAATTAAAACAAAATGTCAATATGAGTGAACACAAATGATAAAAGCAGATAAAAAGGCAGAATCACATAAAAAGCATGACAGATAAAGAGTATGAAAGCAATAAAGGAGGATGAAAAGTCGACAGCACACGAGAAGGAATTAGAAACAGCTATTTAAAGAGTCTTTATTAAGTGTCTTTATTTCTGCAGCATTTGATTACATTCATGTTTGGGGTTTTCTTTCCACATATGTTGGTGTTATTGCCTAGACCTTTATACAAACGTGCTTATTATTTTTGGAAAATATCATCATTAAATTACCTTTAGAATGTTTTGCATTTTTTCAGCTTTGATTCTGTGCAGTGGGTTAAGCATATATAAATATATATATATATATATATATATATATATATATATATATATATATATATATATATATATATATATACACCCAAGAACTATTTCTAAATCTTTTGACCTTTAAAACAATTCACCCATAACTCTCTGCAGTCGAACATGCACGGCTACCGTTTTCGACGTTCTGAATAATTGCCGAACAAGGATGTTTCTGCATGGTCCACAGTATGAAGATAATTAATAATTGGGTTTTTTTCTTCTGTAAATGATGAACATTGTCCTTGTTCTTCATTCCACAAGCATTCACTTCAGTCTGAAATATTTCAGGTTTGTTGATCCTTCCCCTCACCAGCTCTTCCCAGGGGACCAGTGTGGGCCTCGCTCCCCCACCTGCCTCCCGCATCCTCCTCCCAACGGGCCTTCTCTGCGGAACAACGGCGATCTAAAGCACCCCAGCCACCAGCCTCCTGATCTAGCAGATCACAATCCAGGTGCTCACAGGTTTTATCATCAGCGTACTTCTAAGTTTTTTTGTTTTGGTTTGTTTTTTTTTTGAATAGATGCAATTACCGTTGATGGGGAGGTTTTGCTAAAAAAAAAAAAAAAAAAAAAGAGGTTTATAGCGCAAGTTTCACATCTGAGGAGCCTATTAGCCAAACGTCTGGGGCAGTTTGACAATCTGTTGGAGCAGATTTTTCTCACATGCACATTAATTGTGCGCGTATATCTTTATGATGTGTAGCAGGTGGCTGCTGATTTCTTCGTGTTAGACAGAATCAGGCAGTGCCACTCTGTGTCTTTAAATAGACATCACCTCTTTTCCCCTCGGAGTTGACAGCCACGGCGATGCTGTCAAGGTGTTCAGAAACACACAATTTAGTTTCAACCGCTGAAGTAAAGACAGGCTTTGAAAAGACAGAAACGCGCAATTTGCTTCATCTTCCGCCGTTCTACTGAAGTGTACAATTCGAGGGAGGAAAAGCAGTGGTGTTTAATTGAGTTGTTCTAGATAATGGGCGAGAGTGACACTTTCTCTTTAACCCCATGCTCTCCTCCACGACATCTGGCGGGATCACAGCGCAGACCGGCACGAGTCACCTGATGCGAGATGATGCCTTCGGCGATGATCCAGCCGCCAACGATGTCAGTGGCGTGGCGGCCTTACAAACAGCTCTTTCCTGCATTGCAGGTAACGAAAGTCAAGCCCCGACCACAGTTGCTGTAGGATGGGCACTATTACTAAGCCGTGAGCAGCTCTTTCAGCAGCTGACTCTTGCAGCCACTGTGCAAGAAGGAGCGCAACCACATATCATTCATCCCGACAGCCATCAGACTATTAAACTCAAGCACTGCCTTGACAGTCACTTTCCACTGACTTTGTTTGTTTGTTTGTTTTTTTTTGTAAATATCTTATTTTTTCTATTTATTTTGTATTTATTGTATTTCTCTGATTCTTTTTCCTGTACTTGTTGTATCTTGGGCTGTTGCAACAAGTGAATTTCCCCGTTGTGGGATAAATAAAGCCCATCTAATCTAATTTAACTGTCTGCATCTGTGTAGTAACGTGCATGTCTGTGTGTGTGTGTGTGTGTGTGTGTGTGTGTGTGTGTGTGTGTGTGTGTGTGTGTGTGTGTGTGCATAAGCAGGATTTGACGTCCGCAGCCAAGCGCAGGATGGAGGGGATTTCTTCAGTGTGGTGGACCACTGCAGCGGCCAGGTCTCCTGCGTCTACACAGAGGGATGATAACCCTCAATTACCGGTTTCGGTTTTTGTTTTGTTTTTTGTTCCACTTAAATCAGAATGGCCAATCAGAGGAACGCTTTGGAACGGCGCCGCAACCTGGCGACGGCTTCATTGAGCCAAATAAAGGGATATTTGATGATAAAACAATCTAAGATGCTGCTGCTCGGCTGAGATAACGTTCAAGGAATCGACTCTTATGCTCTTTCTCCCTCTCTTCTACTAAACCCCTATAAATATATACTGGCGTCTGCCGCAATAATAAATGTAGAGTAATGACTGAGACAACAGAATTGGAATGTTTACTTTCGTAGTTTTTATACAGCTTTGAGTATAACATGTAGTAAGTTCCTCAAGGGTGACATTTCACAAAGTATGCAAAGGATCATTTATTAAGGTTTTTCTTAGAACATTTTCTTTGTAACTATAGTAACAGGACAGCCTTACCATTTCACTGTAATGTTCATAGCTATAACCCATCGTCTGAATATAGGGAATGTGCTTTAAGTGCCCCTCTGCCTAGATCAATATGCGGATTTGTGTCGGTGAACATACCACTGATTTTGCATGTTTGAGTTTATTTACTGCAGATTGCCGTTGACCCTTTCTGAATGCGTTGGGTGGGGGGGGAGGGCATGGTGCTGTATGTTATTGATCTCCCACAGCCATTATTTCATTTTCAAATGGTATGAAATTAACCTGTGGCGATTTTTAAAGCGTGCTTGCAACAGGCCAACTAATACAGCGATAATAGGAGCTTTCATCATCGCCAGTTGAGGTATTGACACATTTAATCAGGTTTGCACTTTCGGCTGCATCAAAAACGCAACCGTAACATGTGATGTCTCTGTAAGCGTGTGATCGTTATGTAGTCGAGTGGAGGAAAAACAAAAACTAGTAACAAGTATTAATTGATTTGCAGTGAATGGCACTGCGACGGTATAACTTTTGCGTATATATGGAACAGATCAAGGGGAAAAAAGTAAACGATTTTTTAACCCTTGTTTGTCATTTGTGTCTCTGATGCACTGAATCAGTTCACAGTGTATCATTTCATACCTCACAGAGAACACATTATTACTTAACTGGTTTTTTTTTTTGTTTTTTTTCATTTTTTTATCATTAAATGATCATTTACAGAGTTACACCATTCTACAAGGAGGTACAAATGGAGGGGAGAGAAGTTACATCAAGCATTCTATTTTTACTGAGCAAGACCAAGGTCTACTGATATAATTACAGTTACTGGATAGCTTGTGTGGCTTTCTTTGCACGCTATAAATCACTTTTTCTCAAGCAAAAAATAAACTAATTTAGCCGAGTCGGTATCTCCTCATCGAGTCAGTGTACAGGAACTCTATTTGTATTAAACCCAACAAGACAAAGGCACACCAGAGCAACTACTTTGCCTATAAATAACTCGATATACTCAGATTCTGAAAAGGCAATAAGCTAACTGAAATCACAGAATGAATTTGGAACCACAGCTCTAGACCTGGACGAAAAGCCACAGGTCCAGCAGGAAGCGGTCTTCACAGCCGTGTGTTTTTTCTTGTTCCAAACTGAAAGGACAAATTGTATTACTTGAAAACAATTCTTTTAGCAAAAGAGTGTCATGCTTCAGATGGGGGTTTCAGTAGTTGCTTAGCAACAACAACAGCTTTTCCAAAAAGCATCTGTTTAGTACTGCTAACCCAAAAAAAAAAAAAAAAAAGTGTTGCGCACTGGACACAGGTGGTTGGTTGAGCTTTGTGTGCAGTTGGATGCCGATTAACAACACAGGGCTCACCTTCCCTGATTGAAAACTTCTTCATGTTTGTTCCTAATTAGGCTAAGTGGTAAAAAACAAAATGTATATTTGGTAATTGCATAGATCTACAACAATTGTTCTACCAATATCCACCAGCTGCTGCACGGCGTACAAAGAAATGCAATGTAATGTTTCAATAATTAAAGGCTCTGAAATGATCCATAACTGCTTGTCAAGTAAAAGTGAGCGTCCAGTTTTGTTTGGTCGCTCTATCAGAAAGACGAGGCGTAAGGTTGGGAATGAAACAAGAATCATTCACTTAGCTACAAATGCCCAGAGGCACTTACTTACACTGACACCATTTTATTGTAAAAGTATTCCTTAAACACACTCCTCACAATCACACACACACACAAACACATTCACGCACTGACAGCAGAGACTTCAGTTTGGGGTTAAGTGTCTCACACTTCGACATGCAGCTGGGGATTGAACCACCGACCTTCCAATTAGTGGACAAATTGTTCTGCCTCCTGAGCCAAAGGGCCTTGTTTTCACTCATTCATAAAAGGTGGGAAAACATGGGAGAAAAAAAGTCTAGTTTTCAGGTGGCTAGTATGCAATCTGCTTAGCTCTCAAACCTAAGAAACAACAACTTCTTCAGACAAAAGTGAGATCATTGACAAACTTCTGAAGATTGTGATTTCCATATTTGTGATGAGGAGTTTGCATGTCTGAATGAATGCAAATGGTTCGCCGCCAAATGTAAGCCTTGTCGGAGGAGTGGTGAGCGCCGTCACTGTTGCCTCGTTTGGAGTTTGAGCCGGCTGGGGCCTATCTGTTCCCTGTGTGCGTGTTCTCATCATGTCCACATGGGTTCCATCCCGCAGTCCACAGACATGCAGGTTTGGTTACGCTGCCTCTAGGCGTGAATGTGAGCGTGACTGGTTGGTTTGTCCGTATGTGTCGGCCCTGTGAGTGTGATAGTATACCAGCACTTCAACTCAATTGGGTCTGATTTTGTGAACTTAAAAAGTTAAAAGTCGCGATGATCATAGGTCAGCGCAAACTGAGTTGTTTGTTGTATACCAGAGAAATACAAAGCGACATGTTGCTGAGACAGACCAGGATGGGGTAAACACAATAGCTGCAGGAGACGCTTTTTTTGCTCTTCTTAGCAAAACCTTGTACCTGTAACCCCTGGTGTGCAAATAGGAGACGCGCTGAAACACTTCTAAATCATTCCCCCTCTCTAGCTGAAGTATAAATAAACTTCACCTTCACCTCAATCATCAGAACCTTTACCATACAAGCAGCAAAAAATGGAACCACGGTAAAAAGAAGCACAGGCATCGGTATGAGTCATCATGTGAGTTGGCCTAATCACAGTCATGACAGAATTTTTAAAAATAAAAAAAAAGAATTACCACAATATGATCAGGGTTAGGTGATCATAAAACTAAGGGGGGCTGCAGGAAAACCAAGTGCAAATTGAGAGCTTGCAGACGTATACCCATAGACATTTTAATAAAATATTTCTAAAAAGATATCTGTATTGTGACAAACAACTGTTTTCAGTAAGAATATCTGGTGGGCCAAATTTAACCTTATGGACAGTCAATTTTGACCTTCGATCCCAAGTTGGACGGTTTAGAGAGTAAACCTACAGTCATTGTCTTTGCACCCAGAAGGACAGTTTTGGAATATACAATACTTAAATTACTTTGTAAGTGTTTCACTTGATGGTTTATCCTGTGACATATCTGAATTTTTAATTTTGTGAATGTATTTTGTCCCCAAAAAATAAATGTGACTAATTGCATTTGACTTTTATTGCATATCCATGCATATGCATATTACACCCATGTCCCCACATCCCTAACAAGTGTTACTGCAGTACAGTATTTCCATTTCATGTGACACTATAATTTTACACCACATCACAGAGAGAACATTTTCACCAATTTGTAATCTACCAGGGAGGTATCTGAATAATTAAAGGACTCTAAAATGATCATTAACTGCTTGTCAAGTAAAAGTGGACGTCCAGTTTTGTTTGGTCGCTCTATCAGAAAGGCTGGGAATGAAACAACAATCAGTCATTTTTCTTCGAAAGCCCTGAGGCACTTCTTAACATAACAATTTTATTGGTCAGGTAGAAAGACTTATTCCTCATGAGCGTTTTGACCAAAACCAAATGAGGAGAAGTGGAAATAATGGCAATAAAATGCAACTTGATAGGTGATAAAAACACAACACAAGAATGGCACAGCCTGTACACATTTGTGGTTACAAACACACACAAACACTGTGAAATATAACAAATTAATGAAAGGCAATCTTTCAGTCAGCATTCATTTCAAGTGAGATATATATATATATATATATATATTTTTTTTTTTTTTTTTTTTTTAATTTTGTGTTTTGTGAATATATTTGGTCCTCAAAAGTAATCAGAATGTCTCTCTGCATTCAGGAATTTAAATGCTCCAATGTATGGAAGCCGAGAACCGCCAAAGATGTTTCTCTTTTTTCATACACAGTTTTCTCGTGATAATGACTTATTATCTGGTTATGTTGATATAACAAAGGTTGTTTTCTCGTGATAAGGGATACATTTTTTCGTTATCTCCATATGACAAAGATCGTTTTCTCGTGATAAATTACTTAATAATGTGTTCGTCTTGATTTTAACCTACAAGAGCTGCCACGAGCGGCTTCCGTAGACGGCTGTAGCTGTAGCCTACCGGTAAGTTACACTTCACGTTTGTTTGCTTGACTGGGTTTGTTTAGGGGCTACTGGTTAGCAGATGAGAGCCTGACAAACTCCCATCTATCCGGCTGCTCCCGCTAAGGTAAAGTAAATGTAGGCTAACATTAACTTAGCAATGTAATGTGAAACGTAATTAAACATTTATTAATTCATTTAATATTCCAGAACACATTATCAATTAATTTGTTATCATGACAAAACAACCTTTGTTATAACGAGATAACCAGATAATAAGTCCATGGCCATTCTTGGCTTCCGTACCAAGGGGCCAAAACATGAAGTCATTTTCTACACTCACATACATTTTTTTTTTATCCTGCAAAATGAGCAGTTTTACTTTTTTTTTTTTTTTACATTTTTTGATTACTTTTACTTTTACTATTATCATTTGAATCCAGGACTAGTTTTTTACACTTTCCCCCTGTGTAAAAAAAAAAAAAAAAAAAAAAAGGACTAAGACTGCAACACTTCCAATCCAACATCCTATAACAGGTGAATCTTTTTTTTTTTTTTGATGACTCCAAATAGATCGGGTGCAACGACAATCCTTGTAACATATTCCTTAATGAGCACAGATACATCCCTGTGTATTTGGGTGTGATCATCCCTCTGTTCAGTCTGTATTAAGTGCTCTTTAATCTCCTCCCACCTGACCGCTAAGGTTGCGCGCTCCCGGTGAGTGAGTTTTATAGCAACTGTTGCCCGGTGAGGCAGCGCCATATAGTCACCGTAGTCCTGGCGACTGTAACCCACCAACAACAACCTCTCGCTCCATCATTACCACCTCCTCCACCATCCTCATCTCATCAACCAGTTCACAGCTCAGGTTTGAAATGCATCTTTTTTTTTTCCTCCACCGCTTCGGAACCCGCATTCAAGTCCACGCTCGCTTCGGGGGGCTTATGTAAAGAAGGGGATATTAGCGCTGTGGTTTTTATGTTTTTGTGCGCTGCTGAGTGAAGCCTCGGTGGGTAGCTGCTGGGGTAGTTTGCTAGCGAGGGTGTTTCTTTGTGACGTGGTAGCCTTGCTTGCTAACGTTGCCTGTAGATACCCACAGCTGTGAGAGGTCCTGCTCGCTAGCACAAGCTAGCCGTGTCCTCTCACCGGGGTGCTCGGCGGCTAAAAAAAACTCCGCCGAGCTCGGTCAGTTTTGACAGAAAACGGCTTTTCCCTGTGTGTGTTTAAACTTGCAACGCTGAGTGGTAGCATCGGTCTGGGCTAGTCACTGATGCTAGCTGGTCAGCTGGAGCAGGAGCAGGTGTCTGTTGTTGCTAGGTTGCTAACCTTCTTACAATGCCTGTTGGTACCCCATATTTTGGCTAATGTGACGGTGATATTGCAAGTTTGTGCTTCGGTGGGTTCAGATCTTACTGATAAACCAGAACCACCATCGTCGATCAGCAGTGGGAAGTGCTGAGGGCTAGATTTCCATACACTAACTGCTATTGACAATAGCTAAGCCATTACTTTCCCTTTTGTCTTAGGGAGCAAGATAGCTTCGCTAGCTTTCCATCTGCCCTCTTTGTGGCTTCAGATGGCTGTGATAAGCTATCGTATAACACAGGGCTAAGTTTTGCAAAGCGGAAAAAAACGCCTGCCAGATAAACATAGACATATATTTATGATAATACCCATTTTTATCAGCAATCATTCCGGTTTTCTGCATTGCACGTTCTGTAACTGGGCTGGCAACGTCAAGATTTAGCCATCCCTTCTGCAATACAGACACACTGCAGAATATCATCTCTACATGCCAGTTAAAAGATGATATTGTGTGTTTTTGTTTTAATCACGCAACACAAAAAGATTAGAAGGAGTGAATCCACTTATGCATCTCACTGAAAATGAGTCGTTAGGAAACAGCTTGATATTGATGTTAGGCTCACTCGAAGTGGGCAGTAATAAGCTAAATTACATATTCCATATTCACTTTCCTCACTGCAGAGTAGCGCAACTTGCATTTTGTGGGATTCCTTAATCCTGAAGCAGGCTAAATTTCTAGAGACATGGTTTCTTATTGTTGCATCACAATTATCCTTGGGTCCATTGGGTCTCCTGTGCAGCTGCGACCTCTGATTCCCATTAGGTTACTGAACAGGTGTGTGTGTGTGTGTGTGTGTGTGTGTGTGTGTGTGTGTGTGTGTGTGTGTGTGTGTGTGTGTGTGGAGAGAGAGAGAGAAGTGGCTGGGAGGACAGGTGCACCTCTAGTCTCTTGACCATCAAGGCCAGAATCCCCATGAGTCCACCGCAGAAAATGCATTTAGCAATAAATGAAAATTTGATTGTCCCCCCGCGTTGTCTCTAGTATGTCAGCCATGCATCTGTAAGCGCAAGTGTAGAGAGCGAAAGCCCTGTCACTGATATGCAGGTGACAGATTCAGTATCATACTAATTTTTATGCATAATTTAGGCGAAGCTCAAAATTATATTATTGATCTGTTGGTGTATACACCCCCCAAAATAGTTAATGGGCAAACACCCCTCCCCACACTGAACAGGATGCTAGGAACTGCTAGTTATCAGATCACCTTACCACTTACCTGTAGTCTGGTAGCACAGAAATAGTACCATGCCACCTGCTGCCTGGATCCTGTTACATTTCCAATCACTTAAAGAGGGGCAGATTAATTCAATTATTCAGTCATCCATTTTCATGGCTTAGCAGAATGCAGCAGGTTTGGTTTTGTGTTTGCACCGGCCTGCCAGAAATAATGTATATTGTTGATGAAAGGGGAGACTTTAAGGCCCCCCCCCCCCTTACCTAAAACCACATGTGGCAATTAGGATGAACAGGTGCTCGTGTCTAAAATAAAAGTAAATGTTGAATACTTGGTTTGTTACTTTTGGTTCTTTTATGTTTTTTCTAATTTGTTTTGCCATAACAAAGTATCCCATGTGTTGATGACCTTAAAAGAAACATTAGCTGTCCTCAAAAATACAAGTAGCAGCCACTTTTCTTTATATATGAAAACATACACACACTTCACCTCCTCAATTCCGTCCCCCACCTGTTAAGTTCCTGTGCGTGCACCTGACGATGCTTCTCTTTCGCCTTTTTAGATATTGCGCGTAATATAGTTTTCAGTCTTCTTCACCAGCTCTTATTCCTTTTACCTGATGCATTAGACGCCCCCCTTTTATCATACATGATCATTAGAGATGCAAATCATGGTTCTGTGTATTATCTGGTGGCTGTGTGCGACTGAACCTTGCACTCTTTACTCTTTGTCGCTTGTAATCTTAGCGAGAGGAACTGAGGGGAGAAAACGGAGGGCAAAATGTTGCCCTCCTTGGTGGCTTTTGTTCCTCTGTGTCTTTGTGGGGCTTGCACTTGCTCAGTGGAGCACAGTATTTAAGTGGGCCACAAGGGAGTGCCTGAATGGTGAGGCAGGAGGTGTGTTAGTGTGTGTGTGTGTGTGTGTGTGTGTGTGTGTGTGTGTGTGTGTGTGTGTGTGTGTGTCTGTGTGTTTGTGGAGGGGGTTGGGGTGAGGCAACAAGAGTGTGTTGTGATGCATGGGCTCCTTTCCTCAGTTTAGGTGGGCTCAGTAGGGGCTGTGTACTTGAGCCTTCAGATTGCACTTTGGAATATAAGTCTATATTCTTCTCGTCACAAGTCCTTTTTTTAGATTTGGGATAAAGTAAGCTAAAGGGTACAATTTGACTCCTTAAATTTGTATCGCTATCCTGCAAACATAGGCTGTCAGACTTCAGGGTAAAGTAGTTGCTGGTAAAGCTGCAATGATTAATGGATTAGCTGTGGACTATTGCTGTCAATTGGTTGCAAACTATTTTGACAACCAATTCATTAGTTTAAGTTAAAGTAAAAATTATCTGATTCTTGCTTCTTTAATATATCTAAATATGTTCTGGTTTCTTTGCCCCTCTAGAACATTTAACTGAATATCTTTGGGTTGTGGACAAAACAAGACAATTGAGAGTGTCATCTAACGAGAGAACTAATCGATTAATCGAGAAAATGATCAACAGATTAATCAGTGATGAAGATGATCGTTATTTGGAACCCTAGTTCCCTGTGTATTTTAAGTACCAATAATCAGGTTTGTCTTTTTTTTTTTTTGATGAATTGATCGTCATAGCTTAAAGTATCGCATCAAAAATGCAGAACATAAATATTTTTTACTGCATATTCATGTATTTTTCCATGAGCCAAACTGCAGCCTGTCTAGCAACAGCCTCCTGACATTGTCTGACAGTGATAGTATATACACATATCCCCTCCCCGAGGTGTTGGAAATAGTCATGCTGGAAGCAGAAGGCTTGGCGTTAATGAATCTCTGTATGTTTTAAAGAAACAGCATATTCCTTCTGCTGCTTTACTATGCCGCATTCTCTCTATGCACCAGGAGACTGACTCAGCTTTGTAGTTAAACTTTGAGGTTAGTCACCCAGACAAGAATGAAGTGATAGCCTTCATCCCAAGAGAAAGGCCTGTATGATAGTGAAGATAAAGGGAAGGGGCAGGCTGTCCCTAGAGAGATTCAAAGCTGTTAGGAGAGGCAGCTTAATTAACCAAGAGAGGCTTGTTCATGGAAACTGTGATGGGGAGGAGTTGGCCTTCCCCTGCAAGGAATGGGTGATGGTAGACATGCTATTATTAACTCACAAACACAGGTTCACCATCAGTGTCTCTTCACACTTCTATCCTCATCTTCAAAATAGTTTGCTTGAGCCTTGATTAGTAAATACTGTATGTGCAATAGAGCTCTTTTAGAAGTAGTAAAGACACAATCTAAAAATGATTTAACGAACCAGTTATTCAAAGTCCTGATCCAGGACTTACACCCTCCAGTAATGTCAAACCTGTAAAAGTCAGAGCAACGCGAAGCAGCATCTATTTGGAGTTTGTTAAATATTAACTTGTTTTATGGCTGTGAACATGGAGACAAGACCATGTGTCACTGATGCATGAGGCTCTCAGTACATTGAGTACCACAAGGCAGAAACAGGTGCTCGGTAGAGTTGCTCTTGAACAGCTTTAGCAGCATTGATTTGGGTGAAAGAGAAGGGAGTCTGTGGTGAAACCTCATGTTTTCTATCATGCCTAGACTAATATCTAATTTAGGCAAATTTAATGTCCTTGGTTAACCAAACCAAATGAGGATAATTACGGGATAAGGGCAAGGGTTAGTTTTGACATGTAATATGATAGATTTGTCTTTCTGTAATGAATGCAATATGCTCTAGACAGATTTTGAAGATAGTTGTTGTGCCTATTCACCAGATGTGATAAAATAAGACAGGGTGGTTAAAATGTGGTCCTTTGCCTAGTGGAAGCTAGAAATTTGTTTGTCACCAACAACCAGAAGATTTTTTTTTTTATAAAAGTGTTATAAGCAAGTAATCAGTCTTTTGATAATGCATGAGCACTGCCTCAATGATGCATGAAGATGCAGAGTTGTAAAGTTGCTTGGCCAGTTAGACCTGTAGGGTGAGAGTGTCTTTGCGTTCAGTGTTTGTGATAATCATCTTTCCACAATAAAAGCGTTTTCTCTGTCTTATTTAGGCGCCATGCAGACCCCTGAAGCAGGCGCTGACTCCACCTCCACTGTCCCTCTTCAGACCACTGTGCCTGTCCAGCCTACCGGCTCCACCCAGCAGGTGCCTGTCCAGCAACAGGTACAGCCGGCCTGTCTGTGTGTGATCGTGTCTGTAGTTCTCATTGCGATATGTCACTTAGGTCAATTTGATAATTAATTTGCAACATTTACACTTACACTTGTTTTGCCAGGCCCAGACTGTTCAACAGGTTCAGCATGTTTACCCAGCACAGGTGCAGTATGTGGAGGAAAACAGTGGCGTCTACACCAATGGCAACATGTGAGTCAATCTGTTACCCTGATCTGCTCTTATACCACTCCACAAATATTAGCGCTGCCTCCCTGCAGCCTGTTCTTTCTCCTCTTGAGTCTCTTCACACCATCATTCATGTCAGAAGCACATGATGTGGGTGGGAGTGCCTTAATTTTTGTGTGTGTGTGTGTGTGTGTGTGTGTGTGTGTGTTTGTTTTCTTTTCTGAGCGCTGTGCAGTCGTGTGTTTGATTGTGCTCAGTCACCTGAACATGACCAGAAGTAGGCCTGTCTTTTAAGTGCTGACGCTATGCTAGGGTCCCCTGGGTCTGAGGAATGGGGTTACATACCACTAACAAGCCCAAGCTGTGTTTGTCCCACTGTGATACGCACACACACACACACTCACATCAGTGCATGTACTGACAAAAACAGGCGCACTGTGTGTCGGCTCGGCTGTTGGTGGTAACATTTAATGGAAGGGTCACCGCCGCTGCTTAGAAATGCACAGTCATACATACACCAAACTCGTACCAGGCTTGTGTCAAGTCAAGTCAGTTTTATTAACAGCCAAAATCACAAGCTTAACAACTGTACAGTCTTTAAACCCTTTATTCAAATAAGGAAAGTTCCAAAAAACCCTTTGGGCTGAAAGAATGTTTTGTTTTGTTTTGTTTTTTAAACATAAGAAACCTGTTATTTCTGATACATAATAAATGTGAAATATAAGTGAGAAATGTGGATCCAGAAAGATGACAGAGCTTGAGTTGTTGCCAAGTGGCACCACACAGCCTCCTCTCCATCCCAGCAACCTGGAAGAGGACTGGGCACACAAAGAAAATAATTTTAAAAATCAGAATATATACAAATTATAATGACAAAAGTAGAGATATATGTAGATTGTAAAAACATCGGGGTGTCACGGTGTGACTATCCAGATCAAGATGTGTGAGAGTTATAATTGAAGATCACATATAATACATTTTGGATTGTCATCATTATGTAAGTTATTGACAGTATTTATTCTTACACAAACGATGATAAATATGTGTACTTTGTATTTGTTTTCATATAGGCCTCATAGGTGTCTTGCATAACTAAGAAAGTATACTTGGACTTTTCTTTTTTTTCTTTTTAGGAAAACAAAAAATAACAACTAATTAAGTTATATCAAAATTATTATTATTCAGTTATTTGTATTAGGTTTATTTGACATCAGTTTGAGCACGGATTGACTGCATACCTCTCTTCTGAACAGAAGAACCTACTCTTACTCAGAGCCGCAGCTGTACAGCCAGAACAGTGGAGGGAGCTACTTTGACACGCAGGGCAGCTCGTCACAAGTGTCCACTGTGGTGACATCTCATGGCATGAACAACAACGGAGGAGGGGGCAGCGGGGGAATGAGCATGAATCTGGCGGGGGGTCAGGTAATCAGCACCAGTCCTGGAGCGTACATCATGGACAACGCTGGACCCCACCCTGCCACACAGACTGCGCGAGCTTCCCCAGCTACTGTAAGTGCACAGCACCCACTCATCGGGGCACCTCACCTGCCTTTGCCCGCCTGCTTGTGTGTGTTCGGTGACCATTTCACCAGTGATTGTACTGACGTTGTAGCAGTGTTGTTGTCACACTACTGGAATTTCCAATTGCGATACAGTACCTTGAACAAAATTCATATTTGATTCCATGTTCATAATATTTATTAAAACATTTATATAACATGGCTTTTGTACTGTGTGTTAAGAACAACAGCATTTAAGTTGGTGTATCTCTGGAGGAGGTCGGTTCTATGTGGGCACCGCAGCAGTGCATGTGTCAACTCACTGTTGAGCTGACAGCGGGAAAACAAAAACACAAATTTACTGGTGTATTAATCCTGCAGAAAAGGAGTGTGTTTAAAGTTTTCAGAATCGATAGGTATATTAACTTCCTCCTTTTCTGTGTTTAGACACAGCTGTTTAAATACAGCTATTAGTTTGTCTAGCACCCCTAAGCATATACTGTATGCTCTGTTTCTATCATACTTTGTTGATCTGAAATGTCAGGCTCTGTTATATGTGTCATGGTTTCAAACTTTCTGTTTGTGCACAGACAACACACACTGTTTCACATTATGAAGAAACATGATTGTGTATGGCCTGTTTTATCTCTGGTGATGTGCTGCGTGGGCTGGGCCCGAGTCTCTCTAGTGATCTAACTACTGCCAGCAATGTTCACATTGTAACCCTTAATTTTTAGTGTTCAACCAAAGCAGTGCTTTGTCTCCATCCCTGATTTTAACTGTCTGTTATTCCCATGCTGTGGTGGAGGGGCTAAAATCTGAGAGACGGGTGTAGTAGAGGGGTTTTGGGAATGTGCCTTTGGCAGCGTAATGTGATTTTTAATTTTTTTTTTTTACAGATCATAGGACAGATATGATTCACAATTAGTAGGAATGATAATTTTTGCATCTCATTTTAATTTTCACAATGATCAAATCCTGATAATGTGGTGTTTGTTGGTGTGTAGCAAATGAAGATGTTCTCTTACATCTGGAGAACAACAGTTTTTAGGCCAGGACTTCTCTGAATCTGCCTCATACAATCCATTATAATGACCATTTCTGGCAGGAATGTAGCAATGTCGCTTGGGGAAGGACTTTTGTTATGTATGGATGTGAGTCATGGCGGATAGTTAAAACCTTCAAATAATGTCTATGCAAAGGAGAAATTATTTTTTTGTCTTCAAAATGTGTGCAAGGGCATTTTATCTTATGCAGAATGCCACCTCGTCCTTGTTTAACCTAGGTGCTGTCCTCGACAAAGGGCCCAGAAAATGTGCAATATTCTGAGGGAATCCCGGTGGTTACACACTCGATAATCACACGTTTCTAAGTTTCTAAGTTTAAAATCATAAGAACTGGTTTTGATTAACAACTCTGATTAAATTAAACTGAAACACACTGCTAATTTGGCAAAAATATACAAAAAAGTTTGGTATTCACTAGTAACAAAAAATAGCTAATTAAAGTTATCCCCATGAGTATACACCAGCTTTTTCTGCACAACTTTTGAGGTTGCTGTGCAGGTGTTACTAAATCATCTTGGCACACTGCCCTGGTCTTTTGTTTCTCTAATGGAGTCTGGTTTTTCCTCTGCACATGATAGTTGTTCTAAGTGGATGTGTGCTGGCGGAATCTTGGAGACTTGTCTGTCTGCCAGCTATCCATGATTGATGTGCTGAGTTGATCCCATTGAGCCTATGTCCCCGTTCCTCAACTCGAAAAAGATTTTCCCAAAATAACAGACCGTCCTGCTCTTGCTTGGGTGTAGTGGTGCTTGCTTTGGGATCCTTCCTAGATTTTTTTTTTTTTTTTTTTTGCTAGTGGCCACTAATGTGTCAACTCTTCATTTTTCGTTCTTTTTGTTTTTATTTCCCCCCTCTTACATTTTGTCGTCCTGTGCTTCATGGTTTATCAGATTGAAATGGCGATTGAGACGCTCCAAAAATCTGAGGGTTTATCCAGTCAGAGAAGCTCGCTGCTCAACAGCCATGTAAGTTGCTTTTCTACAAATGCTTTCCCTCACTTTACCTTGACTTTTGCTTGACTCGCTCTCTTGCTGTTCCGCCTCAACTCCTTATAAATTTGAGTTTGATTTGGAGCTCGCTGTTTTCTGTTGCCAGTTTTGATTGTTACTGTTTCTTTAAATTCACTGCCTGCTATAGAAATGCCTTGCGGAGTCGTGACGCTGCAGCATTAAGAATACAGTCTGAAGTCTTTGCAAACACTTGGCGTGGACCACTGTGCGACTCTCTCGTGTAAAACAACATGTATTCCCTTGTAGCTCCAGTGGCTGTTGGACAATTATGAGACAGCAGAGGGCGTAAGTCTGCCACGATCCACCCTCTATAATCATTACCTGCGCCACTGCCAGGAGCAGAAACTGGACCCTGTAAATGCAGCCTCTTTTGGAAAACTCATCCGCTCCATCTTCATGGGACTCCGTACAAGGCGCCTTGGGACAAGGTTACCTTTTTTTGTTTTATTTTTCTCACGTAAAATTCTTCCATTTGGTGATTTAAGATTGAAATCAAATGGCAGTGTGCTCGCCTGTCTGTTCTTACCCCTATCCACAATCACCATAAGCCTCATTGGTTCTTCTCTTCAGTCACTTTCTTCGCATCCATCTGAACTTATCTATGGAACCAACATTGAGACTCTTGAGTCGATGTGTGTTAACTTTTACTTTTTGTCTGGCAGAGGGAACTCCAAATATCATTACTATGGTATCCGTGTGAAACCAGACTCCCCGCTCAATAGACTCCAAGAAGACATGCAGTACATGGCCCTCAGACAGCAGCCTGTTCAGCAGAAACAGAGGTAACACCATGCGACTACGCAGACATGCAGTGTGGAAAAAGTTTTTCTGGATACTGAGGTGAAACATTTAATTCCAGGTTCAAACCGGTGCAAAAGTTTGACTCCTGCTCTGGGGAGAATTACTCAGGTGGCGGCCAGCCTATTCCTGGTGCAGCAGAGCAGACGGTCATCGCACAGAGCCAACACCACCAGCAGTTCCTAGGTCAGCTTCTTTTCTTTTTATTTGAAGAGCCATGTAACCTGTAACATGTGCTGAACAATGCTGATTGTCACCCCAACAGATGCATCACGGGCACTCCCTGACTTTGTGGAGCTGGACTTGGGACAGAGCAATACGGAGAACATCAGCCCAGAGGATGTGAAAGCTCTCCAGTCCCTTTACAGAGAGCACTGTGAGGTTAGATGAAGTGCATTCTGTTCACAGCTCAATATGGCACATACATGTAATTCACAGGAGGAACAGGGGGTCTGGTCACTAAGTAATCCCTTCGATATTGTAGAATTAATTGATGGGACATCATCAATATGAACATGCGGGCATTGTGACCGTACACTCATCTATTGATCTGCCTAGGCTAGCTGCATTTCAGTCGCTGCCCGCTAAATCTATACCACTTATTTTCTATTAAGATTCTCTTTCTCTCCTAGGATCAAGTTCATTTTTTTTCCCCTCCTTACATGTAAGGAATGTCTATCATGACAGCAGTTTACCAGTTTAATCTTATTTAAGCTGTCTTTAATTAGAAAAGGCTAGTGAAACTGACTTAGGCTTCACAACAGAGTGTGGAAACTTTGAGAAACTTTGGAAAAGGTCATGTGTGCTTATAGCAGCAGAGATTTTTAAATGCCATCGGCTGGCATTTTGGAACAGAACTTTCTTCCTCATCTTGTGAAGTCTTCAATCACAGCTTTCGTAATGCGTGGAAACTAAAGATCGGGTCATCCTCAAGTGACGGCCAAGGCCTTATGGTCTGACAGACAGCTGTTCACCTTCTGCTCATTATTAAAGTCGGCTCACCTAAAGTACATAAAAACAAAAGCGTTTCCCCACATTCACCTAGTGGCGTTTAGCCATGTAGATAATTTTGGGTTTTTTCAAAGGCACTATATCTTCTTCTCTAAGTGTATTCACCAATTTTGTTTCTTTTCTGCTTTTGTTCCAGGCTATCCTGGATGTGGTTGTCAACCTCCAGTTCAGTCTAATTGAGAAGTTGTGGCAGACATTCTGGCGTTATTCTCCCCCTGACTCTGTAGAGGGTGCCACTGTAACAGAAAACAGGTGAGGTCAAGCTGTTGATAATATACAATGTTTGATGTTTATCTCTAATGAAGTTTGTCAGCCTGTTGCTGAAGGGAATCATCAGCCTCCAGAACATATTTGAATGTAATTCATTTTAAGCTCATCTCCAAAAATTCCAAGGCATCTTTCTAAGTCTGGTTTGTTCCCTCCTCAGCAGCGTAAGTGAGATTGAAGCACGACTCCCCCGTTCACAGCTACTGGTGCTGTGCAGAAACGAGGCTGTACTCAAATGGATGAGCACCTGTGACCATCTAATGTACCAGGCCCTTGTGGAGATCCTCATCCCTGATGTCCTGAGACCCATTCCCAGTGAGCCACAGTCACACCACCTTTCACGCTGACATGTTGCTCTGTTAACTCTCATGTCATTTGTAACATTATGATTGTCAACTCGCTGATGTTGTTTTAATCTTTTCTAAAATGTTATTTTTCAGGTGCCTTGACTCAAGCCATTCGCAACTTTGCCAAAAGCCTGGAAGGCTGGCTCAATAATGCCATGAATGCCATTCCACAGAGAATGATCCAGACTAAGGTACACTCACAGAATTCATGCAGGGTAAAATGCTGCACAGTCACCTGTTATGGTTCTTAAAATATCATTTAAAGGGCCACTGTGTCAGATTTAAAGAGATCTGTTAGCAGAAATGTAATATAATATTCATAATTATGTTTCCATTTATTTGTACAATTAACTGAAACTAAGAATCTTTACTTTAGATTGGGCCATTTATATTTACAAGGGAAGCAGATCCCCTTCCATGGAGTCTGTCATATTGCACAGCAATGTTTCTACAATAGGCCAGAGTGACACTGACTAGTGCCATCCACATATTTTGCATTTTTAGCAGCCAACACATGGGCTGGTGGGGTGAGGGGTATTCAGTTGGTTGCAATCAGCCAACCTAGCCAGGAGTTGCTAGGCACTGTTTGGAAAAGAGCAGGGTCAAGCCTTCAGTGCTGTTCTTCACTCTTCTTCCGATTAAATACTCTCCAGTTCTGATATAGCTGATGCTAGCAGCATCTATGCTAACTTCTGGAGGATCACTATTGTTTTCAAACAAACACCACTGTGTGTTTAGCCACTAGCACATAGCTTGAAGCTCGGCAAGATAGATTTATGTGATCACATAATTATGTGATCTTCTCAGCAAGACAAGCAAACCTTAGAGGCCACTACATCCTACACACTGGACATTTAATATCTGAGAGTAGTAGTTCCTCTACGATTAGTTTTAAAAGGCATGTATACTTGCAGTCGGTAACACCTGGACGTTTGTGTGCACTCCTCTCACAGATTGCCGCTGTTAGTGCCTTTGCGCAAACACTGCGTAGATACACATCTCTGAACCACCTGGCTCAAGCGGCACGTGCTGTGTTGCAAAACACGTCACAAATCAACCAGATGCTGAGTGATCTCAACCGTGTTGACTTTGCCAACGTACAGGTTAGAACAGCTCTCTGTGTCTGGATATGCAGTTGTGGTGCTTTTTGTTGTTCCTTCAGAAAAAATACTTTTTTAAATTCACTGTACTGCGTGTGCATATAAAGGTCTTTGTCCATGTTGCTGTACAGGAGCAGGCGTCATGGGTGTGTCAGTGTGAGGAGGGAGTGGTTCAGCACTTGGAGCAGGACTTCAAGGCCACACTACAGCAGCAGAGCTCTCTGGAGCAGTGGGCAGCTTGGCTGGAGAATGTGGTCACTCAGGTGCTCAAGCCCTATGAGCACCGGCCCAGCTTCCCCAGAGCAGCTCGCCAGTTTCTGCTTAAGTGGTCTTTCTACAGGTCTGCAAAGGAAAAAAAACACAGAGACACACCTGTGAGTATTCAGCATTGTTTTGAAAAGAGAAAACACTTACAATGTCTTTATGTCTCCCCAGTTCTATGGTGATCAGGGACCTGACCCTGCGTAGTGCTGCCAGCTTCGGTTCCTTCCACCTGATTCGCCTGCTGTATGATGAGTACATGTTTTACCTAGTGGAGCATCGTGTGGCCCAAGCTACTGGAGAGACACCGATTGGTGTCATGGGAGAGGTACAACACTGGCATCCTATCTTCACAGTGTTTTATAATGCCATCGTAATTCACTGCAATGTATGACTGACACACTCTGTGAAAATTTTAGATTGGTTCATAAAATTACTCCTAATAGGTTGTTTTGCATCAGTACAATGTAGTATCTCTTGTTAACTAAAATATCAGTTCACCCAGAAGTGAAAATTTGGTCATTATCGACTCACCTTCATGTTAAAGGAAAATCGGGTAACATTTTGTAGTCCACCAAACATTTCTGGAGCTTCACAGCAAAACTGGAACTTCAACATTCTCCTAAACAACTGAAGTAAATGGGGACATAAACTTTAAAAACGAAAAAACAAACAAACTGGAGACTACGTGTCGAGGGTGGAAATAATGTCTCTTTAAAGTCAATGTTAAATATCGGGGCTTCTGGAGACTTGGATTACGCCGGACGAGCTGTATGGAGCCATTCTTTGGTTGTGTTTGTTGTTTCCCCATCAGTTATTTATGGGAATTATTTAGGAGAATGCTGCAGTGCTGTTTTACCATGAAGCTCAAGAAAAGTTTTGTGGACTACATCATTTCTTCTAACACTCTATGCTGGCACAAGGCTGAGTAGAGAATGACTGAATTTTTGTCCCAAAAAAAAAAACTATTTGAACTCGTAATGGCCCATCTAATTATGATGTTTGTCCTCCTGCTTTCAGTTCGACAGCCTCAACACCCTCTCCCTCTCTAACATTGACAAAGGTATGTGGCAAAGAAAAGGGCAGTCGCCTAAAAACCTCAACCAGTAGAAGAGATATCCTGGTGCTAATGTCTGTATGGGTTTTTGAGCAAAAATGATATTTTCCAACTCAAAAGACTATTTTTGTAACCAGTTAAATTCATTTATTTCGGTCATTTAGGTCAGTAGCAGTCAGTTGAATATGTGGTAAACGAACTGAGACTTTCTGTTCACCCACACAGACGTTTTTGGCCTTAAGACAATACAATGTGATTGCACACACTGGCATACTGTGGCTTTTTTTAATATTAATATATTGATGTATTTGTGTTGCTTTTATTACTTGTTCTCTTGTTTTTGTTAAAATCCTTAATCATGGAAAAAAAGACAAAATTACATCACTGTCCTCTGTAGCAGCAGTGCAGTCAACATGAGGTTCATAAACAAATGTTTTCAGTGAAACAAGTTTTTTACTTCTCCCAGCTGTGTGAATCTTTCTTTATGTGATTTGAGTTATTAATAGTTTTTTTTTTTATTTATGTGTTGCATTCTCCCTTCCAGATGAAACCAGCGGGATGGACAGTGACTTAGAAGATGACACGGAGGAGTCCGGGGAACCTCTTGCCAAGCGAGAGAAGTCTGAGCATGAGGTGATCCAGGTGATCCAGGTTGGGGCGCTAGAGGACGGGTCCCACCCTGTGGTGGGGGTGGTCCAGCCAGGCGTCCTCCACTCGCTCCCCCAGCCCCCACAAGACCACACTGAGCACATCCTAACTCCCTCCGCCGGTACTCCCACCATCCGCCACTGCAGCGCCACAGGCAACACCTACGCCTCCGTTTGAGGGTCTGAGGGCGCGGCTAACCTTGTCTGGCCTATTTTTGCTATCTCACTCTCCACATATCTTTCTCTCTGTGAGTCTAGATGTTTCCGTCTTTTTCATGCATTGTCTCTGTCTGCACTCGTGTGGACAACAGTCTCCTTCTCCGGGTCTGTGTGGGGGAGTGCTGAAATGATGATACTCTGGCCGAGATGTGCTGTCCGTGTCTGACTGCTTAGATTCTGGATGTGTCGTCGTCCCATAAGTCTGTGCTCTATCACGATGCAACAGCTGGAGGAGGACTAATTTGACCCGTTAAAAGTTTCCTGCCTAGGCATGACTTACCGCCTCTGTCTATATTGACGGCTTTGATCTCGGAGGAAAATTGAGGTCCTTTTTAAAACTACTGATGTCTCAGTGCTCAAATCCATGTCACTAGTCCCAGTGGAGCAAAGTCATCGACTCAAGACCTTTGCCTATTGTAAATAGTTTTGCTGTACTTTCAATTGGTATTACCCAAAACTCATGGTGCTATCACTGTGTTTGGTTTTGTTTTAATCTCCACTTCTCCCGACTAATTTTAGTACAGTTTATATCAACATGCATTCCAACTGCCGATACAAGTTTGGCTGAACAAAAATATTTTGAGTATTGTATGTAGCTAAAAAAACAAAGGGATGATTTTCTATGTATGACTTACATATCCTATCTGAATAAGGATCATGGGGCGTTTTCGTCTGTTCTGTTTAAAATTATATGGTAGCCACCCACTGATACCGCTTACAGAGTTTAGCCACAGAGAAAGGAACCCCTGAAGAAATATCTGTGCTGCTACTTGTGTGTGTATATAGAAAACGAGATTGAAAAGACCGGCTGTACAAAACCACTTCCTCAATGCTAGCTTTTCTATGCACCCCGTGCATAACGCTTGCCTTTGTTCATTTTAGATGCTCTGTAGTGTCGTGACGAGCTGTAATCTTGAACGCAACTTTTACCAGACATGTTCCCCTGTTTTTTTGCAGTTTCTGTCTTAAGGAAATTTCTTCAGTTCACAAAGGACCAAAACCAAACTAACAAGAGGAAGCTGAGAGTGAGCCATTCGGGCCCACCCGAGAGCTGTTTCCTGTCCCACAGTGCCATGTTGCAGAGCAAAAGGAATGTCAGGGATTTAATGTACCTCGGCTTTATCATAGTGCCTTATCCTTTAAATGCAGCTGTCCTTGTAGTCCTGCCTGTGTGCTGTAGAGAGCCCCACAGCCCCTCTGCATTGTCCCAGCCACAGATTTTTGGCTTTTTTCTGGTGACTCGTGGCTGGATTTGGGCTGGCTCATCAGTGTTGAGACCAAGGGATGCAGGCACTGACACACACCTGTTGTTTTTCTCTCTGGATCAGCTCTACTAAGCTCACTACTTATCTGAATTGTGGTCTTTAGCCTTGCTCCTAGCCCTCACTCTGCCCTCTAGAGGCCTATTCTTGCATTAGCCTTTGTTGTTGGGTGAAGTGTGTATGTGTGAACACAGGTCTGCGCTGTGTTTTTATGTGCATGTGTATGTGTGTGTGTGTGTGTGTATAGACCTGTTTGTGTGTGTGTGTGTGTGTGTGTGTGTGTTGGAACACATCCATCAGTCACCCTACCTCAAACCAGTGGTGCCAGCCCTTTTGACGCGTGCAGCACAGTCACCAAACCTTATTGCACACACACCACTGTACTGCACAAATCTCAACGCGACAGAGAAAAGCTGCATTGCTTTCTCTCACCTCTGATACATTTTCACTTCAGTTTTTAGCCCATTTAAAAAAAAAAATGCTTTCATCCTTTGTTCCCTGTTTGAAGATCATCTTTGTACAGTGGACCAAAAGTAGATATTTTGTGATATTCAAAGAGATATATAGATATATATATGTATAGTATATATAATGATGATACACTACATATATTTGTTGCTTTTTATGTGGTTGATCTGATTGTTTATATGTGATTGTTTCTTTTTGGGTAGCGTCTCTGTAATTAGTTCATAGACTGTGAAATGGGAAAGGCATGGGGACTAACTTCTGATTCATTAGACTACATCTATACTTGAAATGTTATAGCCTTCTATGTCATGGAGAATATTGAGATTAATCCTCTTCATAGGAACGTTTTCTTACTAAGATGATTTTGTTGGTTTTTTTTGTTGTTGTTGTTTTTTTTCTTTCAAGCTTATTGAAATGGTCTGCACCATATCCCTGCAGAAATGTTTATTTATTGATATTTATTGTGTGTTTGATTTGGTTAGATGCTTACCCATTACACCGTAATTACAGTGGGTACCACTGATGAATCATGAATCATACCACTATAAAGCGCAGATCTACTGTACAGGAGGACCAGAAGGTTTTTTTGTTGTATTGTTTTTCTTTCTATGTATGAAGTTTGATTAAGGATTTTAAAAAGGGATGGCACTGTATTTGCTGTATTCACAGTCCTTTATGTTCTGTGGAATCATATCGCTGCCATGCAAAAAAAACAAAGAAAAACAGATCAGTGTCAGGTCATAAAGTGAGAAGTTTGGTGTCATAACAAGACGTTTTTTTATAAAGAGAAACTTTTCTTGTTATAACATACTGTAGCTGGTAAAACATGTTTCACATTATCCGTGATTATGAATATTATTATAACAAAAAGGTTTCTCTGTAATGTGACAAATTTAGTTTTAAAAAATTGTAAATAAAGTACAAGATGTCAACATTTGGTCAAATAACATGAAACATAATAACATTTAATTCAGATTATTTGAAAGATGCCTTTACAATTGGTCAGATACATTTTTAAAGAACAATGCAGTAACAGTTTGTCAAACAAATAAAGAAAACGTCCTAACATTTAGTTAGAATAAAGAAAAAGGTGTCATAACATTTGATCAAATAAAGGTTTGGCCATACATTTAAAATATGTCATAACAATTGGTAAAATATTTTTTTTAAATGTTATCATTGGTCAAATAAATGGAAAATATATCATACAATTAGTGAAACAAAAATATTTCATAAGAATCAATGATGATGTAACATATCATTTTGACATAGTTTCTTATTATTAAGTGATATGTTTATTGCCTAAAAACATCAAAATGTATTATGACTTGAAAACATCATCATTGTTTTAACAATAACCGTTATAATATTAAACTGATCAATTTTTCTTTTTCTTGCATGGCAGAAAGAGGCTTCTATAACTAGTAAAAGATTTTCCATTAGATACTGGAAGTAGACAGAATCATTGCCATTTGTTTTGGGCGTGCTTGTGTCGAAAAGACTTAAAACTTAAGAATACTGCTCGTCAGTTTAGTGTCGGTGGACTCACAGAAATTTTGTTCAATTATTCCCAAGGGGGGAATCTGCAGAGTTGAATTCTGGCAAGCCCAAAAAACACGTTCCTCATTGATCAAACAGACAGTACGTATCTCATGCTGTAGCCTTACCCTCATCCTGCTGGCTTGAAGTGTGCGTGTGTGTGGCTCACCAAGATCTTGGAACGGAGCGCACCCAAACCTGACTCTCTCCTATTATGTTGTTCGAGGACACTTTTGAAAAGTCTGCGAGAAAAGGTCAGTGAACTTGAAGTAGCTGGAAGTTGAAGGCCTTCAGGCCATTTTAGTTTACATCAGGTTGTAACCTTGCACTCGCATGATAGATTGCTCCCTGACTCTTGGTATTGAACAGCTGAATGCAAAGAAGGGAGCGGAGAGGGGAAAGTGATGGAAAAAGTCCATTAGCAAATGAATGGATACAAAAAAAAAAAACTCGGATCATCTCTTCGACTTTTCTTCACAGCTGCCCACAAATGTGTGCTCTCATAACAACCACCTGACTGACCCCAACACTCTCTGGAACAAACTTGTAAAAAAGTGACGAGGTTCTGTTAGATTTAAACATTTAAATCATGGTGTAAAGCTGGGTATGAATGAAGGATTTGCAGAACATCTTTTTGTTCTTTTTTTCTCTCACTGATTGATTGTGTGTGTGCGCGTGTGTCTGTCTGTGTAAACATGAATCTCAGCTCCCTTGTCATATAAATTGACTTTAACATTGTAGATGTAAAGTTGTATTATTTTTGTGCCTGAAGTGCAAAATGGCTTATAAAAACGTGTTGTTTTTTTTTCCTTTTAAATCTTAATTGTGTGCTTTAGGATTGTAAGTGCTTTCTGGTCTTGCACGCCTACCATGTGCTGCTAGGAACTGTTATTTTGTTGATTTCCCTGTATCCCCCCCTTTTTTTTTTTTTTTTCTTTTTTTTTTTTGAGGGGGGGGGTGGGTTACGTTAATCTTAGGTGCCAGACAGTGATCTAGCTTTTTCTGCATCTCAAAAGCCTGCCTGGGCAACACTGGACTGATGCTAATGCTGCCAACACAATTGTACTTTTTATTTTGGTGTCTTTTAAAAACTGAGATTGTTTTTTGTTTTTTGTTTTTTTTTTTTTGTAACAGCTGTTTGCAAAAATGAGCCCGGTTCCAACCAGAAAATGAGAGAAAAAAAAAAAAAAAAGAAGACAAAAAGACAAAAGCTACTCCTTACCTTGTCATGGGAGCTGAAGCTAAGAGATGCCTCTTCACCTGGACTTTAACGGCAGCTTCACTGAACCCATAGCAGACTCCAGTGCCTTTAATTTCGCCCTGGCCAGAGCAGACGGCCTGGGTGACTATTGGGTCTCTGGTGGGCTCCAGATCGAGGCTATCAGAGCAGACATTTCATTGCACAGGTGCTGCCACTGAGAAGACACCAGGGTTGAGGAAGCATAAAGACCTGTCCTCAAGACTCGACTATTTATTATTTACTGGATGTGACACCACACACGCAGACACACACACACATACACACACACTTAGTAGTTTACACATGGTAGATTACCTGCAGACGGCTTTTTATTGTACAGAACTGGTAAATGAACAAGGAGAGTTACTGTAATTAAAAATGCTCTCTTCTGACTTGTTTTCTTCATGATCGTGATTTATTTCGTTTCTTTTTTTTCTTTTTTGTCAAATGATATTTTCTGAATGCTGTGACCCGTTTGAGATTCGTATTTGGATGTTTTCAAGTGCCATTTGACAGTCTGGTGAGTCGTGGCCATCTGTAGCACGCTCTAATGCAAGCACAAGCATTTGGCAGTGGCATTTGGGGAAGGTTTTTATTTTGATTCACCCTAGACGAAAATATGTACATATATCAAAAACTGAAAAAAAGGTATATTTATTTGTGTCCTAATTATTTGATTTGTTCTTTTTTTGGTGAACATTTTAACAGATATGTTAGCTAAAGTGCTTTTGTGATTTCTTTTTTTTTTCTCTTTTTTTGGATGATGTATAGTATCTGATATAATATATATATACACACAATTTTCATGTGACTTTCTTTTTGTGTGCCATTAAGTTTTCTCTTCTCAAATTGGCGAGCGCACCAATGCGTGTAGGGTGATTTGTATTGTGTATTTTACATAAAAAAACAAGGACAATTGGGGGACTTTTATATTTATAAAGACATTATCATTTAGTGTGTCGTATTGATGAATATAGAAATTATTAAAGACACATGTAGTTTGGTTTTCTGAATATTTCAGATCTCAGCTCAGGCTAGCTTCTTAGTGTTGTTTTCTTAAAATTTGTGACTCGTCTTTGCAGTAAATAAACGTTTTCTTGTTGAAAACTGGTGTCCTCTCTCGTAATCTGAACTTTCACACACAATTAACTCAAATTTCAAAATTAAGATGATTTCACATCTCCAAAAACTACGTTAGCCAGTTAAATTTTATTTAACCATATTCATACATATAAACACCAATATTCATTCAAACTCCATATGTATTCAGAATGTATAACACAACTGTAAAGATCAGGATGAGCACGAGCTTGCATTTCCTCAAATTTGTACAGTATTCTTTTCTTTTCAATCATTTCTAATGATGAGCACAGTGGTTCTTCACTGTAAAAGGTAGCAAAAGAGTATAAAATACTGCAACAGCTGTAGGTAAACAGAGCTCCAAATACCAAAATATTGTTTGAATAATAGTGCCGAGCACAAACTGAAATCATTAAGCTCATAACTGAAACCAGGTTTTTACAAGCGACTTAACACTGAAATGACTGTAGTCTGATAGCCGTTTCACTTTTCGTAGGGTATATTTGGCATCAATATGGCTTAAACTTCCTCTCACAGTTCGTCCTTTTCTTCCTTTACTCAGCTGTTGTCTAGAATACGTTAGGTGAAGTGTCAACCCAGTAATACTCTAATTAAAATCGGTGGTGGTAAGCTATCTTTAAGTGACGCTCCATCCAAAATCTATCTTTTGAGTATCAAAACTTAACACCTGTAGGGTTTGAAAGGTGGAGGTTTCAGGGTCAGTGGGAATTTTTTAATGACCCACAACCCACAAATGATGACTGTTGTAAACAGTCATCATTTTGCTGAACAATGCACCTTTCAAACCTGCTGTGTTTGACACTGAAGACATAGATCTGGGACAGCACAGTTTTTCATGGATCTCACCGAAAGTCATTAGCAAGAAAAACTTTTCAAACTATGCTAAGAAATCATGTGGATACAACAAGTAACCACGCATACTATGAAACAAGACAAAATACTTATTTTTCAAATTAATAAAGTGCTAATGGACACTATGTGGGCATCTAATCATAAGAATGACAGTTACAAATAAGATTACGAAGATGTGTTATATTTTTTTTCTTTTCGAAAGCATTTAAGAATTTCAATTAAATTTCGGGTTTGATAAAACGTTGGTAGAAAACTTGAGCCTTGACTGGTCGTAGAATAATGCAACAGTTTCCCGGTTTCAGCTTAAATGGGCTTTTTCAAATGCTCTTAACATCATTTAAAAACAGCTATTCCAAAAAGGGGAGTAAAATCAAAAAATGTCAAACAAAGACCGTCAGCATTGAAAAATATTTAAGACTACATCTTACAAAAACATGAGTGATGAATAACATGATTTTACATAAATCTTGTGATCTGTTGGGGGGAAGGGGGGTTCCACTTACATGAAGCCATGTAAGCACCAGAGAACCAATGAAGGAGGGCTGAACTGGCAGTATACTCCAAATCAAATCAGATTTAGTGTGTTCACACAGGGTAAATAACCAGGGATACAGGGTGCCAGATTGCGCTTTGCTTGATTTGCTTTGAGTCAAATAGTGTGCCCTCTTATTAAATAGTCCAAAGGATTTTTTTTCAGTCAGATATCAGGGCTGTATATATCTTAGAATCCTATTTATTGAAATGTTCACACTGAAAAACATGACAGCTGAGTACGATGATGCTGTGGTGTGCCCCAAGGCTAACTTTACATCTGCGTGGACACATTCTTAAATTCATCAGTGCGTCGGTATATTTTTATTACTTGAAATTAAGGAGACCCGCCGCTTCATTCACTTCATGCCATTTCGCAGTTCCAATTGTTAAACAATGTCAGATTACTGTCCTGCTTTTTCATGCGCATCCTCTTGGCAGCATGTGAAGTACGCTTCCTCCCGAATGTGACTCACATGTTCCACCAGCTGTTTGGAAGTCACTGTAGTTACAGACTTACTGCAAACTGATTGCAGCACTGGATTCATAGATCATTGCATTTGGAGTATACTGCCAGCCTTTATGTCCTTGGTCCAATACCTGCCCAGCATCCCTGCCGCTGCAGTCCTCCTTCAGCACTCCAGGCCTACAGGTGAAGTGGTCTGTTAAAAGTACAGTCTCTTTTTGTTTTCATTGTTTGTACAGTTCATGTCTTTTATCTCAGTCAAGAGGTTGAGGGTCAGCTATGGGCATGGTGTGGAGAACTTCATCCAGTAGCTGCAGAGCTCGGTGTAGATGGATCTCAATCCAGCAGGGCGTCTCTTTGATGCTCTGCCGCGGGTAGTCGGGGCCCCAGCCCTTCACAAAGCTCATCCGCAGGATGCACAGTCTGCGCAGGTCATCAACCCCAATGCCTGCAGCAGCAGACAGACCTGCAGGGGAATTACAGGCAGCAATGTTTAGACTGATGTGACACTATAGGCCAGTCCTTGCAGAGATATGTCAGCAAAGTTGTGGTAAAAGTTGGAACACATACAGGGCAGAGAAAGTTTGAGGAAAGAAAGTAGACCTGCCACATGCACATTTCTCACTATGATCGGGCCTGCATTTGAGCTGAATCACACAGAGCATACAGACTGTGTGAACGACGTTAGCTCTGTGTTAGTTCCTTTAATTATCTTCAACTTACACTGTCATTGTTAGGCATGCTAATGGATTGTGAGGTTTAGTTACAGATAAAGCAAAGCAGTGGTATGGACTAACTAAAGCTATACAAAGTTTGTTTTAAAGCAAATGAGAATCCTTCCACCTCAGCTGTAATTGTTATCAGGTATCAACCAATTTTGAAGTCTTCAAAACTTCTCAATGCTCTGGGTTTTTGTCTTTTAAAGGTAACCAGATTTTCCCCTTCTAATGTTTTTAACTCAAACACTCTTTGTGTTGAATCTTAAGCAATTCTTACATTTATTGTTGTCTGGCCAACGTTACAATATCTTACAAATCAAATCTTATCATGCCAAGAAATGTTAACCTTCTCAAACCAAAGAGAAACACTGTGCATAAAAATACACTTGTTGAGGGCTAAGTGCAGCAGTAAGAACACTCACTGATGGCGGGTGCGATGCCTCCCACAGAGCCTGGCCCGGGAATGTTCCCAGCCACAGCTGCTGCCTGTGCTGCAGCTGCTGCCTGAGCCGTCGCTGCCTGCTGCTGCATCTGCCTGTGGCACTGACGCAAGTCAAACACCTGGCAGGGGACAAGACAAACACTCAGAAACTGATGGCAAGACATGAAATTAGATTAACACTTAATATTAATATCGTGAGGTTAAAGTTAACTTGACAGGGTTCAAATCAGGATGTATACATGGTCAAAGGTCCTTTGAATAACACATTGTTTCTTTGAATGAGCACTGTACCGTAATCTCACCTTAATGTAAGCACTGGGGTAGATCTTGTGAACTGCGTCTCCAGGCGCACGTCCCGCCTCTCGATCCAGGTAATAACTCTGCACAAACACTGCATGATCACTCAGACAGCGCACCCAGACATCTCCTTCACCTTTACACTCCAGCTGGACACCTTTGCCAATGTGGAGCCTGAGGATGGAAAGATGTATCACTTATCATACCTACAGACATTAAACAGGAAGTGATTCAATAAACTATTTGATAACGTATCTATAAGTAAACGGAAGAATACCTGGCTCTCTCTATGTTCTCTGTCCTGTGAACATTGCTCAGCTGGCCCAAGCAGAAGCGATCCCCTCCTGATGGATCCACGTAGCCGTCCACGGTCACTATCGGACATGTGGACGGCACCTTGAACGTCTCCCCAACCTGGACATCCATCTCAAAGTACGCAATGGAGCACCAGTATTCCGGAGCTGGAACAAACCAACAAGCAGCCTCAGGTCAATCAGGTTTCTCTGATTATATTAAATACAAGGATTGTCTTCCATCTGCAGCAAGATACTCACCAGGGTGATTGGATATGGGAGGCTGGAACGCAATTTCATTGGTAACAGGCCCTGCGAGCACATGTGGATATTAATTTTGAGAAGGCAATTCTGGAATCACACCAGTTCTTATGATGTGACATATTATTCAGAAATGAGTACAGACTGTACAGTGATGGTGCCTAAACTAGCCTCATTTCATAAAATGTCAAGAACAAAAGATGACCTTAACACCCATGACTAGAATCACTGATGGTGCCACTGCTGTTACTTCTTTAACTTTTCTAAATCCACTTTTATATAAGGGGAATTTTCTTAACAAGGAAATCTGCTCCGAGGTTTTATTAAATAAAATATACAATACTGATGTCTTTAACAAATCAGCCTTTGTCTGAAATGTCCTTTTAATCAGTGGCAAACTAACAACTACAAACGGCACTTGGCCGCCACTGGGGTAGGCGTAAACATGACGTAACGTGACGTGACGTGACGTGACGTGACGTGACGTGACGTGACGTGACGTGACGTGACGTGACGTGAAGCATAAAGTTGGTCCTCTTGCCAAGGCAGATAATGTGAAGCTAAATAACTGACAGAGCTCAATATGGTAATAGCACATTAACATTTCCTTCCACTTTCAAGAGGAATTAAACAGATGCACATGTATGTAAGCTGTTTTAGAAGGATATGGACTGTTCTAAAAGCAGAAAGATTTTACGTCCACTCACAGTAATGCCCCGTGTGAGGCATGGGAGGATGATGCTGTAGATGCCCGTTCTGATGCTGAGGCACTGCAGGGGTGAAGCTGCTGTTTCTGCTCCAGTTGGAGTTTGGATCTGTACAAATCGAAAACAGATGTGTTGCAAAGTCTGTGCTACTTGAAGTCTGTGCAGTAGATCGTTGGTCTGTTGCACCAGCTATAAACAAGTTCTATCAGAAGTAGAGTAAGTCCATACTAAATGATCGGTTTAAACTATGTTCTTTGATACTGAAGTTGTGTTGATGCTTGACAGACCACTTTTTCAAAGTGTTGTGCCATGCCAACCACTATGTTACAGAGGACTTTACACCTAGAGGCTAAGTGTAACATTTAAGTTGTAACTTGTGCCTGCGTTGGAACTATATCAGCTGGTGCAACCCCTTAAAATGTTAGTAGCATGTGAACTTTGTCCTCAACTAGAAGTAATGGTCAAACTAGGCCATGTTTGATCTGAAGAATAGCTGGTGCAAAAAAGCAAAATACTAAAGCACATGTAAATATATTTTTATTCCTCACATTCACTGATTTCTGATTGGCCAAATTTTAAAAAAAGCTGAGTGTATATTCTATAATGTTGTCCTTGTGTAGTGTCTTACTTGAGGGTCCAGCACTGATGGTAGAGAACGCAGAGGTTGAAGCTGAACTGCTGCCCTCCGATGGGGGGAGTAGAGAGGGGCTGCTGAAGGTCTCCTGTGGACCGGGCCGCGACGGCGGATGCTGAATAGTCTGCAGGTGGCTTTCGGAGCTCGAGTGAGATTGCTGGTTGTCGTAGTCATACTCATCCTTTACCATAAGTGGACCTACACGGAGACAACAGACACAGGTAAGACTTATGAACAGCCACAAAATCTCACACAAGGAAAAAGGAAGACTTTGGCGCATCCTTTACCTGAAGTTGTAAGCGTCAGTCCTGATAAGTCTGTAACAACAATACATAGAACAGGTATGTTATTTACTGTAGGTCTATATTCTGAGAAAGAATAAAAACATGGGCTTTACTTTGTTCAACCAGATTTGAAGAGGATACAATCAAGGTAAAAATACACAAAATAATCAAGTCTAATCTAAAAACAACAAGATCTAATTAACACTAACAGATCTGTGACCCTTACTTACCAATGCCCGGAGAGACGACCCTTTCATAGTGGTACGGGTTGACACAAACATTGTCGCATTTCAAGTCAAAGGCATACTGGCAATATTTCACGTGCTTTAACTCATTCTTGTGTAGATCAGGCCATCGCCACAGCCGAGCATAGACAACATGGGGGAAACCTTTACGTCCTGCAACCTAAAGCACAGAATGGAAGATCTTATGAGACACTGTTTCTGTGGCAACTTTCTCTTTTAGTGTAACACTAAAACAAATGTTCTGGTGCTGCATCTCTGCCGCTATACCTGTAGGCGTCCATCCAAAGTTCGCTGAATGGTCACACACTTGCTTGGATGAGCCCCATTAGTAGTGATGGCCGTGATCAGGGAATCCAGCTCATCCTTCTTCTCCTTCAGCTTCTTGACGAGACTCTCGATGGCTCGCTTGGCAAAGCTTTCGCTCTCTCCTCCCTGTCGGTGGCACATCAGGCTGTGTACAATGCTCAGGCAGGCATCGTTACTCGTGGGAGTGTTCGTGATTGACATCTTGCTCCTTAGGTTTCAACCTTGGGGAGGCTTTCCAGTTGTGTCCTCTATGGCTTTACCAGCACCAGTGTCAACGTTAAAGTACTGTTGATCCAAGGGTGGCCAAGATTAGCAACCTAAAACAGAAAGGGCAGTGACTAATGACTGACAGCATTATTCAGTGCAGCAGTATATACAATATACTCAATATTCATGTCGCCCCAACCTAAAGTCAGGTGTAAGATGGAATAGGATTATATGTAAAGTCAATGTAATGTGCCTTTATAAGGATGCATGGGTTTCATCCATGCAATACTGTTTACAACCAACAAAACTTAAAGGCGTACATTGTAATTTGACAACCCTTACTTGAGTCACAGTTTCCTCCTCTGCAAATACATCCACTAGTTTATTTCATCTTAAATGCAAACCAAAATTGTATAATGCACGGATAATAGCTGGGATAAACTGGGCATTTGAGTTATTTTTAACAGTGTTTTTCACAGCACACCTAGCTAAGCTAACGTTAGCTCTGCCGGGTACCGTGGCTAATAAACACAGGTATCCTCTTAACAAAACCTCAATAAGACCGAAATCACACCGCTTGGTTATGACGACAAAATTAAAGCAAATGTTTAATTCAAGTGTTGTTGTTGAAGAGCTGAAGTTAGCTGACATTGCCCTGGCAATGTTGACTGGTTCCGTTAGCGTTAGCCGTCTCAGGAGTCACCGTAAAAACCATTAGCGCTAGTTAGCCAGCGCTAACGGAGAAAACATCCCTCTTATCACCGCGTCAATCAAACACAAGCTGATTTGCGGACTTACAGCGATTTCTCAGCGCAGTCGCGTTCGTCCCAGCGATAGAAGATGAAAAGCGGGCGGCTTTAGCTACCTAAATTTCGATACGCTATCCAGCGGTTAACGATAGCCTGGCTAGCTCGCTCGCTAACAGCTAATGCTAAAAAAGAAAAACATCCAACTTCACGCTAGCTCGCTAACCTCTTTTCTAGGATCGTGCGAATACGCCAAGTCGCGAAATGTAATTAGCCGAACGGGCCGTCGTTTATCTGTTCGCCTTTTTAGAACTAAATCTGTATATATATAAAAACTAAATAACGTTAAGCTAACAACAATACGTTTGCTGGTTAGCTGGCCACGAAAATAAACAAAAAATTCCTCTCCACCCACCTCTGCTACAGTGCGTGCACGCGTCAAATGCGACAGGCGTGGCGCTGCTGATCGGATTTGTTAAGGGAAAAAAATGAAAAACATCCACTGTTTACAAGCCCATGCCAGTCTTTCACACAGTGGATATGCGTTTTAGAGTGAGTGATCCCTGTTTTGTTCTATACTGAAGCAGCTAGATTAAGTTTGCGCAGGCTGCTCGTCTCACTGCGCTCTTTGCTACACAAGCTGCACTGCACCAGATGTTCCAGTGTCCCTGAACATGAAGGCCTGTGTCCTGTTTCTCACTCGGTTACATCCCAAATTGATAAAATGAGCCATGGTTTGGATAATTTGACCACCTAACAGTTCAAGAATATGCATCACTAAATTGTTTTATTATACTATCTCTGATTTTCTGAGTGCCTGGAGACATTAAAGGTGCACTACCAGGAAATTTTGACAGGAAAAGAAAGATTTACAAACTAAATAAACACACTCGCTTTGTTTTTGTGACTAAATAAACATACTGAGAGTTTAATTTTATCTTTTTTTTTTTTTTACTTGGCGGACTCTGCCACCTTCTAGCCTCAAACAGTGATCTGGGGAGCTTATTACCTTCTGAGAACCGCCTGTTTATTCAGACATGGACAAAAGAAATCTTCCTGAGTTTGTGCTATTTCCTCATTAATGTTATAACTATTTAAATTCTGTTTGAATTTCTTCTCCAAAACTACACAGCGCTCCTTTAACCCCAAGATGATGTTCTCAAAACACATCACCATGCGTTCTAAAGCAGGCCTGCAAGCCTCCTTCTTTTATGGTGTGGTGATTTTTTTTTTGTCTTTTGTTTTACTATAATATAAAGTCTCCCCCTTGTGGCTGTAATACACTCTGACATTACTGCAATGAAAACAGGGCTTTTTCATACAGTATCTCCACATGACATTAACCACATGTTTATGATTTCTTTTTTGGCTCCCCATGAACAGCAGTAGCTCTGTTGCTAAAGAGAGATGAACCAGACGGCATTCACATGAACCTGCTCAATGTGTAGTCGATGTATTGGATCTCTGACTGTGTAAAAGTTAGGTAAGGGACATGGTACAAAATGAAAAAAACAAAAAAAAAAACAGCTTTTGAAATGTAGTTTAATGCATTTTTCTATAACAGTGAAAATATGTGTCATTAGTGAGCTGAACCCATCAAAGATTTCTCCAGCTTTAAAGACCAAATGAACATAATAGCTCATAACTCATATATTTAGTGTATGTTCCAGCTACCAATCAAACGTTAGCCACACACCACAGTTGTTTTAACAGAAAGATATAAATAAATTTAAATATATATCTGTAATGTAAGTCATCATTGTTGAGGAATAATGTCATATTTTCTTATTCACTGAAGCTCTGTTGATGTTCATACAGTTAGTATGGCTGCATGCTTCTGTTTCACAAAAACTAAAGGCAGTACAGCAGAACACGGAGCACGACAACCCCCTCAAAACACAAGAGTGTTCAAACAGACAAAGTGGAGAGATTTTAGATAAAGAACATTTGTGACCCATTGATACACGAAAAAAGAAAAAAGGTGCATTTACCCATATACAGGAACATTTCTGTCTCTTCAAGCTACCTTTTCCACACCAAAGTTCGACTGCAGAAACAATATGTATTTTCTTTTTTTAACACAGACTCAAAAATGGTTCGTTATTGGCAATTAAACTTTTCTGTCCTACGTAAGCTTATTGTTACCTCTCCAAAAAAAGATGAACAGAATTATATCACATTTGCATTTTAGGGCATATGGCCGATGCTTTTGTCGAAAGCAACTTGTATTCACATACACATTAATACAGTGACGGCTGCCATGCAAAGTGCCGACCAGTTTGGGGTTCAGCATCTTGCCCACTTCAAAATGCCAACAAGGGGAATCAAACAAGCAACTCTTCTATAGCCAGTTGCTGGTCATACACCTGAGCCACATGTGCCTCAGACTCTTCGGGGACTTGAACTCAACATATGACTACTGGAATTTAACTTTCACAAGTAGCAGCATAAAGCCCAGTGTGAAGTGAGTAGAAGAACCTTATACATATATAAATCACGACTCTGGTGGGACTCGAACCCACAACCTTTGAATCACTTCTCCTGTGGTTAACTAGAAGTCCAACGCGCTATCCATTGCGCCACAGAGCCCCATCTGTTTGGTTGTGGCATGGCGTGAAACACTTGAGATCATAACATGACAAGTTATCTTTATAACAAACATTTCACTATGACATGCAGACACATCCCACGATGACTAGAGTCTTTCTGGTTATACAACACAGTGTTTATCTCCCGACCTATAACTTGAATCGTTTCTAAATTTACGTTATTATGATGTGAAAATAACAACAGTTCTGTCTCACCTAACACAAGTCTATATCGCAAGAAAGATATAGCAGTTAAAAATAAAAACAGAACAGATTACATCGCAAGTAGTTAACCTACAATTACCTCCTAATTGCTTATTGCTGCCACACACAAAAAAATGCAATAAAATGTAATATAATGTGAGCAGTTTTCTTTTAAAACAAGATTTTGTTTTAGCATTTTTACAACAATAAACGTTTGTTGTTCTAGGTATACACTGTTTGCCTTGTTGTAACGTGAAATATTTCATTTCATAATGTGACAAGTTGTCTTCATGTCATAAAATGTTTTACATTGTAACATGGTATCTTATATCTCAGCGTATCACATTATAGAGTCTAGCTCTGTAGAGTTCATTCAAATTTTCCCTTTGGGGACAGAAAAGTATCTGCAGGGCTAACAAAACCTTCTCATTATTACACCATCAAATTGTATCTCATAGTAACTTGAAAATATCTTGCTATAATGTGACAAACAATGAACTTCTCATGTTATAATGTGATACTGATCTATGTATCGCTGCATCACTGTTAACTGTCTTACAGCAGCTCCCACATTGTGCGCTTTTATGTGACTTTCTTTGGCTTTTTTATAATTTGCTATGAATATACTGTATATGTATTTTAAATATTGATGAGAGGTTATTTTTCAAAAGGAGCTTCAGGGGAAAAGATTAATAACATGAGTCTGGGCTTTTTACTTCAGTTAAATTGAGCATAAGTTTCTTCTTCTTCTGTTAATTTGTTAAAGTCCACAAACTAAAACAACACATCAATGCGTATTACTGTTTTCATATTCTACATTTTGAAACCTTATTCTAGGTTTGAATAAGCTCCACACAGGAAATCAATTTGTCCGCTGCCAGCCGATATCTCTGCCCTGCACACTTGGCCTCTCTAAATCTGTGTGCTGGCTGAGGATCCTATTAAGTTAGAAAGTTCCACAGTGTTATTCCATTATTGTTATCTGCTTCCGACTGTTAACAGCAGAGGCAGGGTGATGATGTGACATGTATTTTTTTCCATTTGTACCGCTCCTGAGGCCTCGATAAGGCCGTCAGCATGCCCGTGTCAGAAAAAGGAAGTGGGAGGGTTCAGAGGGCACCGAGCAACCTGATGGCAGGGTTGTCAATAGAGCGTGTTGGCGTTGGCGACCAGGAATCTGACACCACCTTCTCACAAATGCTGCCACTTGGAGTGGCGTCTCATCCTGAGTGACGGTCTACAAGACTCCAGGCTCTGACACCTCGTTATCACCGTGGCATGGACGCGGGCAGAGAGAGGCCCGCCAGGCATGTGACGCTAGAGGGACGGGGATTAAGGTTGTTAGTCGGGGAGTGCTGTGATTACCTGACAACGAGACCGGGTGCACAAGAGATCAAAAAAATAATTGCTCAATGAATGTACTTGTTTTCAGACTGTTTTTTTTTTTTTTTAAATTTATTATTTATTATTTTAACAACCATAATAAGATTAATGTTTGTGCGAGAGCCAAAAGCAGAATATGAATGGCGGGTGGTGTAAAAGAAAGATTTCACAGCAGTTGACAGAAATGTTAGGTAAGAGAAATTGTACATTTATCAAACAAGAAGCCCCCGAAGAGCTTCAAGGCAGCGTGAAAATCCTCTCCTGGTCAAAAGCCAGCGAAAATACATTTCCTGCAAGTTTGGCAAGCAAATAAGAGGGAAAATGTCACATTCTTGAAATCATTTCAGTGGCTCCGAGGGGCCACAGGGCACAGAAACAAATTATGCCGTTTTTACAAATCTGCGGCATGTATACTCACGCATAAACCATCTTGGCAAGACTATGAATCACTTACAGCTGATTTAAGAGGCTTTTCATAGTTGAACAAAAAACATACAGCAAACTACCAGTAGTGCAAATCATCATGTGATCTGGTGGCCTACCCTTTTTTTAAAAGAACATGTCAGTTTGGATCAACTCAGCGTCTGCATCATGAGTCATTTCTGCCGGAACAAAACGTAGACGGATCAGAGGAAGTTCTGTGATGAAAAGTTGGCCGGTGAAATAACCCGAAGCGCAAACCTCCCTTTTTGTCAGCTTGTGTGCTTTGAAACTAAAGGTACATCTTTTGTCCTTACATAGATCATTTCATAGATATCCAGAAGGCTGTTATTGTAACTGATATCAGTGCTCACACTTAGCCCCTAAAGACAGTCATCTGAACCAGGTGGAGGAGACTTTTTCTTTTATGTTCAGACAAATCACTCTATTTTCTGCCTTTTCTCATCTTCAGTCGTCTGTGAGCTAACTGTGGTGCAGGGTATAGAAGCTATATATTTGCAGAGAGGGCCTGTTACTGTCCGTTACAGTGAACTGCGGTCGTATCCCGAAACATTCTGACATACAAAAATCTGCAAATAATTGTTATAAATCACGACAGACTGATTTAATAAGCTTTGTATTCTACAATAATATAATAATAGCCGATTTACAGTGGGCACAAAAAAGTCTGAGACCCCAATTAAGAATCCTTTTTTTTTTCCAAATGTAAATGTTTTGTTGTAAATGATGAAGACCGAGACCAAGAGTCCTGACTGTCATGGACTTTTTCTCTAGTCACTGGCCTCAACTCCATCGAATATGTATGGAACCAAGCTCTCTGTAACATCGTGAAAAGCTTGGTCAATCATGAGACATCGGGTTTCGCACAAACTTGTGGAGTCCGTGCCAGGTCGAGTGCGTGCCGCTCACCATTTCACTCAAATAGCTAAAGGTGCAATATGCAAGACATGACATTTAAAACAGAATGCGTGCTAACCAGCTAGCCCTGTCCTGCTCTGGTCCAAAGCTCCCATGCTAGCCGTGAGCTGCGCAGCTAACTGAGCTAACCGGCTAAGGGCAGCTACAGTTTGAGTATGAATTTGACAGGATGCCAATTACTACATAATGCACCTTTAAGTTGGTACCATCATTTGTAAGCAACCAAATAGTTTCAGTTTTGAGACAAATGCAAAAAGAAAAGTATTTTTTCCTCGTGGCCTCAGACTTTCTGACCCGACTGTAACTTTATACAATGAATAATTTACATCACGTAGCACAGATTTGTGTTCTTCCCTAATTTACAACTAAGTCTAAACTTTCACACCACTGTATGAGATGTTAGATACTGTGGACAGATAGGTGGATGTGAGATGATGATCATTGATGTCGCTCCTTCAGTGCACAGTCTCTATCTCTGTGTAAGGACTATCTACAGCCGCACTCCGCCACCACCATCCCCTCATACTTGTGGTTGAACGTGATCACCCCGTTATCATGATAAAGGAGTGAGATGGGCTCCAGCTTAGTGGGTACACAGCAGGCACGCGATGCCCTCTCCGGACTCTTAACACTCAGCAGTGTCTGCACTATGGCGTGTTTGGTGGGCGAGACCTCGGAGGTCATGGGTGGGTTGCACACGCCATTGCACTCGTACGCCTCGTAGCCCAGCGGCTGGATGATCCACGAGTCCCAGCCAATGTCTTTAAAATCCACGAAGAGTGGGGTCCTCTTGCATGGCTCGCTCTTAACATTGCGACGGATTCGGGGAGGCGTGTCATAGATAAGGTTGGACTGCAGCTGCGTGAGGGACTGTTTGTCCAGCTCGTCCTGGTGGTGATTACCGCGCTCCCACAAAGCCTGCTGGCTCCGGCCCACGCTTTCAGGAAGGTCATTCTCGTGTTCAATCATCTGGTTGAGCTCTTGTTTATCCAGTTTGTGGTCTCTGCTCTGATCGTTTGAGAACACAATCATCACTGCGTTGTGGTTCCCCTCCAAGCTCCTGTCGATATCAATCTCAACCACCCTCCCGTCCTCCTCCTCCTCCTCCTCCTCCTCTTCCTCTGTGGCCCCTTCCTCCTCTGACCCCACGCTTGCTATGTGTACCTCCAGTTTGTGAGTTGCACACCCTGACTTCAGCCAGCGTGCGACCACATGAGTCAGGTCAAATGACACCCAGCTGTTATCTTTGGCATGGATATGCTTTGTCACCAGTTCCTCCAGGTCCTTCATCTCCACCACCTCCTCTTTATCCCTCCTTCTCCCCGCTTTCCCCGCCTCTTTGGTCCAAACAACGCCCTCGTGTATTTTGTAGATGGTCACCTTGCAGTTGGTGCCAGCATACGATCTCCGGGCCCTCCAGACCAGGGTGAAAAGGCGAAGCTCGGCTATTGTTATGTGCTCATGGTGGCGCATTGAGATGTTGAACAGCAGCGGGTGTATCCGCACACCCCTGGCTGTCAAACTGCTCGGGGACAGATCTGAAATCAAAAAAATACCAACAAGTGTGCCTCAGTGCATTTGGTACGCTTCTGTGCCCAAATGTCAAGTTAAACTGTGTTAGATATTAGAATGTAAGCTTGTGTAATTACACGCTTGTGTTATCATCAAATATGGTTTTGGTTTGTTTGAATCATTACTCATTAATTGTTTCAGTTAAAGCAATCAACACCTAGTAGCTGAATATTCTAAATCATCAATTTAGAAGAATGTCAAATATTAATCCAATCATCTGAAAGCAAATCTTTAGTTATTCTTTTTTAAAATGCAACACAAGGTTTAAAAAAAAATCCTACACAATATATACATTTTGCAATGTGGTGTTAAACAAAACCAAGTGTGTACCTTCGTTCTTGAAGCTGCGCACAATGCTGGCCGAGGGCACAGCGGTGTGGTCGTGGGCGAAGCGGTTGTACAGCTCCAGCATGTACTCCGGTGGCTCCTTACGGGCAGCGGGAGGCCTGGGCTGGGGCCTCAGCTCCGTCAGGTTCATTGTGGACAGAAAGTGGCTCAGAAAGTCCTGTGCATCAAGTAGCGGGTTGTCACCCCTGTGGTGGTCCTCAAGAGACCTGATGGGGCTGCTAAGGCTCAAACCAGTCAACGTCAGAAGTAGGACATTCGGATAGCGGATAAGCCCAAGGTTGGACAAGACTGAAGCAGCCATGATTGAGTGGAGCAAAGGTTTAAATCCAAAGAGTGTCGAATGATGAAGATGTGATGGATCCCTTGGAGTGGACACCTGCAAACTGTTCAACCTTTTCGAGGAAGGACTCTCCTTCGTTAAAGGATAACAGGTTGCTGTTGAGGGATTTGCCCTTGTTGATCTTGTGGTCTGGTTCTGAGGGCAGGGCTGCGCTGTCCAATGTGCTGTGCTGACATGTTTGGAGATGTCACCAAGGCCCTGCTCGGCCCTCCTCTCTCTCCCCACCGCCAGGAATTCATGACTATCCATAATTTCCTCTGAGATTCTGTCTCATTCAGGCGTACGCTTTTCTGTTGACCAACCACTGACAAAACTCACCTCAGATTAACACCACTGTCGATTTACAAGCCGCTTTTAGGATATATGTGGAGAATTTGGAAGTTTTTCGCAGTGAAGTCCACCAGAAGTGCGGGACTAATTAAATGTGGTCATGATGTTGCGTGTTGTGCTTTCTTCTCTAATGCAGGAAATCCATTACCAATTAACAATGTTGTTCCATTTATGCTGTGCGCTCTCCACAAGAGGCCAGTCTAGACTCGGTGTCTGTGCATCTGCCTCCTCATCTTTAATCTAATTAAACCTCATTATTAGGTTGTGAGGAGGCTGATTTGAACTCATTTGCATATACTTTTACCTAATTACTGGCTTTGTTTTGTTTTTAATAGCAGCTGTCTGAGTGCTCACATATGCAGCGGCTGCCATCCTTTCAATGTACACCCACTTTAACCAACGCATGACAACAAATGATAAAGTGATCAAAACTAATGTTAGAGGTCCATAATTAGAGCTTACAGTGACTTTGTGACATTTTCAGTCACAGTACACCATATGAGAAATATGCAGTAAATGTAATGACTCTATGTTAATATGTAGACATAACCCACAGCACACGCATGGTTTTTCAAAATGCCAGCACTTACGCAAGCGAGCTGTGCAGCCCGCCAGAGGAAACGTGACTAATGCCAACACATTTCAGCCCTCTCAGTCTCTCTCAGTGTGCAGCATGCAAGTTCATAAGTTCATAATTACTTCTTCTTCTTCTTCTTCTTCTTCTTCTTCTTCTTCTTCTTCTTCTGCTTCTTCTTCTTCTTCTTCTTCTTCTTCTTCGTCTTCTTCCGGGCAGTGCAGACATGAGGCCGTGTGATTGTCTTGACAGTTTTTCTGGGCAGGCATGATGTAGAAAATGCATTAAACATGTTCATTTTGTCTATCGGGGAGAAAATGTGAATAGATTTTCAGGGGAAAAAATATTCCATTTGATGCCTCCAATCGGTTGTATTTATCTCTCTATTATGTGGAAGTTAAAGCTGCAGTATGCAGTTTTGGGGAAGAAATTTTAATCAGATGAGAAAGCTTTTCATTGGGTGACTTTTTTTTAAAGCCTAAACAAACTAAATAAAAAAAGACTTTATTTGTGTAACTGACCTTAAAGGACAACACAACTTCATCCTGTTTGACTTTTTTTATATTTGGCGGACCCTGCCACCTTTCTAGCTTCAAACAGTGTTCTGGGGACCCATTTAATTCATGATAATCCACTGCTGAGTCACTAGATATTTTATATTACAGGTATAGCGTACATTGATTATGTACATGTAGACCAGAATTATTGTTTTAATCAATTTTTGCCAACTCTGTGACTAATGAGGTACATTTTGTTACGTTTTAGGTTTTTTCTCTATAGTTTTTTGTCAGCTTATAATAATCTAATATCATTTTTAAAAACTGGGCATATACTGGAGGTAGACAAAGTAATCTAAATAATTCCGATATATATTAAGACCACTGCTGTAGAAAGATGTTATATTACATTATTTGCATGCGTCGTATTTGTTCAATCTGTCCGGAATGTCCAACATGTTGTTAACTGATTGTTAATTTCAGCTTGTGACGGCTGAAAGGTGAGCATGTTTTCCAGACTGTTCCCCCTGAATAACTGGTGACATTTCTCAATGTTTTTTTGGCCAATGCACCTGCAGTTTGGCACAGACGTGGCCTCCGTTAGGCTTGTGGCTTGAAAGCTTGCATATCATTGTACTGAGTGCCAGACCTCTTCTAAAGCTGACAAATGCTGCAAACTGGCATTCAGCCTAACATGACCCACCTGTCTAGCTGTGTCTGTAGCTGCGATTAAGCCACTTTAGAGTTCAAGTCCTTATAAAGCAGAGGTTTATCATTTTTTAGCCTGCGTCGTCTGTCTAGTCAACACAAATTAGCCCCGTCTGCAAACACATTTACATCAGACAACAACATGACTGCCTAATAGTTTTAGTTTGACCGTGACAAAGGGTTTTTTGCAGCATCCTCCCTAGCAACTGAAATAGCTGGGGATTTGTTTAACCTAGAATTAAAAATGGCTCCATACAACTCGATTACGCTGGACGAGCTGCACAGAACCTTAGTTAGTTAATGTCCCCATCACAAGTCCCCATCTAATAAAGTAGTTTAGGAGAATGCTGCAACGCTGTTTCGTTATGAATCTCCTAAAATATTTTGTAGACTACAAAACTTAACCCGCCTTAAAATTGAGCAGAGAAATCACGGAGTCATTTTTGGGTGGACTGTTCCTTTAATCTAGGCTAGCTCAGAACAAATAAAAGTGAGGTTGTTGTTTAATGTAAGCTGGTGGTACCCGCTGGTAAAACTGAAGGAGGACACAAAAACAGAATACAAGTAAAAGTGAGAAATAATGCACATTGTTTATTTCCATTTGTCATTCAACATCGCATTGCAAAAAGGACCACTGCAAAGCAGAGTTTTATTGAATGTAGGATCACTTACTGGTATTAGCTAATACACATCAATAACCTTTAATTAATAACATGGGTATTACAATAAATATTACAATATAAATACCTTCATTTGGAATATTAACAGTCCTTTGTTACACATTTACAATCCCATTTTGCCTATCGTGAAAACAAATGGAATAGAGGGGGTTCGCTAAAGACCGCACAGTCTAGTTTGATGGCAGGTTTGTCAACATTAAAACGGAATTCTAAATAATTCAGATGTTCTGATGACGAGGCCGACGACAGCCCTAATCCTAATTATCTCAAACACGGACCAAAAATATCTTTAAAATGATTTCATATCAGAATGGTCCCCAGCCCAGAAACCACGGGGATGGATGACAACAGCTCCACGTGTCACCTCAGGCCTCGATGGCTCGACAAACTAGAAGTATTATAAATGATCTCGTACTTGTGTAGCAGTAAAATTCAAACTCTATATGTCATATATTCTTTGGAGTCACGATTCTTGCATATTTAGGCTAATTCAGATGTCATACATAATCCGTCCTGTCAGACAGACAGTACATCATCCTAAACGACAAAACCCATCAAGTCTATTTTCCAAATAACCTCTGTAATAAATACATGTAAATGTTTGGCACGTCATTTCCTGTAAACAAAGGAAACTATTTTTAGTCGAATGTGTTTTTCTCTGTCTGTACAAGAATGATTAAATGGCACGAATCCGTATTTCACCAATGGAAAAGTGTCTCTACAGGATTAAACTGGCTCGACCGGCCGTGTTGTCATGTTTACACCCAGGAGTCCAGCGGCGGCGGTTTGTTATCCATGAGGCCCACCGCGGGCCTGCCAGCTCGGATGAAGTGTTTCCGCTCACTTATCGCCTAGGTCAAGAAATATGCACACCACTGGTGTTGGTTCATTTGCATGAATAGCGACTCACAAGATAAGCAATCCTGAAATCAAACCTTACCTTATACCTGCACATCCATATGATTGGTAATGAATTCATTTTGAGGTAAATAAGCAAAACAAAATTCTGTCAAGAAGCTGTTTGGATGCAATCAATCAGCGCATCCAAATGTCAGATTACCTGGAGAGCGTCTCTTTCCACAACAGGCCCTTTTCCGTCTCCAACTCTGTCATTTGGCTCTAAAGTGGAATATACGTCTGCAAAGGAAAATGACGCTGGTATTAGCAGAAGAGAATATGACAAAGACAGAGCAAACGTACATGAAGAGAGCAAAACAACGGTTGTAAATCGGTTTGTAGGGAAAATCCTTTGTCAATCAGTCACCTCTGGGAATTGTGAGTTCAATCATTTTAGAATAAAACACTTCATGAACTCCACGTTTCTGTCCTTTGGCCACAAAAAAAGTCATTGCTAGAGCATCAGTTTGCAAAATGTCAGTTAAATAAAGAGGCTAAAAATAACTAGGTACATTTACGCAAGTACTGTACTTCTATTTAAAGGTTCATGTACTGTATTTGAGTGGGCTATTTCCATTTTCTGCTAGTACATAATCATATGAATATTTACTCTGTACTCCACTACAAAATGCCTTTAGTTGCTGGTTACTTGAATCAGATCAGGACACAAAAATAAAACCAACAAATAAACTACAATGTCATTTGGCCCATATGTTCAGATAAGATACAACCTAAGGGGGGAATCATTCAGTCAATTTAATGTTAAAGTAAGATGTTAGCCAGAGCTTTCTAAAGGTTGCCTGTCATAACAAGAATACAGAACAGGTGGAAAGAACAGGATTATGTCCTCTTTGAGTTTATGTAGGAGATTTTCCATCGCAGAAAAGTAAACTGTAACCTTTTCAATCAATAAATGTGTCACATTTTTTTTTGCCTAAATGTCTTTTCTTTGTCTTCTGTGTCCTTTTAGATCACCAGAGGAATGCCACCCTTCTATAGCGACAGGTGGAGTTCAATTGAGGCATCCTATTTAATGATTTCCCTTAAAAATCTGGGAACATTTCACGTAGGGTAAAAAAAAAAAAAAATACAATCATGCCACATCTTTGACTGCCGTCTAAAGGTCAGGTATCAACGGGGCAAAGCCTCACATCTGAGAAGATACAAAAATGAGTGTTCAGCACTGAATCACTGAACATATTTAATTCATTTGCAGTAAATCAATGTATTTCTGAGAGTTTACACTGCAGCTCTAACCCATGCCCACATAGGATGAGCACCTATAACCCCTTTAAAGTAAAAAAACATTTCCAAAGAGAAAAAACATATTTATTTAGGCTGCAAAACTAGACATAGAAATGGGCAGAAACTGTGGAATAATTCATCAAAAGTGGTTTGTATCCAATTCCCCTGAATTCATATTTCAAAGGGAGTTTAACGTATGTTCATAATTCATCAGGAAGCCTTTTAGAGAAAATCCCTGTTTTTAGTGGTGAAGCTAGGGGTCGCTCGTGACGAGGGTAAAGCGGGTGCCCTTTTTTGGAACAGCGTTTAAATGAAATGTGACTGGTGATGCGTGAGCCTGCCCTGCCTGTGGGAGAGACTGTTCAGGCTAATAAGCCAAGTCTGTGCACTGATAACCTTGGCAGCACATCATTGGTTTAAGGCTATGATTCAGAAGACTGTAGACCGGGACTGAAAATGCCCATATCTTTGTCCCCGACGTGACGAGAACCACGGCACATTTAAAAAGCATTTTTGTATTTTTGTTTTTTTGTTTTTTTTTGTTCCCCGTGCTAGAGGACACTTCTCTCATTTAGATGAGGGTTTAATAACGTTTCGCTGACGGAACGCATGCAATGATTTGCTGACCTTGGTTTTTGTCCATGAGAGGCAAGGTGATGTCATCGCTGCCTTGCTTCCCACTCTTGGATTTTTTAGTCACTCCCGTAGTCGTTGGCTTTGAGAGACAAAAAGGATTATGTTACTGGATGACAACCAGGATTCTGATGCTGTCCTGCTGTTCTAATTTTATAGAAAGGGTGTCATACTTGTTTTGATTGGACTGATTTATTCTCAGTTTTGGACAGTAACACACCTTTTTATTTTTTCCTGAAGCTTGGATGCAACAGGGGACTATAAGCTTAAATTTATTGATCCCCTTCAGCAGCTCAGTGGCCACAGTTTTCTGCATTCAAATCAAGCCTGAATTCTCTGTCCCCTATTTTTCTTGTTATCTGACAAAAACACAGATTTCACAGTTGCACCTATGCAGTTTTTTTTGTCTTTATCTACGTTCGACAGCTGTTATTTCTCGATGAACCCCCCACATCAAATCAAAAGATGTGTTACTCTTGAAACTCATTATGTTCATTATGCACGGTGACTCTATGTTCTTGGCCAGCAAACGGTAACACACACACCTTAAAGTGACTCTTGTTCCAGCCTGCCTTGCTCAGAGCGTTTCTCAGGTCCTTGTAGGCCCATATTGTCTGGAGCACATGGGAAGCCGCCTTGGTCTCCCGGGCTGATTGGCTGACAACAAATCATCAGGCATTGTGGTAAACAACAGAGGATAGCTCTGAGACAGCACTGTCCTGATGATTAAAATCCAGCTCTTATTGCCCTGGGATGCGATGCTTATAATATCATGTGCGATTGCATGGAGGCAGTATCAGTATAAACAGATATCAAGCAGATGCAGCATGAAATCCGATACAAGCAGTGCGGTTTCCTCTTATCTTTTTTGTCACCTTATTTTGACATAGAGGACCTTTTTTCAGACTTTTACTTTGGCTGTCCTGCTATGATTTGATCATTTGTGTTGCTTTTAAGCACCTTGACTTGTTGATGGCCACCAGCTTCTGCACAGCGTGGCCCTGTATGAGCGCTCGGGCGTTCTCGGGGCTGTCTGTGATGATCTCGTGGATGGTGTTCAGAATAGACACCACCGTATCTCCCTCGAGATTCTTCGCCGGGTGCTGCTGCCCACATGGCAGGTTACCAACAAGGTCCCTCAAAGCGTAGCTCCCTGGAACAATAAAGCAAATTAGCTTGAGTGTGCGGGTGTAGAGCCGTGCGCGATGAGTTGAAAGCCTGTACCTATTAGGTCTTTATTCCTCCGGTCCATCGCCAGGTTGCGAAGAGCAATCGCGACAGCTCGCACCACTTTGTCCACATCCGAGCGCAGCAGCTCCACAAGGATGGGCAGCCCTTTTTCTTTCCTCACCGTGGCGCGGATGTAGCTGGACCACTGTGAAAGCAAACAGGGAACAGCTGAGTGACGGTTATGAAATTATACGTGATATTTTGCTTCACATCTTCGCCTTTGCCAACACCACAAGTGCACCATGCCAATGCAAATATGCATTGAGAAAGTTCTACCTGCTCCACCGCTCTCTTGCGCGTGATGCAACTAAAACGTAAGGATTTTAAAAGTCCTTTAATCTGATCGCCGCCTCAGCCTCGATCTTAAATTATACTGACGTTCACTGCACAGTATATCTTAGCGAAGCACATTATTTGACAGGCCCGTGGATCAGCTTGGGGTACATAGCAGTAAAAGTGATTTTTTTGATCATGCAGGCTGCTGACAACGTTAATCAGGAGAGTCTAGTTAGATTAAGATGATCAACCCCAAACCTCCCTCCTTCATCAGCACAAGGGAACACTGATGCAGCTCCTCAGGAATGCAGAGGCCCTCACGTAATACTGCAGACCGGCTATGAAAAGGCAGATCCACCCTCAGACTGAACATATACTTCTAACGGCAGTGGCTCGGGAGGTAGTGCAGGTTACCCACTGATCACAGGTTTGACAGTATGATCCGAAGTGCTCTCAGTCAGGCCAGCACCTTGGTAGGTTGTGACAACCTGTGCTTACGCTCTGGTTCGGTTTAGGAACAAAAACCACTTGGTTAAGGTAAGAGAAGAGATCATATTTTTGGCTTAAATACAAGCGTTGTCTGCACAGACATGGCAGGTATATGCCCCATCTTCCTGTCAAAGATATCTGGTTTCTGTTGCCACACAAGTCTGGACACTTTCCAGAAAATTTCCAGTAGATTCTCACTTAAATGTTCAAACACAGTCTTGAACTGCGGTCACTGGCTTGGCAGCCTTCCCGCCTTTGACTCCATCACCATCCTCATATGACAGGTCAGCTCATACATGTTATGTAAATATGATATGACACGGATTGAAATGTCAATATGGTACATAGCCTTTGACATGTACAAATGTGAACGTATCTGTTATTTGCTAACCTTTTTTATTCAGGCGACTGCACAGATACATTGCAGCCATTTACAGCTTTTTTCCTAAGTCTGTCCTAAAGCTGAACAGCAGCGAGCGAGAGACAGGGATGATATCATTTACTGACAGAGCCTGGATCTGATCCATAGGGTTACTTGGACACTACGACAGCAGCCGTGACGATGTAATATGAATACACATGAGTGCTCTGTGAACGGGCCAACAAAGTGTTATTTGGACAACATCAATTTGAAGTCCAACGCTCTGATTTCCTGCCCTACAGAGAACATTTTTTACACTTCTGTGCCGACTGGAAGCACCATGTTTATGAGTTGTCCGCCCCTACGTATTGTGAGCGCGATATCTGAAGATTGCCTCGGGGAAATGACTTCAAATCAAGCGCAGACGTCCACTTGAACTCAAAGTGGAACCAACTCGAATCTGGTGGTCAAAGGTCCCTTGTTGAAGATGTAACTGAAACATCTCCACTTACTAGCTTTTGGTGCGCAGCGGCACATAACCCCTTACAAACGAGGCCGTGATTCCTGTTAGGTTGGGAGCGCACTCCACAATCACAGCCCCTGCGCAGAGTCATGAGTGCGAGAAATACCACAAGCGGCTCTTCCATCCACTCACAGCCCAGTGTCCTGCAGCGAGGTTCTGCAGCGCTCCCGCCGCCGCCTCCAGCGTGTTGTGGTTGTGACTGCAGGTGAGAAGAGAGAGGTAGAGCCTCACCACCTCTGGCTGGTACAGCAGCTCTAGCCCTTTAACACCAAAGACAAACACGGACAGAGTTGAGCAGTGGAGCTTAGTCTTCAGACTTAGTAATTAGCTTTAAGTTGCCAAAACAGCTTGTATAAATGCAAATATATTGTCATTGTTCGGCATGTTTTTTTTTTCTGTCTAGTTAGTTAAGGTCACTGGGTCATTGGCAAAATATATAGATGAATTTGATTAAATCGTCTACAGGGTGAAATTACAGCGCTGTCAAACTCCTGCAGAGGTTTTTTGTGTGTGCCGTGGCAGTAAAAGCTGCTGGATGGCTGACAAGTAGTGTAAAGCTGACCTGGGACCATAACATGCTTGTCATTCTGATTTGCATTCACTGGCTGGTGTGTGGGAGGCATCAGCTTAGCTCTGATCTCTGTTCTAACAGCAGCACATACAGTATTCAGCCCTACAGTAGTATTGTGACATCTCATTCCCCACAGTTTCTTCATACAGAACCAAAAAAAAAACACCCATGATTCTACACAAAAGGTATGAAATAAAAGACATCTCTGGGTTCCTGGGTCATAAAGAATCCGGAGGACATTCCAGGAAATGTTCCTCCTCTGAGATTTTGCCTGATAAGAATCAGTTTCTCGGCTGTCGGGTCATTTCGTTTTAGTAATGAACTTCTCGTCAAGTGGTGCAGGTGCTGATGCGCGGCTTTGCATTTCAATTAATTAGCTCTCAGGCCATGCCAGTGTCATGCATACAAAGCAAATAAGAAACAAAAGTGATGCCGATGCTTGATTACAGATCACGCTGTGTGGTGATGATGATATAAAATAGAGGCTCTCTTATCTTTGAGCTATTATCTTTAAGCCTGATGTGTATTGTTTCCCAAATGTCACACACTGCAGTCAGTATTTGTGTTTTTATGTGAAGCTGATATCACATTTTTGTGTACCTTTCATTTGTTCTGAACGTTTCGGTAAATCCAATGTACCGTACTTTCTGTCCAAAAATCCATTTTTCCAACCTGTACATCACAGACATGTACATGCACACAAACACAAACACCACTTCTCATTATATCAGTTCACCAACAGATCATGACAGCAAATTAAATGTGGTATCGAACCCCTAATATTAGCTGCCGGGAAAATATTTTAGCAGTAACGAGCAGACTGACCTTGATTAAACCACTCCTCTGATGGATACGGCCGAGGGGTGGGGGGAGAGAGAGAGTGACAATGTCAAGGGTTAGATCGTGCTGGAAAATGACATCAGAGCACCAGAAAACACACAGCTCCTTCACCTCGACAGTATTGGTGTAATATAATGTTTGGATCAGAGAGGCATATGTCAATTTTGCACAACTAGCTGAAAGGTTAGCACCGATATAAATCTATAAAGCTTGAAATCACAATAAACTCTAACCCCATAGTTCCTCCATAAAGTTGTTCCCTGCAGCACAAACTGCTGCAGTCTATTAATCACTGCACATCAGCCAAAAGGGTTTTTTTTTTTTACAGTTTGAAAACCTTCATGGTTGTTACATCAGTTTCATGGTGTAAAAATCCCCGAATCGATGAAACAGAGCACAAGGAAGCTCTTTTCAATTTTGGAACCTGGCAGTCACCCCGCACGGCGAGATATATCAGCTCCTGCATGTTATGAAATATTCAGGTTCTCATTGGAATGAAAAGGGAAAAGAAATGTGAAACCCGCGCTGCAAGCCAAGACACGCTGGAATTGAATTAAAAAAAAATGTCCAACTGAGAAAAAATGGTCCATTTAAAGAGATACTTGTTGATTATATGCTGTGAGCAAACGTAAAACCGAGATAATTGATCCTATTAATCAATAAAAATGAGGCACAAGAAGGAAAAACAACAAATAAAATAGTTTTCGATGTTCTCAATCAAAAACAACCCACACTGAAGTATCTCAGCTAGCTGTGATTACTCAGATGTCATGATGTACGATGGCCGACCAACCTTTGGGTTTCTTCCCTCCAAAACAGTCGGGCTCGTTCTTCTTCTTCTGGTGCCCCACTGACCTCATCAGGTGATTGGCATGGGGTTCCTGAAACCGCTCCGCTCCTGGTATTTCCTTGTGAACATGGTAGGACAGGTTTCGCAGGATGCAGACGCAGTTCTCCACTGGCTAAATCGTGGAGGAGAGTGATTCAGATGTTATACAAAGCATCTCCTCTGACTAATTCTTTAGTCCCTTTTACAGAATAAAATGTTTTGGTGACTGTTCTTAATTGCATTCTGAGAAAGTGTTGCGTGCTTTGGAGATATTTATCCATGCTTTGATTAAAGTTGGTGATTTGCATTAAATGCTTTTCTGTACAGGCTACATCAATTTATCATTTATGCTGAATCGGCGAGATAAAGTTACAGTAATTCACTTATGCAAGCAAAAGTTTTAGTATTATTGTGTGATGTGGTGACTTTAATGACCTTATTGTCAGTGTCTTTGTTGATAACAGCTGATTGAAGGGCGTGAAGGAGCGCGTCCACCAGCCCCTCGCACTCCCTCAGCCTCTGTCGAGCCTCCGCCCCGTCTGAGCTCACGTTCCTGCGGGAAACGACTTTGTTAGCAAAGCTGCGAAAACTCGCTCCACCACAAAGTGGGCTTTTAGCAGCTGTTTGTTCATTGCAGTTGTTTGCTCCACGAGTGCAACCTCAGAGTTACCTCAGACATCCACTGGTGTTCTTGAAGACTGTGGTCCACTCAGCGCTCAGCAGTTTGGAGGGGTCGACAGAGTCTTTCCTCCAGCCCGAGTGTGGGATGATAATCTCATCCGTCAGTGTTTGAAGCCCGTTGTTGATGACTATCATCTTCAGTGGCTCATGTGAGGAGAGGTTCCACAGAGTGCCTGCAGGGGAAACAATATAAAAGCTGTCAAAATAAAATGAAGGACCGCAGGTAATGGCCCCAGGAAGAGTCAGTAATCGAGGCGTACCTGTGACCAACTCTTTGACCTCCATGCTGCTACACTTCCTCAACAGCCTGACTAAAGCTTGGATGCCATCACAGTTCTTGATGGCCATTTTGTTATTGTGGTCCTTTCCGTAGGATATGTTGCGCAAAGCACCACAGGCCTTGCGGTGGACCTCAGGTTTGGGGTGGTCTAGCAATTCCACCAGCATCGGCACCCCGTTCAGCTGGCGGACCTCCTGCTTGATGCGGTCGTTCTCATAACACAGGTGCTGCAAATAGGCGGCAGCATTGGACTTCACAGGGTCCATTGGGTGGCTGAGCATCGAGATCACCTCGTGCAGGTTGGGGTCTCTCCAGCGTGGGTCTCTGCGGACGCTGTCCAGGCTGACCATGCTGCTGCGTTTGTGGGGGAACTGCAGGGTCTGAGCTCGGCACATGGCCTGGAAGAAAGGGTTCAGGTTCCCTTCGAGCTGGGCCATAAAGGCGTCGTCGTAGCCGCCTCTAAAGAGACACAGAAAGTCAAGCATACGTGCAGGGGTCAGGAATAAAACATACATAATCCCCAATGATGAATTTTAGGATCTGGATTATTTTCCCTCATTTAAATGATCTAAATACCTTAAAAATAAAAATTGACTGTAAATGTTGGCATTAATGTATTTATCAAATGTGACATCTCTGCTTTAATTTGCCCCGTATTTGTTTACCTTTGTATGAATTCAAATTTCCAACCTTATTTTTCACGTTATGTAACAATGTTTTTTAATTTCTGAATGTATTTAAAAAATAAACAGGGGAAACATTTTAAAATACATTAAAAGGAGAATAAATCAATAAATTAAATGGAAAATGTAGTGGGAATCTAAATAAGTAGTTGAATTAATTAAAACATAAATAAATATAAATGCATGTTAAAGCGGAAATCTGTATTTATGTCACATTTCATAAATTCATTTTATTTCAAATTTTACTTATAAAATATATTTCAAATTGTACTGAGCTATATCTATTTCTGATTTGGGAAAGTTCAGTCCTCGATAGAATCAATACTATCTGCGGACTGCGAAGCTGCAGCCATTAGCCAATTAGCGTAGCTTAACATAAAGACCGTAAACACGAGGAAAAAGTGAGCCTGGCTCCACTTAAAGACAAATAATACCTTCCAGAACCTCTAAATCTCACTAATTAACATATGACATGTTATTTGCTTATCACATATTTACAACATGTTTTGGATTTACAGTGCAGTTCTGTACCACACTATGAGTCTGTGACATCCTGGAGTCTCCTCACTGATGCAGGCTAGCTATTTGTCCTCTACCTCCAGGCTTCATGCTAAGCTATGCTAACTCTCCCCTAGCCTCATCTAATATTTAACAGACAGATGTGATTGCGGTATTGATTCTCTCATCCAACTATCAGCAAGGGAGCGAATAAGCCAAACTATTCCCTTTGTATTCAACAGGTGCGAGTGTCATTTGGGAATCTAATAAACTGGGCTCCGGTGAGTTTAACGGCATAAGTGAGTCGCTTTTATCCTTTTGTAAACAGCTCTGTCACCTATATGGGCTGAGGAAAAGCTTCTGGCAGGCAATAACAGGTGAAACCTCCTTATTTATCGACTTTTTGCGGCAGGCTGCCATTCCTGATTGATACCAGCTGCTGCTTAACTGCTGTCCATCTGTCTTTCTTTTGTCCGGGCCGACTTACAGGAACAGGATGAGGTGACTTCTAGGTGTGCGGCTACAAAGTGTAATACATTATTATTATTATCACAGCAGGTCCTCCTGGGATAAAATTAGCCATAGTGTTGATTTGAATGGATGTGTTCGTTCCTGTGGCAGTACACACACATACAGGCTCCTGCTTTATCTACACTATTCTTGTTTAATTGTGATTAGACTGGTGCCAGACCTCTGAGGCTCAGATAAAAAGGCAATTCAGTTGGACTATCTGCTAAATTACCAAGAGAGAAACATTGATGTTTGGAAGTTTTTGTGTCACATTATGCAGCTTTTCATTCAAAGCTTTAAAGGTGCCCTGTAGTGTTTTTGACCACTAGGGACACTATGCAGTGGATGTGCAGATTTTGAAACACATGAAAATGATTTTTCAAATATTTTATGATGAGGGAAAGTCATTCAACACATTTGTTAAATCTTGAGGGTGTATAAAATGTTTTCTCTCACACTACATGCAAGAATATCTGCTTTTTTAACAATCTAGTCAGCCCATTTATCAGTCCAAAACCATATAAAATGGGCGTTAATGCATTTGGTCACATTTACCCCATATATAACATGTGTTCGACCAATGTCTTTCTGTTTTCCCATCATGTAAACCAAACTATTGTTCATTCTTGCTCTAAATGTCAAAGTTGAATTGATCTCTAGTGGCTGTCTCGCAGCCTTTGTTAAAGGTGAGCTCATTATCACGGAGCATATTGATGTTTTAGTGACACAGACTGAGTATCATTTACCTTCCTTGTCTGATTTCCTGCAAAAAAGTTGAGTTGAAAGGCACAAATGTTCACGTTATGTCGAGTCGCGTTCACTGACCTCCTTCCTCACTCTTTCCTGAAAGTTACAGCAACAGGCGACCAAATCAAATACCGGGTTGCATCAAATAGGCCATTTCAAGAAATCTTCACCTGATTTGCTTTCTCAAGTGTCTGAGCACGTTAGGACTGTTCTGTATTTGACCCCACGTTTAGGTACTATGGAAACCTGTCCCTGTCTCCCCTGTGGGATCAATAAAGTTTGATCTAATGTACCGTCCTCTTACCTGGTTCTGGAGGGCTCCCTGAGGAGCTCCATGGTGGTAATTGGCCTGAACTGGTGGATTCCCCCCAGGGTCGGGTAACTGGCAGCTGGGTGGTCAGGCTTCATGTCCAAAGGGTTTTCTCCCCGCTCGCTCAATCCATCCTCCTCTGTCTGGCTGCTGAGTCCTGCGGGAGCATAGCTGTCTCTGAGGAAGGGTAAGGTGTAGTGCGCCCCGGGCTGGAAGTTCTTGGGGGGCCAGTAGCTGTGGAGGGTGGCGCGGGACAGGCTTCCATACCCTGGACAGATGTCACCCCCGATGCCTCTGTAGCTGTCGGGGAGGGTGTACACTCTGCTCTGCCTGTCTGGGTTCACTGGTTGAGGCTCGCCAGGCAGCGGGAGCACTTCAGGTTGGGGCGGTGCTGTGGTTGGTGCTGCCGGTGTGACGGACTCAGGGGGCTCGGTGTTTGCGTCAAGAACAGGCGGCTCTGTAGGAGTGTCTTCTTGAACCTCAGGGGTCGATGCGAGATCGGTTGTGTCCGATGCGTGGATGTTCTCCTGCTGCGTCTCTGAGGATTCTTGGATCTCACTTGGGGCCTGTTCGCTCTCTTGTTCCACGGCTTTGGACTCCTAGAAGGATGCACCACAGCTATTATCTCTAACAAAAGTCTAATCTGAGTCTCTGTTGGTCTTAAAAAAACCATTTGTCTGAAAGGTCCCAGCTTCCCTCTATCCAATTAAATGCCACCAAAGTGGTGAATTAACAGTCAGTGCAGGAACTATTTGGTCCTAATTTACTTGGAATAGACGGAACATGTTTCTGTAAGGCACAGTGCGTGTTTATTGCTCATCTAAACTGTACGGTCCACCCCGGCCCATTTCTCATAGCGATGATCAATCATCATCGTTTCAGCACTTCCCTGGCTTTCCGAGCCACCAGTAAATAATGAATTCTTCTTTCCTGCCAAAGAATAATGAATTCCCCTTGTTGAAAATGAGTTAAGATTGGAGTCTGATGAAACAACTCGAGTTCCAGCTACTGTTTCGAAGCAAATTAAGTAAATCGTGGGAAATTTAATTTTGCAAATTGGTGTTGATTTTAACCCCTCCCTCCGTGCAGAGGCTCAGCGAAACCCACTATTTTAATCACAAAAACATGTAAATACGTAGTGACTCGATGAAACAGAACCTAATTGCATTAAATTCCATGGTATCATCGCCCCCAGAGGGCGATTTTTCTCACTCTGCCAGTCAGCGGAACTGAAACTCAGCGTTGTATTCCCGTCTGTAGAGGAGAACTTTACAGTGTCTTTAATGGATGATTCACACAGACATTTCAAGCACCCAAGTACCTTATATCTAAACGGTATAAGGTCTCGTAAGAGGAACATCATTTTATGTCACTTAAAAGTCATAATAAATTTAGAACAGAGGGATTTTTCAAGAGGAGCACTAGAGGCACACTGTGCAGTTATTTATTTGAGGATTTGTTTACATTTCTAAATCCTTCAGTTAGTCAACACAACATATTTCTCTGTGATATCTTAAGACATCGTGAATCAACATGTAATAAAATTTAGTCACTGAATGAAATGTGGGCCTTCAATATGTTAGTAAATAACACTGCTTACTGCAACACCCTGCCTTAATTTTCATATAGTTTCACACACTGTCTCAGGGTCTGTTGCATTTACTCAAGTACTGTACTTAAGTAAAATGATGAGGTACTTGTGCTTTACTTTGCACAGGATTTTAGAGGCATTACTTTTTAGTCCACTATATTTATCTGATCAGTTAAGTCACTAATTACTTTGCAGATTGCATGCTGGCTCAGAGTCAACATAGCGCATTTCTGAATTAATCAGTTTTAGCGGCAATCAGATAAAAACAAAAACACTGATACCGATAAGCAGAAGGAGCGATTGCCTCAAAATTACCAAGTGGACTAATACTCTTAGGTTGTTAAAACATTATAGATCTCACAACTTATATTTAACATCAGGGTCATCATATTTACATGTAAATATACTGTAATTAATAATTCACTTTTACATGTACTTTTACTCAAATTAAATTTTTTACTACTCATTACGATACAAAAATCCAAGTCAAATTTGTGAGTGGCTTTCAGACTTTTTTGAGGTCTTTTCTGCCCATCAGCCAAAAGCTCTGTTCTAACACACTGTGGGAGGTCAGGAGGTGGTGGCAAAATGTGACCAAACACAAAGTCGCGAACCTCTGTGTCCGTCTGCTGCGGGGTGTCGGTCTCCGTGGAGCTCTCATTGGTCGAGGTCATCACGGAGGCGATGGAGGTTGGCGTGTCCAGCTCGTCGGTGGTGCATGGGTTATCCAGAGTCGCCTCTTTGGCGTCCTGGGACAGAGACAGCGGAGGAGGAGGCCCCTCAGAACTCTGCTCCTATAAACCCCACAGACAGGAACGAGTAAGGGCACCGTCACTGCTGAGCACCACTCTGGCATCATCTGTGTGTGTGTTATGTACGTAATGTTTACATTACACAACACCACGACAGCGCACCATGTCATTAAGGCTGTCGTCGGAAAAAGATAGAAGGAGCCACACTTCGGTCGGTGGTGAGAGCTCAACTCGTTTTCACTCCATTATTGTATAATCTGCATAATTTGAAACATGAACGGTTGAATTCAAGCTGAAAAAGACAAGTAGACACGCTTATTTTTAAATCAGACTGATATCTGTCTGGATTTTTTTTCTCTCTGTAATCTAATTGGGCTATCTACTCAGGACGACTCAGCGCAGTTCTGCCAGCAATCAGTTGTAGATGGCAAAAAATACAGAGCCATATAATAAATGGATGTGAGGCCACTTATTTAATTAGCCACCAGGATTGCCGGATTCATAATATATCAGTGAGCATATAATTGCTTTAAAGTATGTTATTCGTAAAACAAGTAGAGCTTATTCCTGATGTATCAGAATCATTTGATATATGCATGCATGATTGGTCCATTAATTACTTGCTGGCTGGAGTGGTGTTTCATTTATTCTAGCTGTAATTGGCAATTCGGGCTCGATTCCCCTTTGAAATTTCGCTACGAGCCAATTTTTGAGACGGGCAAAGTCATCGACCAACTTTTTCGGTTTGCACTTCCTGTCCGTCTTCTTTTAACGATTTCCGCGAGCAGATTCACTTAGTTCTGATATGTAGAAAAACTGACAGACGGCGTTCCTACGGGGGAGGCTTGCTCTTTTACGGATCAGGAAATAAAGGAGAAGGCGAAGTGACAAAAAGGTAAACACGAGCGGCGGAGCGCTCTGTACTAAATCAGGACGAGGTGAGGCGGCGTGTTTGTCAGCGGTAGGCATGCATCCACACCAGGCGTCTCGGTTACAATTTAGTAGGTCAAGTCCGCTGGTGGGAACGTCATACATGAGATGAAACAATATCGGTTTCCCTTTCTGTATCCTTCCTTGTGAGGATGCGAGATCTTACACGTTTACTTTAAAGGTGCACTATGTAGTTTTTTGGGCTTTTTTTTAAGAAATTCAAACTCCAAATGTCTATATTTAGAGAATTCATAAGGTAGTTATATAAACTCATGAGTATGTATGCCCATAAGTGAATAAACAAGCCATCCATAAAAGGAGAATAAGTTCCCCAGAACACTGTTTAAAGCTAGAGAGGTGGCAGGGTCCGCCAAATGTAAACCAATAACAGTACAAATGTGTGCAGTCCTTTTAAAGGAAGTTTGTTCAGTCATTAAAATCAGTCAATGAATTTCATTCTTCTGGTTAGACGTTCTTCCCCAAAACTACATAATGCACCTTTAAACTTCATTTGATGATGTTCTGCCTACAATATCTCTTTTTAGCTTTAAAGCACAGAAAAACAAACAAACAACAAAGCAAAGACTAAAACAAAGACAAATGATACTTACTTTACTATACAAAGATTCTTTATGAATGTCTGTTACTTTGTCGGCCAAAATTACCTTTGAAAGTTTTGGTTACATCTGCTTTTTTTTCAGTGTTACCAAGAGCAGACCCTTTTGATGCCTCTGTATAGATGTTGACATTCTGTACAGTGTGTATAAACAGGGCTCTTTGACCACAATGCAATGGGACTGTGTGTGAGCTTAATGTCGTTTAAAGGGGCTCTGTGTGACGATTTGTGACGTTCACACGCGTCAACCAAACTTTTTACTGGTCACATGTGAGCGGATTGTGACATGACGCGAAATAAATGAGACCTTCCCGTCCCTCAGTCAGCTACACAAGCCTGCAGATGATTTGTTTCAGTCGCTGAAGGCTGCTCGACTGGTGGTTTGAGATGGATTTTCCAAGACAGTCTGGAGGATGTGACTCAACGCTCATCTCAGCGCTTCTGTATGCTAACAGAGAGCGACGGTGGATAACGTTAAGTCCGCTAACATAAACAAAGGGCCGGCTTCCAGCACAACACAAAGCCCCTTTAAGTTATTTGAGTCCTGACACCTGAATCGCTAAAACCCGGCAGTGCTTCTCCGACAACATCTGGACTTTTCTGCAAATCACCCTTTGTTCAGTTCAAGCGCAACTTAAACTCTCTTCTCTTTTCAACAAAATGGGTTTCATTAACAGTGAAACAGTGGAATCAATTATTCAGCATCTTGGCCTGAGAGAGGGAACTGGAGGCAGTATTTGACTGTAAACACAATTTTCATGCTGATTTTCTCGCAAACTTCGCATTCGGCGTGTCCACAACAATATTTGCCTCGCCGCTCCAGCGATCTCAATCAATATCTGGTTATCTGATACACCTCTCTCAGTCTCAAAAGGCCCCTGTGTTTGCAGCGGTCCTCTCAAAATCTAGGACAAGCAACCATGCAAAACAACTCATCAAAACATTAAAGAGTGTAATTAAAAGGTCGGGCTGGTGAAAATCAATTCCTCTGCATCATTTATGGCTCCTTTTTTTTTTTCTTTTATTCACTCTCTGTATCAATTTCCATCTCAAGAAATGTGACACAAATGCATATGATCTCCAAAAACAGCAAACGAAGCTGTGAAATCTCCCCAAACTCTCTTCATTTTTTTTTTTTTCCGAGGCTGCGGCATTAAAACCGAACAAGTGCTGAGAACTCAACTCCACTGCATTAAATCAGGCTGCAGTGAGCAGCTGACTGAATGTGGAGGGAGAGAGAGTCAGAGAGAGAGAGAGAGAGAGAGAGAGACAGAGGGCTTGATTTGGCTTTTCAAACACCTCACCAAACACAAGAGCCCCCTCATGTGCATGTGCGAAATGTGTCAAAAGGGACGAGGAGATGAAAGGGTCGCACAGGAGAAATTGGCAGCGGGGAAGACGAACAACCCTCGGGGGGACGTTGGGATGGACATTGTCAGGCAGCTTTAGAAGAATGGCCTGGCCGATAGACGGGGTACTACTGTCCTCTACAGACAGCTTGATTAAGGATTTGGAGGACGATAATAGGCTGGACAGGGGCCTGTGTGCTGTGCCCCCCCCCCCCCCCCGATTCGAGCTCCAGGGAAGGCCAGGCCTCTGTGAGTCAAAGCTCATTTAAATAACTCACTGCACCATCACTAACTAAGTGTGCTCACAGAGCCAAATAGGTCGAGATGACGGCTCTGAATCTGACTTCGCCCCGAAAAAGAAAAAAAAGAAACGAGGTATGGTATATAGATGTTAGGTGCAGCGATGCAGGAGACAGAATGACATGATTAGCATCTTGTTCCCGTCAACTCTCAGTATTGAGGCCAGCTGCAGCCAGGGTATTATTTTGGGAGAGACACAGAGTCTGATCTAATGCTGAGCGAGTTCAGATTTTGGTGACCAGCTCAAGGGCACAACAGCCACAAGCCACGGCTCGAAACTTGACACAAATCCAGCTGAGGGAGAAAGAGAAAAAAAAAAATCAGAGAAATGGGCACTCTCGGCCGCAATTAAATCAGCGCGGGAAAAGTGATCAGACTTGGGAACAAATCAGGCTCGGCCGGCAGTTTGTCTTTATCAAAGCTGCTGGATTGAAAGAGTAATGCCTCCGCTGGATAATAAAGCATGACATCAGCCCACTGATGTCAGGAGACATTAGTCACAACTTTGTCACAACTCATCTGCCCTCCACTATCTGTTGAATCAGTGATGCACACGTTGGCCACACTGTACATTTTGCAGGATGCGAATCAGAGAACTGGACTGAAGTGACAGACTCTGCACAAACAGCATCGTTCACCGTCATCGTTTGTGCGAGGCGTCTTTGTTTAGCCATAACTCAACCAAAGCTGCTTCCGTGAGAAAAAAATAATGAAAAAATGAAGGGAATGGAGGGATGGATTGTCTTTTTTTTTTTTCAAAGTTTGTCTCTGGAATCTCAGGCTGTGCTCTGATCCTCAAAGAGTTAAATGCTGCATGGTCAGATTTAATGTCTCTCTGATACATCATGGCAATACACTTACCAGAGTGTGTGCAGCATTTTCCCCCTGGAGGGACAACCTCCCCTCATAATGCAATCAACGATTATCCCCCCCCACACACACACACACACACACCCCCATGAGCTTGCCTATGCATCTGCACGCACGCACAGCCTCATGCACACAGACACACACACACACACACACACTTGATGAAGACGTTCGCATCATGTCCCCCCGTGCGCACAAGGAGACTGCACCGAAACAAGCGGGCGAGGATGCAAGGAGGTGAAGCGATTGATGCCTCCTTCATTCATCATGACAGAGGCAGAATGCAGAAAAGCTCGTGGAGGGCTACAGTTTCTCTGCAGGGGAGGAAGGAAGGGAGGAAGGAAGGGAAGGGAGGAAAGGAAGGGAGGAAAAGGAGAAAAAGAAAACTGCAAAAAAAAAAAAAAAGAGGGAGGGTACAGAGCAAATAGAGCCATTCCACCACACACTTACCTCTTTCACTTCAGCAGGCATTGCCAAATCTCTTCTGCTTCCCCACAAATGATGAGCGAGATGTGTCCCCCAGTGAGACGCCTGTCTCTCTCTCTCCCTCTGCCTCTGCTGGATTTCCTTTTTTTTTTTTCTTTTTTGCCTTGACTCTTCCTTTGAGCATTTGAGGCAGTTCAAACGTGAGCAGCCATCCTTCCTCCCAGCCCTCACTAACACACGTCCGCTCTCTCCCTCTCTCTCCCTCCCTCCCTCACCCTCTCTCTCTCTCTCTCTCTCTCTCTCTCTCTCTCTCTCACTCTATTTCTCTTTCTCCCACAAACACACACTAGACGCACCGTGCACACATTTGCTCAACACAGACGTCCTCTCTCACACAGACACACACGCAGACACGGGCAGGCACTGAGAGGCAATAAACGCCTCTCTCTCTCTCTCTCTCTCTCTCTCTCTCTCTCTGTCTCTCTCCCTCTCTCTCATTACTGCACTCCTCCTCTGTTCTGTGCTGCAGTTAATGTGTGCGCTATTAGCAAGGTGCTGAATCAACTGTGTGATGCCGAGCCCCGTGAATGGCTTAGGTAAGTGCGGAGCCCCTGCAATCCCCCTGTGCTCTATACCCATATTTTCTGGCAGCCTTGGCGCACAGGCAGACAACACACACATACACACACACATGCATGCACTCACACACACACACACACACACACACACACAACCATCCATTCCCCCTGTGGGCTCGCAAGCAGATGCAGCTGGAGCACAGAACAGCCCCGCACTAGTTCAGTCCTGTGTCACCCATGTGCAGCCTGATAAAGGATGGGGAAGGATGAGGAAGGTGCATAAACGCTGTATGCAGCACCAGGCAGAGAGAGAGACGCACGCCTCAGTGGCACCGGCAGCTTTTGTCCTGCCAACTGTATCAAACAAACCAAACCTCCTTTCCACCATCTATCACTGTCTCGGCCATGAGTCTCTTGTGCAACACCTGCTGGAGTCATTGTGATCGGAAGAGGCGCAGGAAATAAAGCCGAAACAAAGGAGATGTTTAAAGCAGGTATTACATCACTTCTAAGTCAGGCTGAGATCTGCTGAAGTGGTCTGAAATAATCACAAAACCTGCTGCTCCACATGACTAATAGGAAGCCCATGTCTCACTTGCCTGCTCGGCCCAGGACATCTCTTCCAATCCACTTTCCCTGAGACAGCAATAATCCAAGTAAAAAATGATCTGCTATCATCCACTGAGCAGTGCTCTCTATCAGCTGTCCTCCTCATTGATTTAAGAGCACCCCTCAATACCATTGATCTCAGAGCATTTAGAAAAATCCCCGCCTGCTTCTGCGGTATTTCTTTCACCTCGGTTTGTCTAAATTTTGCTAATGGAAGGCATTTTTTTCTTGTTCGAAGCTAACGGCCTTGCATTTTTTAAAGGTGCACTAAGTTTTTTGGGTTTCATTTTTTTGCCTAAACAAACTCAATAGATAAACTCTCTTCATTTTATGACTGCATGAATCAAATATAAACAAGCTGAGCTCAAAGGACGACATCCTTTCACACTGTTTTGCTTTGTTTATATGTGGCGGACCCTGCCACATTTCTAGCTTCAATCAGTGTTCCTGGGAGCTTATTTTCCACTGAGAACAGCTTGTTTATTCAGTTATGGGAAAAAAAAAGTTCTTATTACAACCTCATTAATATTGTAAATATTAGTTTAAATGCATTCTCCAAAGCTACATACTGCCCCTTTAAGGTTTGTTTCATTTAACCCCTCGGCTCACTTTCATTAGGGATATCTATACCTCCTTGATGATCATCCGTCAGCACAGCAGTAGCGGAAATCAGTGGCTAAAAATATAATAATAATAATAATAATAATAATAATAATAATAATAATAATAATAATAATAAAAGAGCTTTGAATTATTTGTTTCAACAGTAAAAGATAACCAATGTAAATTTCACCGGTGAATCCCTTAAAAGCTCCCCCAAAGTGAGGAGTTAACATTTGAGACGTCTTCATTCTTTGATCACTCCTTCGCGAAATCAAAGCAACATCCATGAAACAGCGTGTTTTCCCATTAAAAACGATTTACTGACACGCAAAAAAAAAACAAAAAACAGATCCATTTGTTCCCAGAAAATGACTGCTGCTGTTCACCGCTCTCTCCCACTGCTCTATCTCCGCACTCGACAAGTTCCATCAAAACGAAAATACCAGCATTAAGTGTCTTAATGGTTTTGGGTCACTGACAGACACCAGAGTGGCTCCATCACAATTGGTATCTTTTTTTTTTTTTTTTGCTCGATGTTACGATGGAGGATTTTTTAAAAAAAATGTTTTATTATCACTGAAATCAATTTAGAAAACAGAATATCCAGCAGAGCTACAGGACAAACATTCATAATTCCCTCCAGTGCAGACACAAAGCAGTATTTTTTATCTTAGAGAGACGAGACTCTCGACAAGAAGTCTTTCCATTCGAGCTTTTATCTGCAATACTGACTCTTTAGAAATATATTAAAAACTGCACGTCTGTCATGAATAAAAGCGCTACTGTGAGCCAGATAGCAGATGACACAGAACATTTTGAATTGGACAAGAAATCATATTTTTTTTAAAAAGCACACAAGCCTCTCGTCAGCACTCCTGCTATTAAAGGTCCAGTGTGTAGGACTGAGGAGGCTCTGCTGGCAGACACGGAATATAATATTCCAAATCAAGTTTATATCAGTATATAATCTCCAGAAAGGAAGAATCGTTGCGTTTCCATTACCTGTGAATGAGCCCTCTATATCTGAGTACTCCAACACGAACTTCACTGTGTTGCATCTCCATGTTTCTATAGTAACCAAGAACAGGACAAACCAAACGCTGGCTCTGGTTTTTCACATTTTTAGCTGCCGCCATAGGGGAGGGTGAAACACGGGGTCCTCAGCTGGTTGCATTCCGAAACCTCACTACACGTCTACATGCCACTTAATCCTACACACTCTTTATCAAAACAAAACAGACGATGCTTGCAGAAGGTTTGTGTTGGAGCGGGTAAAAGGTGGCATACGGGTGCATCAGGGTGGCGTGCAAAGCCAAGACCTTCTGGAGAAACAAACACTCGGAGTCTCTGCAGATTCTGCTCTGATATGCAGCTGTTCACAGACGGGTGGGGAACTATATGATTGCTTTATAACTCCAAGGATTAAAATATGGATTTATCATTACGCATATGAAAACATTCAACTTTCAGCTCTTGGTCTTATAAGCTATTCGTATGAATTAACCTCATACGTCTCTTCCATTCAGAAGTTTGGAATCACCAGCGACAAAAGTTTGATTCGGCACAGTTGGGTGGCTAAGAGGGCTATTCTTTATTCATAAATGGACTTTCATGCTTTAAGGGTGGAGAAAGAAAGAGACAGTGATGTTTTGTAGGTGGGTAACAAAACGCTGTGCAGTGGTTGAACTAGACTGATAACAGCAAGGACGGAAAGAGACAAAGATCCCTCTGAGCAGCAGTTCAATAAGAATATCAAACTATCAAAAAACTGGAAACTGGAAGCTCAGCATCAAAATCTGTGTTGATTTAAAAAGGAATAGCGCACAATATGGCCTATAACAGATGGAATTTACAGGCAAATATTCTTATGACTTCACAATATAGACATATTGATATTAAGAGACATATTTGAATATAGAATAGAAATATTAGGTTAGCACTACTGGAACATCAGCTGAACATAGAGGTAATTAAGAACTAGCCACTCATCAGAATTCATCCTCAAAACCAGCAGAGGGCAGCATATCACTGCAGTAACTACTAACTGCTGCTATTTGTAGCTGCTGTTAGCTAGTTAGCACAATTAGCAGTGCAGTAAGCAGTTATGTCTTGAATCACTTCAACCTTTCTGGGCTGGAAAGAAAGAAAAAATTACCATGCTTGATGGAAAAAAAAACAGTTACAGTGACAGCAACTAATCACTAATCAACTAATTACTCTTCTGTTGATGCTAAAACAATTCCAACTGTAAATGAATGTAAACATTTTTATCTTTGTCAAACTAGGGATTTATGAAAGAATAATACATATGAAAACGTGAATGGATCAGGTGATTCCAAACCGATGAACAAGTAGTGTATATTGCCAGCCTCACAGCTTTGTTGTCCATCAAAACAAAGCAAAAAGTGAAGTTAAAAATTAAACACAAACCCACACAGGTCAGTGTGAGAGAGCGGAGGATGACACCTTAGTGCGCCAGCTGAAAATGCCACTCGTGATGGATGAGACCTTTCCTACACTAAAAATAAATTAAACTGGATTTATTGACATTTCCCCGGGGGTGTAAATCTTCAGAAATTACTTTGACTTTATTGCACTTAATGCTGGAAAATATCATCTCTACAGATCTGTGAGCCAAAATTTATATTTCATCCATTACGAGCCTCTTTCCTCCCCTTGACCTGCTCAACTTCACTCGCAACAGATTACGCACACGGGCACGTTGCACAAGACCAAAACCACTGCTTTTTGCTTCAAGGACTTCCTTCTGCATCATCTCCGCGGGGTGAATAAGAGAAATGGCTTCATTGTTGGAACAAGCGCGGGAGCTGCTGTGACACGAACAGTGTGTATACACCTGATGCATACACATCTTCCTGTGTGTCGGCACACGTCGCCTGCAGGTTGCCTGCCTACTTGCTTTCACTGAATCGCTCGTAACTTGTAGGTATTATTGGAGCCCATGGGGAAAAGATTCAGACTAACATATGTTTGTTTGCGTGTGTCCTGTGGTAACTTCGGGGCTTGAATTCAATGAGTTCAACATTCAGTGACATTGTACCTGTCACACCAGAATCGTACATATTTGTTCACCTGCGTAGACATCTGCTGAATGGAGTCGCAGCCACAAGAATCCCGTTCTCATCAGCTGTCTAGTCGGACGAAATGTACCAGAGCAAGGAAAGGACTCATCACAGGCTTTATATACACCGAGATTATTGAACTCTCACCATACTCACACAGTGGCCATTTTTCTCTGGCATCACGCTCAGGGTGCTTAAATGTCAAAACGCTGTGGTCCAGATTGCAAGTCTTAGGAACGTCCCGATCGATCAGCAGCTGAAAAGATGACGGATAGCGAAATGTTAGAAGGGCATCGGGCTGTATATCCATGTAAAACAATGTATTTGTTAAATCCCTTAGCTACCGTTAGCATTCAACCACTTCCTAGCTAACAATACTGATTGCTTACAAATATTTGCACATGATGTGCGTTCTCATTTTAGAGTTACTTAGTTCTTACCGTATCGAAGCATCAAGCAATGACATTAACTACCAAGGAGCTGATGTCGACGTTAGCTGTTGCCGAAGCTCGTGAACCACCTTCTCAGTTGCCAATCAATCAGGAAACAATAAAATGAAAGCCACAAATTAACTGCAAAACGACTACGATTCTTGAGCATGTTTATTTACTGTAGGCCAGGAGGTGAAACACACTGGGTGTAGTCAAACAGTAATATTAGCTAGGAAGATGCTGAATGCTAATGTTAGCTAATGGACTATGAAACACGTTGTCTTACCTACATCCGTGCAGATTTCACCGTCCATCATCTTTTCCACTGCTGATCAACAAGTGAGTGGTGAAGTGAGAACTACTTTTCAGATTTCCTTTGCAACTTGCAAACCTGAACAGAGCAGCATAGCATTATCCCAGACATTTTTGCGTGCATGCCTTGTGTGTATTTGGCACATGGACGGAGTGGATGTGCACACAGCCTTAACAGTTCCTGTAAACTTAATCAAAAGTTGTAGTCGGCGGACGCGTATTGTTCCCTGTCCTTGCTCTCTCTTCCTCCTCTTCCCATTCATCTCTCCCTCCCCTTAACTTGAGCAAGGTGCTGTTCAAACACAGCTACACAGAGATTCTCAAAGAAACTGAACTGTCAGGTTATTGCTTTGTTAGTCTCCATGCGCCTAATGTACAAAGAAAGGTCCCTAAGAAAAATAAAACACAGGAAATAGACGTTTTGAATCAAGCTTAACATTTGTCACAGATTAAATGTACTTTTGTTTACTTGCTGACTGCACGAGGTGGGAGTCAGACATTTTCTCCCTAAACTCAGCAGCTCACACTACAACAACACTGTCTCTTTAAGACCCCAGTCTGTTCTGATTGGTCAGCTCTCACAGGCCTGCACAGGCACCGCCCCTCAACGTTTCCACAGCCCAAAAAGCCATAGACATGATATACGTAGACGCCTCATGGCGTGCTGGAATGTAATCCTGCGTCGACGCCATCTTGGTTGGGTCTCCTCACTGTAGGCTAGCACCAGAGTCAATTGGAATCAACGGAGAGTGAGCAACTATGACCATATTTTGTGCAGTTTATGGTTGCAATAACCAGCGCAGTATTGTTACCAGATCGCGGGGGATTACCTTTCACAAGTAAGATTTTTTTTTAATAGAATTTTTGTGACAGCGCCCTGTATCATAACTAAATCTCTGCCATTTGTAACCGTGTGAAAATCCAGTAAAAATTCGGGAGGTTATGATTATTGTAGTTGGGGATACACCTTCCTCAGTAGAAATGAATGCAGGGGGGTCGCATTGGAGACCCATCCAAGATGGCGGCCGCACTGATACATCAGTTCCAATAGGCAGCGTCAGTCTATGAGGCGTCTACGTATATTATGTCTATGCAAAAAGCATTGCACCCTTAGATCGCCATTATAAAACAGACGTCTGTAAAACTGCTGACAGGACACCAAGAACTACAAACAAGTCGATTATGACTCTCTCTATCATGCATTTTTGATCCAGGTCCAGATTTGTAAAACTTTTAACAAGCTGATAAAAGCGATGTGACATCAGTACAGTGTAAAGTCTATGGGCCAAGTGGGAACTCACGGGCAGGGGCCAGGATGGGAAACTCCATGGCATTTATTCAATGGGCCACATAACCAGGGAGTAAACATGGAAGCCAGAAACCATTTTTGCTCTTAGCACTAGGTGAGCAATTCTCGTTTGTTCATTTCCATCTGGTATCCACTTCCTCTTTATAAATCTATGCATGTGTTCTGGTGTTTTGCGGTGACTGACGTTGTGAATTTGTGACATCACAACCTGACAGGAAGTCCCGACGGCTCATTTAAAGGCACCGTTTCTGAACAGAGGCTGTGTGCATTTCTCAGTGGATTCAGCGTTTTGATACTTACACAGCAGTTATGTAGGACCGAGAACTGCTTTATAGTCAAACAACTAACAGAGTCGCTTTATTGTGATGCCTGAAAGATTTCAAACGTAAAAGATTTGTCTTTTTCCAATCAGGGCATGAAGACAAACCAGTGCTGTGAATTCCCAAAAAAAGATGAAGAGACATTTGTCCACTTAATTCTGCACAAACACACAACTTGCAAGCTTTCTTTGTAAAATCTGCAGCCCTGTAATCTTAGGCACATATTGTGCATTAAGTATTCATACGGTTGCAACGTCCCGGGCTGGCGACTACTTTAAATGTTATCACCTCGGAAAAAAATGCATTAATGGGATCCATGGCAGCAAATACCTTCATGCTCTGTGTGAGGACTTTCTGCTTGGGGATTAAAATGTTTCACCCCCAAGAAGTGCTTTTTTTTTCAACTTGAGGACCTCTATTGTACCACAAAATGTTTTCATTAGGTCAGTCTTCGACACTCTGTGATTTATTCTCTGCTTCTGTTGTCTAACCTGATAGTATGCACACACACACACACACACATACACACAAAGGAAACAGCAACAATACACCCTGTTCTGCTGTGTGTATCGGCAAATTTGAAAAGTGCAAAACAGGCACACATTTCGGCAACCGCACCACCACAGTTTTATGTGTAAATGTTGTTTTGTCGTAGGGATGATGAAGCTCTTTGTCATCACCACAGTAACTGGATTGTAAATTGCCTCTACCGTGGGACAGAGATGAATGTAATTATTGCTGCCTATTATCCATACACACTGGGAAAAAAACAAACAAAAAAAACAGCAGAGGAACGGCGCAGTGTAAAACAGAGGATCTGACAACGAGAGCCCACATAGAGAAAATGCATATTACATTATGGTGTGTGTAGTAGTGCGCTAATTGCGACGAAATGCCCACACAGTCTTTGTTGCTCAGCGGGGCATTTCACATCCTTTTCCTGTGGACTGTGCCACACAGAGGCACAGTCAGTGCAGATTTCTGTCCTAATTAAACCCCCGCACTGCCCACCTCTGCTCTGTTCGGGCTGGCATGTGCAGCCGAGGCTAATTCAATTTAACGCAGAGTCAAAACGTCTGTGAGGACTTTGCAAAAAAAAAAAAAGAAAAGAAAAGAAAAGAAAAGAAAGAAGATAGCAAATACGTGCCAGCAGCCACTGCTAATGTCGCTTCAGATGGCGCCGTGGCACGGAGCGCATAATAACACTGGAAATACCAGAAAAGGTCAGCAATTTGGCTGCAGGGGAGAAAGGTCACCTTTGATTTTCATATTCAAATATCCACTGAGGATCTAAACATTTAAGTTAAGCACAGACAAACTGCCCTATTTGCAGAGGGCGGACATGGAATCTGTGCAGATTTCTGCTGCTTCTGGAAATAATCCAGTCAGGCTGAGAGTTTGCCGCCAGACTATGAATGCCGAAGCAACACCTGACGTCCTGACTCTCACATCGACTTACTGCTGCAGCCCCTTGGCGAGCTGTGGGAACAGCAGTAGCTGCCAGTCAGGGATCACCCGTATAGAAAGCAACGTCCCCTGAAGCAGCACTACAATGCATACCCTTCCCTGCGATTTGATAAATAATGTAAATATTATAAAATATGCCCCCCTCCGAGGGAGAAAGCAAGCCGGGGTGCTATCAATCCAACTCCTCTTTGTCAAGTGTCACTGCAGCAAGTGCTTAATCACACCAGGAGAGAGCCCGGAGAGGAAATGAAATGCATCAGTGCCACTGCAGCTGAAAATGACAATCAGCCAGTTCAGCGATGCCTCTGATGATCAGGCATATCAATGAGCTGAGAGAAAGAGACTGGGAGAGACTGAGAGACAGAGAGAGAGAGAGAGAGAGAGAGAGAGAGAGAGAGAGAGAGAGAGAGAGAGAGAGAGAGATACACCCGCTGCTACAGAGAGAGAGAGAGAGAGAGAGAGAGAGAGAGAGAGAGAGATACACCCGCTGCTACAGAGAGAGAGAGAGAGAGAGAGAGTCAGCCGCACAAATGTAGGTCAGTCTGCAGCCTCTCTAGAAGTATCATCAAAGATTTAGGTGACTCGGGGATTGATATGAGAATGAAATGAACTCGTGTCAAGAGGTTATCGCAAGTCCATATTCCTCAAATGAATGCCTCGCAATTATTTGCTCTCTCTGGTTTTTTTTTGTTTTTTTTTTTATTGCTCTGTTTGTCACAATTTCATGCGTCTAGAGGCACAAAGAACCATGGCAACGCAGAGCAGTATGTGATCCAGAGGCAGAAAAAAAACTGAATGTGATTAAACTGTTGAACAGCAATCACTGGTTACTACACTGTTGCTATAATCGATGTTTGACTCGTTTTTTTCTGGAGGTCACCACCCTTTCAATGGTCCTGACCGAGGATTTATGTGATCAGAATGGTGTAATCATTAAGTACTTGTGAATGAATATACACAAATTAGTTTTAGGTGGCAATCAAGGCCAAGGTTTAGTATTTTACTTGATATTTTTATGTAATGTCAAAGGTGGATTTAAAGGGTCAGTTCACCCAAGCTGAACTTAATTTACCACAGTAGTATCTTAACATGCTAATAGAGATACTGGCCAGTGTTTTGTCTGACTGTCCTCAGTTCACATTTCTTCAACTTACTTTAACTCTCCATCACAGCAAGGAAACGATGTTCCTCAAAATTCAAAGTGAGAAATTTTGCACTTTGTTGAACTCAGAATAATAAAAATCTTGTATAAGCTTGGGCTATAATTCTTTTTTGCACCGAATGACTTTTTTTGTATTTCACACTTTTAAAGTCCAACTGAAAGGATTTTTTGTTTTGTTTTGTTTTGTTTTGTTTTGTTTTGTAAAAAAAATAAATAAAACCACTTGTGTCCTCAGCATGCCACTCTTTACTTCTCTACTCCCATCAGCACCCATACAGAGTTAAGGATACGTAAAGACAACACCCACCCCAGCCACAGTCTGTTCACCCTGTCATCTGGCAAAAGATTCTTCTCAACTCGTCCCCAACACTCCATCAAATAAAATAGTTTGTTTTGGGGTTATTTTGTTTCTTTTACTGTGAGGTAGCCAAAAAGTACTCAAACTCAATTTCATTTTGCAACCCCGGCGCTGTTAAATGATAAATAATTGACCTTGTAACTTTGTTACCTTGTAACTTTGAATACAATAAAAACACGTTTTATAATCTCCATTTCCTCTTCACTGAATTACAGCTCACTCTCTCAGCTGGCTGAGCTCTGCCTGCGAGCCACAGTAACATTAACCAGCGGCAGTGTAGTTTTCTCCTCAGCTGACAGGGTAACAGAGTGTTCGTGAGCGGAGATAAAGCGCTGCTTTTTGGTGTCTCCTGTAGGAGTTGCCCGGAGAAAATTTCATATAGTTGTCCCCCCCCCCCCCCCGCAAAGTGGATATTAGATTTTGGCCTGAGTAAGGCAATAACCTGGCACCTGCTCCACAAGATCTGTCAACGCTGAACAACAGCATCAGCCTCCCTGAACAAGTCTCAAGTCATCAGTTAAGGAGCGATAAAGGAGCATTTCTACTATTTCCCCCGAAGAAATTTTCAAACCATACGTTAAATTATAAACTTTGCTTGAGTTATGCGATTTCACTGGGCTGCTACAGTATCGTACCTCCAGCTTGAGACTTATGTGAGACAGGAGTAGAATACGTGTTTCTTTTAAGACATATTTGTTACGGGGACACACTGTGAAAAATAGCATGATGTAAGACGGAGGGCTTCTCAGACACCACAGTCTGCACAGAACGCTTGTGATCTGCGCCGCTAAGTCAATGACTTGCAATCCCTCTTTTTTTGCACAGCAGCCTTGTCATTACCGTCATTACCATTTAACCCCTGGCTACAGAAAGTGGGATTGGTGGGAGGGGGGAGGAGGAGGAGGGGGGGGAAGCAAAACAGCAGGAAAACAACAAGGAAGAGAGTGAGGGAGAGAGAGCGAGCAGAGCAAACAGATGTATTTCTTGACACACAGTCATTTTTCTACAATATTTGTCAAGCAGCAGACAGAAATATGGACGTGAACACTGAATCGCAACGGGTTTGATTGTGCTCTACATCAAATAGGAGAGTCATTTCAAAGTGAAGACCAAATCGTGTGAACATTTCTGAACCATTACCTCCCTGAGACAAACAAGAAACCACTTTACCATTGCAGGAGAATTATAAAGATTTTAGGGCCTGAAAAATACACGTAACGAAACATTTAAATGCGAAGGGGAGCATGACGCGTTCTTTTCGACGTTGCAGCACAGTGATGCCTTTTAGTGTAATTGATTTTTGTTACCTCTGCCGCAGAGGTTGTGTTTTCACCTCTGCCCGCCGGTTGTTTGGTTGGTTTGTGAGCAGGATTATGCAAAATCTGCACAACAGATTTCCATGAAACTTGGGTGGACGACGGGTCTCGGCCCAGAATAGATCCCATTAACTTTTGGTGCAGACTTCACGCCTTCTCCGGGACTTCTCCGTGAATAATGCATGCATCCTGATGAAAAACTCATATCTTCGAGTTCGGACAATTTGATGGCGATCGAAATAAATCAAATAAATTAAAATGTTTTATTTGATATTGGATTAGGCTGTTGGGCCTTGGCGGAGGTATACACTCTAATAAGTGCATTTCTATTTCAGAGACACAGACATTCAAAATTGTCTGTCTTACTTATATTTGTATGTTTTTCACCTATGGTTGAAATGGTATAGGCCCCCGATATCTACTTTTTAAAGTGCTTAGACGAGTGTATCCAGACCCTCTTTGTAAAGCTCTCTGCCCATAAAAAAACGTCCTGATCACACTAAATAAACGGCTAAATCTCTTCTTCCTTATCTTCTTTTCAGTCTGAGAACAACAAAACTGTCAATCACAGCTAACATCTGGTAAGAAGTGGGACGGATGCAGCCCAAATTATCATAAACACAACAGCAGCGAGTCTGAGGCTAGAGCGACTTTTAAAATGATCGATTACAGAAAAGGTCTGAGGTGACGGAAGAGCTCTTTACAGCCGCTTTACAGCCACACATCAGTGGGCTGGCTGAGGTCATCATTTTGCAGCTAAAACACTAAGGTTATATCCACTTTGGAAACCATTTTGGAAAAGCTGAATTTTTGGTCAAGAAAAGCACTGTTTCAGTGTGGACGGAGGGCCGAAGCAGACGAATATTCAAACTTAAATTCGAGTAACTTCATGCAGACAGCCTCGCACACCAAGACGGTGTTTGAGGATTTATCAGCCACGAAGACGCTTTTGGTAAACAGGGAAAAGTAGAAATAATAGAACAACATTTAAAAAGGTTTGTTTAGCTCAGTGCTGCTGATTCTTGATGAGAGGATAGCACTGACTGAGCCGAACCGCGGCTCGTTCACGTCCCTCTCTGGTTCTCGAGAAGCTTTCAAGGCCCCGACATTGTCCTCATCTTTCCACTTTGAGCTCCTTTCCTGTCGTTTCCACAATGCACGAAAAGACTGAAATCCAATTTGCCATCTTGTTTGGAATTTTTGGCAAGAAATATGACTGCCGAACAAAGTTGTTTACACCTGACTTACTGCTGGCACACTTACTTACTGAGAGGTTTCTTTGTTTTATACCCCACATCTTTTTTTTTTTTTTTTTTTGTAGTCAGGTCTTTAACTCGGCCTGTGAGAGCGAGGTGTTTTGTTGCCGCTGTTTCGTGAGAGATCTGTCAGTTGTTCAGCTGCGTTGTAAATCCACGCCAGCAGTTTTAAATCAGTCGAGGCTTTCGTGCCTCTGTGTTGTCATATCTGCACTTCCACCCGCTGCGAGGTCAAGCGCAACAGTAACTCACATGAATAGCACCGACCTCAAAGTGTCAAGTCTCGTCATTTATTGCCCAAACAAACCAAAAAATAAATAAATAAAAGATTGTCGATCACGGCTCAGGGTGATAAAAGTCCATGTTATTAGGAATATTCTTGTCACAAAGACTCCGAAAGATTTACGAGCTTGTCTTGAGACTGAAAGACGTCAAGAAGAACTTTTTTTCTGTCCTTAAAGACTTTTAAAGCTGTCAGAAAAGGCAACACTCGTCAGTGAATTTCTCATCTGACCTCTGAAGTTCGAAAACGACCTCACACAGACGCTCTTTATCTGTGAAAATTACATTTAAAAAAGAAAAAAAAAAGCCAAAACAAGATTTTGGCCTTGTAAGGTTTTTCAGTCATTCTTGATTTTTCTTATTATTTTGATGAACAATCGAACATTTTGGAATATAGTGCACACTCCGGAGCCCTCTCGGGTCGTTCATATTATTTGTAGCACTCTACATCAAAAGCGTGCTGCTTTCTGCCATTTGTTTTACACACGGCAGCGTCATCTGCTGGAGCTGACTGACTACTGACATCACCTCCAGAAAATGTTCACTAGAGGGTGCAGTACACATACTTAGTGGAGAAACTGGCAATAACTCTTCCCACCACAGTGTTATATTTCATCATTCATGCCATCATTTCAGCAGTCCTATCATGATTGCCACACCATTTTATGAACTGAGTGGTTTTAATGGGGAAAAACTGCATCTAATCCAATGAAATGTTATCTGCTCTGAGACACGAGCTGGAATTATCTTGCGGTTTGGTAAAAAAGGATGTAGCACAAGTATAATAGCTTTCAACAGTCAAATGCAATTTTTCTCTTGTTGCTTAGATACCACAGGTGATTCAAATATGTGAAGGCTCATTCACAACTTCATTATATTTGTGTGCAGCCCTGTGAATGTGCTTCCCCAGACCATATTCACACAGCCGGCCTTTGTCCTGGGATTATGTCAAGCAGCTGTGCTCCAGGTGTCATGTACAGGTAGGGAATTCGGACAAACTGTTATCAATTTCACACTTGCCAACTGGCCAGAAAGTAAAAATGATGATGGGTAGTGACAATCTGGAGGGACACTCGGCTGTAATTCCACGTAGAACCACATTTTTGATAACAAGTACGTGGTTTTATCTTGAAATACGGCCCTGTGCTTCTCTGGATTTTCGCTTCACATTGTTATTTCAGTTGCCGATCGATCAGAAAGTGGTGAAATGACAGCAGTTTGTCAGACTTCCCTCGTTTGTATATCTTGAAACCTGGATCTAAAAATCGGAGCTTCCCACACCAAGTATGACGTAGGAGGAATATGGCCGCTGTGGGAATGTGGTCTACAGAAAGCCGTTCCCCACGAGAGAATGTAAAGCAGAAAATGAAAATTACAAAATAACTTTATTCATATAAACAACTACAAAATTCTATTAAATGGGGTGTTTTGCAGCGGGAGACAAATTAGATGAGGTGGTGTTACATTGTTTCACAAAAGCAATATCAAAACACATACAAACAGATAGTAAGTTAATCTGTGTTCTTCACAAAGCCCTTCTTTGACTGAGTTTAAAGAGCTCGCTCTGTTTCGTGAGAGGAGGCACAGCTGTCCTGAGATTCACCTTTTTTTATTTTTTATTTTTCATTTTGGTCAATACTAAACGTGACTTCGTAAAAATATTTTCTAAGTTTATCACTCAGTGTGTGTTTGTTACTCACACGCCCTCCCACACAGGAGAGTCCCAAATGGCCTCTTATTTACAAAGTATTTTCAGAGCTGTGAAGACTGAGACTAACACTGCATAGATGATTCATTCACACCATCAGGAACATGGAGTAATTTTATTTCTTCTTTTCTTTTTTTTTTTCATTTCAGGGCTCCCAGGGTGACTGAGTCCTTCCCCTCGGAGGAGTATGTGAGCGAGGATCGTTTCGCGGTGGCATAGGAGGCGTACGAAGGGGCAGAGGAGGTGGAGGAGGATGTTAAACGGGGCAGGGTGGATGTAGAGGAAGGGAGGGGCTGAGTCTGTCTGTCAGTATTGCAGTAAGCCGGAGAGGAAGACCTGCCCTTGCTTTGGAGGCTGCTGCTGCTGCTGCTCTGCAGAGGGGAGCTGGACGTCTTCGGGCCTCGGGTCAGCGACGACGTGGAGGAGCTGGAGAGAGGCGAGGTCCTCATGCCATAACCGAGGATGCCTGTGCTCATGAGGAACTCCCTGGAGCCGTAGGCCGGGGGAGTCGGTCCGCGGGAGCCCGGCGGTCGGATGTTTTCTGGCGGTAGGCTCCTCCTGCAGGGGATGTCATAGATCCCCACATCCGGGCCGTAGAGTGCCTGGGATCTGGCCTGGAGGCGCAGCATCCTCTCCCTCTCCTCCATCTCCCGTCTTTCGTGGATAGACGCCATGATGGTTTTTGAGAAGTTGTCGTAGCGCGCGGCAGCAGACTTCGGAGGTGTCAAGCCCTGCGGGCCCAGATCACGGAGACTGTCTCGGAGGCTCTGAGACGTCATGTCTCGCATCACCAGGCCCGGAGGGGTGAGGTCTCGTGATGTCACGCTTTGGGATGCGAGGTCTCTTGCCATCAGCCCTTGAAAAGACGGAGAGGGGTCTCTTTGGATGAAACCTTGGAAGGAAGGTGAGGGATCCCTTGAGGTGAGACCCTGCAACGGTGAGGAGTCTCGAGGCTGAGGAGACTGTCTGGCAACCCCCATGAACACGGGACTGTAGGCATGAGGAGGGGGCCGCTGCAGCACAGTCCCATCTGCACCCACAGTCATGTAGTGAGGGTGGTAGCCGACTGGAGGAGCCCCTCTCTGAGCCAGGTACTGAGGATCTGCAGGGTTAACGACGTTATCATAGGAGAGGTTGCCGCTGCTGCCGTGGTTGGCCAGCAGGCTGGAAGAGTTGATGATGCCCGGCGGAGGATTGGATCCCAAAGTGTCACCATGCATGGCAGGCAGGTGGGATTTGCTGCCGTGGCGACTGCCGTGTTTGAGAGTGAGAGAGCGGGAGTTGAGCGTCAGGGAGTTGAGATGCAGCGAGCTGGACGTGCTGTTGGTCTGGACAGGCAGGCCGGCCTGCTGGCTGCCTCTCGCCGGGCTTCCTCTCGGCTCAGAGCGGCGGTCGGGACTTCTGTTGTTCCCTTGCTGCTCTGACGTCCTCAGCAACTAAACAACAGAGCAAAAAGGCGTGTCAGACGAGGACCTGGACGTTGAGGATACCTACGATACAGCAAATTAACGTCAGACTGAGAAGCACCTGCTCTGGAGGAATGGGTGACGATCCTCTGGATATGGCTTCCAGGACGGGCCGTAGCTGCGGCACAGTGGGGATGGATACAGGGATGATGGATTTGGTGTGGTGTCCCATCTCTGGAATAATAAAACGCTTTGTGATTAATTGCAGTGTACTGGAATCCCACTGAAAAATCCACAGACAGGGCTCAGCAATGGCCCTTGCTTAAAGGGGCTCTGTGGAACTTTGGGCTGTTTATAAACCATCGTTAGCCACTGTTGCTCTCTGTTAGCAGAGCAGAGAGGCACCGAGACGAGACATTGGAGAACTTGCACAAAGTCACATCATTTGGACTGTCTCTGAAAATCCAACCAGAGTCCTCCACGAAAGCAATCCACAGTCCAGCAGCGTTAAATAACTTCAACAAATCAATCCACTGGCTTGTAGAAACAACCGAGAGATGCGGGGAAGGCCTCATTTTTCAAGGCACATTACAATCCGGCCACGTATGGCAAATAAAAAACTGATTTATACGTGTTAATTACTGCTAATTGTCACACAGAGCCCCTTTAAATAAGGCTGACAACAGTATAAAAACCAACACTGAGTTAATTTGCCTTTCAATACTATATGACTTTATGAGTTTGTTGCTGTATCAGGTAATGAAAGTGTAAATGTCTACGGTACCGTCCAGGGCAGAGGCGTGACTTTTCAGCAGGCCGTGGTCTGGTTTTGGTGGCAGCGGTGGAGGAGTTTTCCCCTGTTTGATGTCTGACAGCTCGACAGCTCCGGCTGAGGTTCGCTGGCAGGAGAAAAAAAAAGAAAAAAAAACAGTAAAACATGAGAGATCTGATCCCTTGACAAATGAGGTAACAATCCTTAGATGATATGCGGGAAAATATTTGACCGTGAGTGGTTTGACTTTGGCGTGTGATGTGCTCGCGCATACTCTGTTCTGGAGATCGTGACTCTGTATCCCGTTGTCCCTGACTTTCGCTGGCATCTGCCTGTCAATCTCCGGTCTCAGGAACGGAGGCTGAATATGGATGACTGATTTCTTGCAGGGCCTCGCTGTGTACCTGGTGTCGCATGACAAACAAGGTGACAGACAGTGAATTATCAGCATGCGTCCTGAAAATAAATAGCGAACGGAGACACCAGGATGTCAACCATCGTCTTCATAGCCACTTGTCCATCACAAGGGAGCCATGCCCCACAGTGTACCCTGCTATATCGTCTATCTAACTCTAAATGGGACCATAATTTACTAAACAACATCATGTTGCATTGAAGAAGACTTGAAAATTTAGCCCACAAACTCATGAGGAACGCAGGTTTACTGAGATAATAAATCAAGTTAGAAGCAGGCTAATTTTCTCATAGGCTTACATTCAACCAGGCTTTAGTGGAGTAGCCCCCTTGCTGGCCATTACAAAGAATGCAGGTTTAAAGAATTTCCTCATTATGTTCAATTTTCAGGCCCAGGAGCTCCGTCCACAATTCATACTGTCAGTGAAAAACTAAAGACTGAGTTGAAAAATGACTCTTACCCTGGTGAGATGGGGCTGCAGACCAGATACTCCAGGTTGTTGCAACAACCACGTGTGAAAGGATTTACTCCTCCTTGAAACTTCCCGGTTACCTGTGGGATCACAGAGAGAGAGGAGAACATGCGTATTGTTTTTTATTTCAGTTGTAAATCAATCATGTTATAGAGACATTTTCCTGATAGATAAACTGACTTGTTCATTGGTGGTGCGTCCTCTGGACACCAGGTACAGGTGGAATCCTGTGAGGCCCAGGACCGGGATGAGAAACAGCCCTGATATACTGATCACTACCAAACTGCACGTATTTGTTAAGGAATACTGTTTCATGTTTGTCTCAATTACACATTTTAAACACAACCTCAACTCTAAAAAAGATGGGATGCCCCTGTAGTCTTATCCTTTATTCAATCTTGTGTCTCACAAAGTGGCAAACATCGCCCCATCTTTGCTTGTTGATGACCATCACCTGTTACCATTGGACCTGTTTACCTGTGGACCTCTGGCCTCAAATTCTGAATAGGTGAAGTTGATGAAAGAATGATACATATGTTCCTTTAGTGCTGTTTTCAGTTGAGCGTACGTCAAAAGAATACGCGAACTGCCACATTCAGCTGAACAACTTCACAACCTGTTCTGGAATCAGGGTCGTACATCTACACGGGTAAATAAACAGAGGACATCCACACACATCGAGTTTCCGTAAAGATACGTGACGGTGCAGTGCAGCTTCCACAGTTCGTCCATGTGGTGCAGGACGTATATGAGGCCGAAGGTGAAGACGCCGATCATGTGGAACGTCAGTGACACCAGGAACAGAAAGAAGTAGCGGTAGTTCCGCCGCCCGATGCAGTTGTTCACCCAGGGGCAGTGGTGGTCAAAGTCCTGAGAAGAGAGCGTGGGGGGGGGGCGAATCAAATGTAAAGGAAAAAAAGAAGGAAAATCAAAGAGTTTATATTGAATAATCTGCAGCTGTGGAAACCGAGCATTCACAGAAAAACCTGTGGAGCATCCACTGTGGTTTCTGAATACACTTTGTTTAATATAGGAGGTCTGAACCCTTTTTCAGATTGCATTTCTGCTGAGACTACAAGGGATCTGAGAAAAGGATTAACCTGATTAATGAGATCTCTCCCTCCATCACACCCCGTCCATCATTCCCTCTGCAGAAATCCCCCTTTATTGACTTTTCCCCCCCAACACTCGCTGCCACACTCGCTCGTAAGCGCTACTCACTTCTCTTCCCCTTATCTGTCCATCCATGCTTTCAATCTTCTAACCCTTACCACTTAGTTTCCAGATTTAAAATGCTCAAACCACATTAGTTTACCCTACAGCGTCAATGCCGACACCATCCCTTGTCCCGCCTTCAAATCTGCCCGCGCACTAACCTCTACGCAGTGGTCGCAGACGCTGCAGTGCGAGCAGCGCGGAGGTCTGTAGAAGTGACACGACGCGCACCACTTCATCCGCACCTGGACGCCCTTCACGTCCACGTTCTTGTACAGCGGAGCGCGGAACTCGTCATCCTTGTCCTCATCCTCGTTTGCTGGAAAACAATGCGGCAAGCTGTTGAGATGTATGCATACTTTCGTGTTCCCTACTGTAAGCATTACAACACATCACTTTCATTACCAACCAATTGGCAGCACTCCAGCATCCATGAAGGTTGCCATGGTGAAGTTGGCCAGCACAAAAAGGAAGAGGACGGCGCAACATGGTGGCACAGCAGGGCAGATGGTCACAGCCAGCCACGGGCATCTGAATATACAAACACAGGAGAAGGGGAAAAAAAAAAAAAAAAAACACTGCTTACTGTACTTGTAGTTGAATCCATGTTTCGGAGCCCCGGCAAGTATCCATCCTTCATAGGTTAAGGATAACACAAATCAGGGCTACAACAAAGATAATCTTCATCCCATTTATTCTGGTGGGAGCAGTGGATCCCAAAAAGTAATTGTTTACAGTGAAAGATAAGCATGTATTAGTGTTCGTTCACCAGTGCTCACAACAAGGGATTAAAATGACGGGGTACCCTGCAGCTAAGGCAAGACACGTACTGCATCTGTGTTACATGCTGAAGCAGGAGAGGGGCCACGGCTAACGATCGTTTCCATCACAGATTCATATCTTTTCAATTAACCGCTCTGTCTTTAAAAGAGAGCGGAAGGGGCTCTTCACGAGTGCACTGATCCCGACGGGATGTCAAATTGCTCGTTTTTAAAAAGCTGCGCTGAATATGAGACGCGCGAAACATGAAAATCCCTACAGTTCAGAAGCTCGACCCTTCACAAGTTTTTACTTGATGCATGAATGAAGCAATTATTCGGCGACTGAAAACATGGATGACCGGTTTTCAACTTCACATTCTGTTCAAATAAGATCCTTGAAGATATCCTCAATTCTGTCGAAAGTGCAAAAAGAGTCTGCTGAAACCTGGTGGTTTAGAGATCTAGGGGTCACATTACTGTGGTGTTCTGAAAAAAAAAAAAAAAAAAAAAACCTTTAGGGTTTTCGGCTGTTGGCCAGACAAATTATATCGTAAGATGTCACCGTGGATGAATCGATAATGAAAGTAACTTTCAGCTGCAGCCGATCGTCTTCACGGTGCACGACGATTACTATACAAAACAACTACTGTAATTGCACTGACCCATGATGGGCAATCAAACTGTGTTTTGAATCATATCAACTGATTGAAAATCTGTAAACTACAAGTGCATCTACACTGTTGTATCAATGTCAAAGTCCTGTCCTATACATTTGAACCAGTATGACATCCTTCTGTGTGTAAGTGTGCTTAAATCTTAGAGAACCGTTGAGTGTGTGTGTGTGTGTGCGTATATGTGTGTGTGTATGTGCAGAGTTATACAGAATGGGAGTATGATTATATCTCCACTGCGTGAGATTAGAGGGAGGGGCAGTGTAATCAGGTTACAGCGGTAGACAGAGAGGGAAAAGATTCACTGGATTATATTAACAGTGTTTGATTGAACGTCACATGTTTAACCTACATATACAGTACGCCGCACGGGAATTTTTCTATTCGAGCGGCGGACAGTTTTGCACGGCATCGGTACACGTAGAGAAAAAAAACAATAATCCATACCACGTAGGACAGTCTGCTGGAAAGCGTGTCACCAGTGTAACCGGTGTCAAGACCAGAAAAAAAAAAAAAGTGTCAAGCTGCTTACAAGAAAACTGTGAACACGCGCGAGTGGTTTCGCACAAACAACACTGGTGAAAGTGAAAACACTGACAAAAAAAATTCAAGAGTCATCCGGCTCAATTATGCGTTTCATCCCAGCGCATCTCCAATCTCCAAACCCCCCCCCCACCACCACCACCACCACCACCACCACAACCATCCCCTCGGCTGGTGTTAGGCTGTGGGGGAGGGGTCTCCCCAACCCCCGAGAGGAGCTGCCTGCTGATGCCATGCCAGCTGCAAACACAGTAATCCCTGGATTATGAACTCTGGATTACAGACCATTTCTGCCAGTCCAGTGCATTGTGTATTCATCACACAAGATTAAAAAAAAGAAGAAAAAAAAAAAAAATGCCGTCACAGCTCACCATATATCACGCAGTTCACCATATACATGCAATAACTCCAAACCTGGGGGGAGTCGATGCCTGCAGGAGACTCAATCTTACAACAGAAGAAAAATGGAAGCGGGACGAGACTTTCTTTGTGGATTTCAAAACATTCCGCCGAATGAAATGATGAGAAGAGGCGGTGAATATGTGACCAAAAGATTAAAGAGCATGATGTGACCCCCACCCACCCCACCTCCCCCCAAGAGCTGCTGTTCAGGATGTGCGTCCAAGTTCTCCTCGGTAAATACAGTCGTGTTTGACATGTGCTTAAACCATCATCGCTGATCAGTCACATTAAGCTGTGTAACTCGAGCTGGTTAGTTACAACAATGTGACGGCTAGGATATTTACCAAGTGTACGAAATAAGAATGTCATGCCTCTTTTTCCTCTTCAGACAGACAGACAGACAGACAGACAGATAGATGGATAGATAGATAGATAGATAGATAGATAGATAGATAGATAGATAGATAGATAGATAGATAGATAGACTGGCATCAAATTGGCTTAATATGACCATTGCAGCCCGTTCCACATCAGTTACGCCGCTGCAGATGAAGGTGAGACGGGTTCATCTGGCTGATTTCTCGCGGACAAGATTACAGCGTGGGACGCCTCTGCATGGACGGCCAAGCCTCCCATCATCGCTCTGAGACCATCTGGACCGCAGGGAGAGACAGTTCATTACACCGCAGCGTGGCAAAGACAAGCCCCACCTAATGAAACAGCCCAGGCAGAGCTGTATTAAATCACACAGAAACAGTAAGCTGCTCTCCAATCTGCCCTCATCCCCGCAGTGGGTCAGTGGCACAGCAGACGACGCACAGTTGGTCAAGCGGCAAGTTCACTGGTGCCGGCAGCCAGGGCTCCTTCTGTGATGTACTGCCAAGGCTACGTGAATGGCTTCACTGTCATGTCATCTGTCAGACTGCTCCGGACACCGGCGTCAGTATTAGAAAAACACCTGGGAGCGATTCCTGCAGACCGGACAATAAATCTCAATACAGCCTGGGCTCACACTGTCATGGCTTCCATGTTATCTGTGTCCGGTGTCGTCCACATTTCATCGTTCCGGTTCTCCCAGTGCACCATCCAATAAAGGTGAAACCCATTGAGGGTTGTGGCTGTGTACATGTGTGTAAGCAGGAATCAACAGTCTGTGTATATTTTAAAAAATAAAGACACACCTTTTTTGTTTACAAATGAAAAGTTGAATCGAAAAACTAAAATGCATCATTGCTCAAATCACGCTTAGCCTGGTATGACCAGTAACTGATGGAGGTTAATGTTAGCTAATGTTAGCTAACCTTAGGCGATACAGTAAAGCAGTGTTAATAGCCTCACTTAGCCTAATATGACCAGTATAGTCTGGCTAATGGAGGTTTATGTTTGCTAATGCTAGCCAAATTTAGAAGATACAGCAGGGTAAGTAGCCTTACTTAGCCTGGTATGACCGGTAGCAAATGGAGGTCAATGTGAGCTAATGTTAGCCAGTGTTAGACAGCTGCAGTAATGCAGTGTAACTAGCCTTACTTAGCCTGGTGTGACCAGTGGCCAATGGAGGTTAATGCAAGCTAATGTTTCTTTGGACAGATAACACAGTGTCACTAGCATTACTGAGTCAGTTTGCTGACTTAATGACTCCTCTCCAACCTGTGTCTACACTGCGTACATATTAGAAGTTAGCATATTGTAATTACCGGTCATTGGCCGCCTTTCAGCAAAGCCTACATAGTCTTGCTTCAAAGGCCTAGCTAGAATGATATAGTGGCATCTAGCTGTTGAAAATTGCGGCTGACTAAATAGCCCTCGCTTCATCATCGCCTACGTGGCAGCTAAAAATACAAAAGTCCTCTCTAGAGTCAGTCCAATCTGGGGTACAGTAGAAACATGGTGGTGCAACATGGTGGACTAGTTCCACCTAGTTATGACTTGCAGGTCCTTGTTGACCAATGCTAATTGAGAGCTAGCATTAGCATTAGGCCAGGTTCAGACAAGAGATTGTGCTGGATGAATGGGTTAAATGCAAGACTTCAACTGGGAATTCCTAAGAGTCAAAATGGATAACAAATCTGACTGTTTGGGTTGAGGAAAAAATTAGGTTTTGTGTTAAAATAGGCCTTTTCACAGCATAAAAAAACCCCAAAAGAATGCAACCTGCTTCCTCTATAAATAAAAGGCTCTCTCGAAGATAATGAAAGCACAACAATTCTTAGTTCTTCTTAGTTTATACAGTTATAAAATTATATTTATTATCATCTTTATCCCAGTCTGCCAATACACCCTGGTGAATCCTACATACTGGACTGGAACCTTTTCATTATTCAAAACATGCTCAGAAGACAAACAAGGTATTCTGAGTCCAGTCTGAGTGAAACATAACTCAATTAACAGGGGACATTCCTCTCGGTCGTTCTGATGTCTGTGGCCTTTGTTTGGGCGTAGGCGACCTGGCCGACTGTAACAATGCACAAAACCATAAGCGCTAACCCAAACAAAAGTTCACGGCCAGACGAACAAAAGCAGGAAACCGGCAACTGATTAATTTTTCTCTGGCGAAGGAAGACAAAAGAGCCTCCACAGTCTTAAAGGTCTGTTTTTTTTTTTGTTTTTTTTTTCTAGCTCCACCAAACCTGCAGTGGAAACAGAAATGGGAGCATGCTCACAGTGCTAATGCACACGCGCTGATAATTGCATGAGCATTAGCACATGAAAGGGTTTGAGACTTTATATATAACATGACTGCAGGGTTTAGAATTCAAATTGGGGTTAAAAGCGTTCGGCAGTACAACATAGTGACAGAAGGCATCCATGTTCATTCCCATGATTCACAGCAGCCGGGGTAAAGGTCGGGGTGATGTTATGGCAGATGACAAGTGATGTCCCTCTGACTCAGTGTTACCAAGGCAGGACCGAACAGAGCGTAGCACCTGTCTGTCTCTGCTTTCAGAGGAAGGGAGTCTCTCCAGCTGCAGCGCCTGGCTCGGCAGATTCACAGGAAGCTATTGCTCATATCGGAAAACTGAGATCTTTTTAAATTGGCAATCGACAAGCCACCGAAAGAGACTGTTTCCATTTTCTTTCTGAATGCTGGAAAAAGGACAGTCTTCAGGATTATAAAGGCAAGACAAAAAAGCTTAAGAGTGTATTCAAGACACAAAAAGCTGCTTTTTGGCCATGCAGTGAGTATTTGCGAGTGCTGTCTTTAAAGGCTGACACACAGCAGTCACGAGGTCGGAACATTTTTAAGCTCTATTCCGCCTGGCTCTGTTAATCAAAAAACATTTTTAGGTTTTAAGGTCACTTCAACTCCAACGCAACCCTCGTCCCACAAGAAGCAGATTCATCACTTCTTCATTCAGTCATTCGCAGTGTCCTGGTTTTTGCTGGTTTAGCAATGCGGTCCCAATTAAGCAGTCTCTTTTCAATCTATCACGTCAGCAGGACATTGATTTTTTTTTCTTTTCCTCTCACAGAGTGTACATGGAGTTCATCAGGGTTTTCGAGTCTGTCTTTGCGTCCAAAACGTCTCTTGACTTCAGCAATTAAACAGCTATCGAGACGACGTGTGAGATTGAGTGAGACATATTTTTGTATTAAAGCTTCGCGAGTGGTCCAAATAGTTTGAAATGGTGCCAAATTTCAAACCCATTTAAGAAGTTTGCATAAAGAAATATGATATAATGTCCAATACATCCACATCTGTGCCGACAAACCATTAGGTAGAGCTCGGTTTGACTCAGCACAACCAGAAGTGCCACTGGAAAAAGTCTGATCTGAACTCTTTAAAAGTTTTGGCACTACCTCACGCAAGTCATTGCATAATCATTAATACAAAACAATTGCAATTAGAGGAGACATATTATGCTTTTTTGTTGGTTTTTTTTTTTCGTTTCCTGTTCATGTAAAAGGTGTTGAAAATTAAAAAGTCCACACTAAGAGAAACTCCACTCTCCCACAGAAAACACTGCTCCTGAAACGCCTCGTCCGAAGTCTCGCCTTTAATTCCGTGACTTTGTGACATCAAACTATGTCATGGAGTCAAAACTTTCCCCAGCAGCTAGACCGGCTGTGTTGTTTTCAGCCGTTCCATCTCAGGCATGTGTGAGCTGACCAATCAGAGCAGTCAGGTATTCGTGAGGGGGAGGGCCTTAAAGAGACGGGAGCCAAAACAGAGTGTTTCAGGCAGAGGGGGAACACAGTGCTGCAGCTCTGGACAGTATACTCAAGCATGTAAACCTATTCTAGTAGTAACCCAAAAAAAATGATGAACCTGAAAATGAGTATAATATGTCTCCTTTAAAACTCTTGATTTCCAAGAAAAAAAATCATATTTCTCCTGTTAGCTATAAGCTACAAGGATAGCTAACTGCATTCAGCATTTGGGATCAATCAGTCCATAATAAGAGGTGAAGGAAGTAAGGGAAACATAATGGAGCGGTGTGCGAAAGAAAGATTTACCACATCGTAAATCTACCAAATAAACCTGTGTTCTAGTAAAAGTCACCCCATCCAAAGAGCTTGCAGGAAATATCTCTTGATCGGAAAATCTCAAAGATCCCCCCACTCCACATTTTTCCCAGATGGGGGGGATCACATGACAGTATCCTAATCCCATACTCCCAATCTGGTGTCAGACTCCAGTGGAAAACGGTGGAACACAGGGGGAAACTAGGACAGATATGGCTACGGAGGTCAAGGGTCAGCCGACTGGCACAGAGCTGGTGAGGTGGGAGCCTCCTTCACTTTCTGTATCATCTGACATTGGTCTGCTTGTTTTGTTTCCTTTCTGGTTCTTAATGGCAGAAAAAGAAAAAAGGCTCTGATACGTATAGCTAAACCTGCTTAACGTATAGCCATCGTTTAAGTTGGATTCCAGGGTATTATGTGATATAGCGTTTCATTTTCTTCTCCTGCATGCCAGCGTTGGCTTGAGTTGAGTCTTTCCGCAACCTCCCACTACTTCTGCCTTCCCTCACAAGTAGGTCAAAACCACGAGGCTAAAATTAACCATCTTTTTAACACTTTCATCAATTTTTTTTTATTTTTTTTATTTTTTTGCTTTAAAACTTTCAATCAGGTTGTCTGATCTTGACACAAACCACAGCGTGAGGTTCGGTGGGGGGGGTAAAAAAAAGGGAGCTTCTGCGGGGCGTGCGTTTGACTTCCTGCTGCTAAATTTATGACACATGTGGGTCATAATGACTCGCTGATACACGTCTGACAGTGGGTGGCTTATCTCCCAAAGTGTGCTTACTCTGAGTCCTCAG